>NC_051162.1:15836668-16154012 GCF_013339745.2 Dermacentor silvarum
TCTTTCCGCCGCGGACTGGGTTACGACGCTGCGTTTCTGGTGAGCGTCTACGGCGGCGGCAACATGTGGAAGCATGAGCCGCCTGACTGTTTATAGCCACTTTTCCCAGCTAACACCACCTTGCTCCCTGAAAATTGGATGCGGCCCCTGACTTTGTGAAGTGAAATTTGTGAACAAGTGGGGGAACGCCCGCCCTCCACCCTGCAGGCCACAAGAAAGCGACCTGTCCCACCGACCTACAAACAGACTTGTTACTGGCAGATCCCCCGACCATGGCTTAGAACTCTTCCCCCCCCCCCCCCCCCCCCGGACGAAGAATATATAGACATCAGAAACCTCTCATGGGTGACATGTTGTTATTCATGTGGCGGAAAGGCATGTTAGACCGGGCAGCCCTGTCTTGCGGCTCTGCCGCGGCTTTGACTACATACTAACGTGTAACCTGATGGCAGCCTTGTGACAGCCTCAGTAGATGGAGATAATCACAGCTTGTGGGATGTTTCTCGCCGATGCAGCGCATTTTCGGGTGGCCTGCAAAGAGCTGTCTGCTACCATAAAAAGACCAACATGAACATACGCCCGACGAGACGTGTCTCTGTATGAGTGCGCGTCCCTTCATGGTGCCATGTGTCCCCCGGTCTTTGGCTGGGACCTGGTCGAAGAAACTCGAGAACTCGCGGAGGGCGGTCAAGTGCCACACGGGCTCCTGGAGGGGGACGAACGCAACAGGATCCGAGAGCTGTGCCGGTTCCCTCCAGCATCGGAGCCGGAAGCGAGGACCTTCGACCGGTGGGTTGAAGTATGCGAGTGGGAACGATCGGGTGCCGCCTCCATAGGGCGGGTAGAGTATCGCTTGACCTTGAATGGTGAAGAGCGAAAAGGCTCATTCAAAGCGCGAAAAAATCTTGTTTTGTACGTCGTACACTTGGACGAACTGTTGGCGCGGACAAGCAGCCATGACTCTCACAGGACGAGGCTTTGGTGAAAAGTGAGTTCGGCAAAGTTCGTCCGGCAGTGTCCGTCCCGCTCGAGGTCTACCTACAGCAGGCCTACCTTTTTCGCGGTCTCCGGCAACACCTACCTCCCCTGGACCGGCAACACACTCGAAGAAAGCATCAGAGAAGAAATCACCAGGAACGAACGGACGTTCCAGAGCATGAAGGCAGGTGCGTACGCTTTGCCTTACGACTTCAGTCGATTCGACCACCAACCTAGGACCGACGAAGTGGTAGGTTTCCAGAGCGTAACTTTTGAACGAGCCCTGCACGGTGCGCACTGTTGGCAACCTGACGACGTCATTCTCTTCGAGTACCTGTTTGAGCACGAGTTTCACAACACGACTGTGACCTCCCCGACCCGTCTGGGCGAGCAACGGTCTTTCAGGGTGAAAAGAGGGGGGGGGGGGCTCATGTCTAGCTGGCGGTCCACCTCTGCCGTAGGCAGCGGGTGAAATGTCATCCTAGGTAAAAAACAGCTAGGAACCTGGCCAACAAGTTCAGCGGCCACGGACGACTATTGGATACTTGGCAAATCGTCCGGGGTGATGATACGCAGGTGGTGCCCGATTCTTATGTAGACGTCCTGGGCGTTAAGGTCGGTCACGACGTGTTGGGGGCGGAGGTCAATGAAATAAAATTCACGTTGCGACCAGGCCGCACAGAGTTCCTGCGCGTGGAAACCAGCGACCGTGCCAGTGCCTCCTACCCCCTGCCGAACGATCCTCCTCCTGTTCCAAAGAAGACCCTGGAGCACGCGACCACCAACAAGCGATGCCTCCTTGACCCGAATCACCAAAGTGGGGAGTGTACCGCGAGACGACTGACTGAACCTGAGCTCGTGAATGAGTTCATCGTCTTTGTGATGGAAAGAATGCTGGCCAAGATGGGTGTCGACCGGCGCCTTGCTAAGATTCCTGTGAGCTTGGGTGGACTGGGCCTGTTCCCATGGGATGGAAAGTAGCATGTCCGGCAGTCGTCGCCATCGCCCCCGATGCCGATCGACATCTTGAACTCTACCGACTTCCGGGCACAGCAGGAAGCCAAGCGCTACCAAGCCGTGGGTGTGCCGTTAACAGGGGGAGAGGCGGGGCGGCTGGCAGAGCACAATTTCCGCTCCAGGCTAGCGCTCGGCGATGTCCTGGAGCTCGCGGGGATGGTGCGGCGTGTGCACAGGTCCGAGCTACGGCAGCGAGAAATCGTTCGGACAAAGAATCCCTTGCCGGTGAGGTACTCCAACCTGGGCAAGTTCAGCGTGCTGCTGATGGCCGCTCACCACCTGACGCCGGAAGAGGGCACTTGGGAAGATCTAAATTTGGGTGGGCCACGCTCACAGGCTGGCGGCACCGCAGGCTGTGGAGCGCATCACGGCACTGTCTAGCCTGGCGGCCGTTCGAAAGAAGACGCTTGGCAAGATGCTAAGACAGCACGAGCCATCATTCTACCGCAAGCTGCAGCAGGTGGCGAGACACCTGATGCTCAGACGCTGAGCGACTATTGACTATCTGCTGGGCAATCTGTCAGTGCCTGGGGCTGACCTTAATGCCCCCATGCGTATTAAGACTGACCGGCGCGGCAGCTGCCGTGTTTGTTGAAGAGCTGGGGTCAGTTCACCGGCCCGCCTCCCAAAAAAGATTTTATTGCTTCTAATCAGAGTGCGGGACCGGACAAAGCGATGAAGAGCATTGCAGAATCCGGCTCAGGGCATATGGCCTTCTAAAGGCGAACATCAATGAAGTTTACTGGGGCGGTACATCCGCCAAATGATAATTTGAGAGTGCCATCTCTAGCGTAGCCGAACGTAGAAGGCACACATTTCAAAGTCCTGGATGTTATTGTTTTTGTTGACGTGCGTAGAGATAAACGCGAAGGTGGCTCCCAAAATCATTTTATTGCTTTTAATCGGAGTGCGGGACCGGACAAAGGGATGAATAGCTTTGCTGAATCCGACTCAGGACATAAGGCCTTCTAGAGGCGAACATCAATGAAGTTTACTGGGGCGGTACATCCGCCAAATGATAATTCGAGAGTGCCATCTCTAGCGTAGCCGAACGTAGAAGGCACAAATTGCAGCCAGTCCTGGATGTTATTGTTTTTGTTCACATGCGTAGAGATAAACGCGACAGTGGCTCCCAAAAAGGATTTTATTGCTTTTAATCAGAGTGCGGGACCGGACAAAGGGATGAATAGCTTTGCTGAATCCGACTCAGGATATATGGCCTTCTAGGGGCAAACATCAATGAAGTTTACTGGGGCGGCCCGTAACAAGTGGGCTCCCGCAACTGAAATGAGGAAAACTCGGCGCACAGGCGATATAGCTCGAGCTCCAACGGCAGAGCCTGGGCCAGCACCTGCAGTGCCGCGGAGCGCGTCGTGCGGTAGGCCCCAGTCAGTGCAATTAACAGTAACCGTTGAATTGATCGAACTTTGGCCTTTAATATGGAGTCTGCATACGGTGACCACCAAACAGGAGCTGCATAGCTGACGGCAGGTAGTATGACCTGACGATAAAGCGTCCTCACCGCGGAGCGGGTTGTCGAATAATGAATTTTGAAGAACGCTAAAATTTTAGGTGAAAGAATTGCCAATTTTTCGCGTAAATAATCCGCGTGTTCCTTAAACCCCAGGCGCGAATCAAATATAACCCCCAACATTTTGATAGTGGTCTTATGCTGTAACCTGCCGTCACCAATGCATACCTTCAGATGGGGCCCCCGCACGGCGGCGCTCCCGTGCGGGAAAGCTAGGAAAACTGATTTCGCCACGCTTACGGTCACTTTCGAACGAGAGGACCACTCGGCAACGCGCTGCAGAGCGAGCTCCGCGGTCCTCTCGATCGCAGCGCGGTTTTCGCCCGGCACCACCAGCACCGTATCGTCGGCGTAGGCTTGGATGCCGACGCCGAGAAGCAGAGGGACGTCTAATAGTCCGAAAATGACTATATTGCAAAGCAGGGGATTGATGGGCGACCCCTGCGGTCTGCCCAGAGTGGGGTGGGCAGAGACTTCGCCCGTGTGGCAGCGATAAGTGACCGTGCACTCTGTGAGAAAGGAACGGAGCAGGTAGAACAAGTTGCGTGGACAACCGTGTCGCCGCTGTAAGAATTCTAAAACCAATGGATGCCAAACGGAATCGAACGCGCCTTTAAAATCCAATGAAATCAGACTAGCAGGAATGTTTAATTTTTTGAGATGAAACAAATTTTGTCGGAGCTGGTACAAAGCCTTGACGACGCTCTTCCCGTGCGTGAAGCCGAATTGGTTTTTGTGGAGAAGGTTTGAAAAATGCAAGAAAAAATAGAGCCTCGAATTAAGTAAGCGTTCTAAAATTTTGCCAAAAAGCGAATTCATGACGATCGGACGATAAGAGAGGTGTCGTCAGGGGGTCGTTGCGGTTTTGGAATAAATATTGTTACGCGCGAAGGAGACCGTTTATCACCCTTACGGGTGAAGGGGGCCGTTTATTGTAGGTCGCGAAGGTGAGCGCAAGAGCGGTCAGCTGGTTGATCAACTCAGCGTCGTCCTCTCCTCTTTCAACCTGGGACCGCAAGCACGTTCACCGGTCATCGTTCTTCTCACTCACGCGTGCGTGCAACATTCCTCTCGTCGCAGACGAAGCCCGCGGGCGAGTCAATCCAGTTGCCTTGACGTGAACAATTTCAAGCGGGCGACATGGACCACTTGGGTCTTGGCAGCTCTTCTACCACTCGCTGTGAGGCGAGCTATGGTATAGGTGACCTCTGTGAGTCTGTTAAGAATAACAAACGGTCCATCGTAGGTGGCCAAAAGCTTTCGGCATAACCCGCGTTTCCGTACAGGAGTCCACAGCCACACTAAATCACCAGGGCGATAGGGCACTGGACGGTGGCGAATGTCGTAGCGTACTTTTGATCTGTCCTGCGATGCCAAAGTGCGTAAACGAGCAATACGGCGCGCCTCTTCAGCCAGGCAGAGGGTCTCGGCGACAGTGGGATTTTCGTGAGTACAGAAAGGGAAAATAGTGTCGATCGTGTACCGGGATGGCCGTGCGTACAGCAGGAAGAAAGGGCTATAGCCGGTAGTCTCGTGCTTGGCGGTGTTGAACGCGTACGTGATAAAAGGCAGTACGTCAACCCAGTTCTTGTGGTCGGATGAAACATACATAGAGAGCATGTTTATAATTGTTCGGTTGGTGCGCTCCGTAAGGCCATTCGTTTGTGGATGGTATGGTGTCGAGTGACGCAAGTGGCATTCACACAAACGAAGCAGCTCCTCCACGACATCTGCTGTGAATTGTCGTCCACGGTCGCTGATGATTACGCGAGGCGGTCCAACGTTGCAACGTCAGTGGCAGTTGCTGAGGGCACGGCCGCCGTCTCGCAGTAGCGTGTGAGGTAGTCGACGCAAGCAATTATGCACCGATTTCCCTTGGCTGATTTCGGAAAAGGTCCCACGAAGTCAATGCCCACTTGTTGGAAAGGCGTGCTTGGAGGTGGGATCGGCTGCAGGAGACCAGCTGGAGCATTAGATGGACGTTTGTGGCGCTGACACTGCATGCAGCTGGCCACATACGTCCGAACAGACTGTCGCATCGCAGGCCAATAAAAGCGTTCCTTAATCCGGTAGAGCGTCCTCGCCGAACCTAAATGGCCAGACGCAGGGTCATCGTGCATAGCACTCAGAATCGCCATGCGAAGACTCTCCGGCACCACTAGAAGAAAACATGCGCCAGTGCTGGAAAAGTTCTCCTTATATAGGAGTCCATCACGTACACAGAAATTGTTTGCTGTAGTAGAGGCGGTCGTAGCGGTGAAGAGAGGTGTTAATTTAGCGTCTTTTCGTTGTTCGGCTCTGAAACAGTCGAGGTCTGGAAAACTCGGCGATACAGAAGCCACAAGGTGATCGAAGTCGTCGGCGTCACAGTCCGTAGTGCTAAGTGGCATACGCGAGAGGCAGTCCGCGTCAGCGTGTCGTCGACCACTCTTATAAGAGACGCTGAAGCTATATTCTTGTAGTCGGAGCGCCCAGCGTGCAAGGCGGCCACAAGGGTCCCGAAGATTTACAAGCCAACACAATGAGTGGTGGTCGGTGACAACTGTGAAGGGGCGTCCATACAGGTAAGAACGAAACCGCTGAACCGCAAATATCACCGCGAGGCATTCTTGTTCTGTAACAGCGTAATTCTTCTCGGGCCTACTTAATGAGCGACTTGCATATGCGATCACGTTTTCGCGGTCACCGTGGCGTTGAACTAGGACGGCGCCAATACCTATGCCACTGGCATCCGTATGGAGTTCCGTCGGAGCTGAAGGACTGAAGTGTTGAAGAACAGGTCGTGACGTCAGCAGAAACTTCAACTGACGAAAAGAAGAATCGCACTCCGGAGTCCACTCAAAGGGGATGTCCTTTCGTAGTAGACATGTCAGCGGATACGCGACGTCGGCAAACTTAGGGATAAAGCAGCGGAAGTAGGAACAAAGCCCCAGAAAACTGCAGAGCTCCTTGACAGAGCGTGGTGCACTAAACGCTTCAACGGCTGTCTTCTGGGGATCAGGGCGGATGCCATGCTTATCGACGAGGTGCCCAAGCACAAGGGTTTGGCGGTCTCCAAAGCGGCATTTCTTTGAGTTTAAACCTAGGCCAGCGTTTCTGATGCAGTTCAGCACGATATCCAGACGCGAGTTGTGTTCGCTGAAGGTGCAGCCAAAGATGACGACGTCGTCGAGGTAACACATGCAGATGTTCCACTTTAAGCCGCGCAGAATATTGTCCATAAATCTCTCGAATGTTGCCGGAGTGTTGCACAGTCCAAATGGCATCACATTAAATTCAAAGAGCCCGTCAGAGGTTACAAAGGCAGTCTTTTCCTTGTCTTTAGGGTGCATCGGAATTTGCCAATAGCCGGATCGTAAGTCTACTGAGGAAAAGTAAGAGGCAGAATGAAGGCAGTCCATTGCGTCATCAATACGTGGGAGTGGGTACACGTCCTTTTTTGTTACAGCATTCAATCGGCGATAGTCGACGCAAAATCTCCAAGATCCATCTTTCTTTTTAACAAGAATCACTGGAGCTGCCCACGGACTCGTTGACTCTTGTATGACTCCTTTTTTTATCATTTCATGCACTTGGTCGTTGATAATCTGGCGCTCTGATGGTGAAACGCGATATGGCTTTTGTCTAATCGGATTTGCTGAACCCGTGTTGATGGTATGGCGGGTTCGTGACGCGGGGATTGCAGGTATTTTGACCTTCTGCGCAAAGTCGAATACCGAGACGTGCTTCGAAAGCACACCCACTAACGTTTGGCGTTCACTCGTGCTGAGAGATTTATTTATCATGGATAAAAGGGCCGTTTCCGAACTGTGGCCATCAGGATTTTGCGGTACTTCTGTAAGTTCAGTCACAGATAAATACGCGTGTTCCCGGACGAATGCTAATTTCAAGCCATCTGGTAGTATCACGGGCTCCGCAGAACAGTTTACGATCCACAAGCCAGCGCGTCCGCCTTCGATCGACACCACACAATGTGGAACCAACACATTCTTCTTCAGACAGTTCATGTGCATCGGTTCTACGGTAGCATCGAAGCTGTCAGAATCGGCGCCGCAACAGACAACGGGAACATAAACGGTAGATGATGCACGGACGACCGTATCGCCACAAACACACAGCGTTGTTTCGTGATCTACAGGGTTTTCCAGGAGGGCTGACGGCATCCTACCACTTATGAATACCTTCCCTGTGCGGCAGTCAACAGTGGCACCACACTCTCGCAAGAAGTCCATGCGAAGAATAACATCATGGGTCGACCGAGGAATAATCACAAACTCTGTCGTAATAACATGGCCTCCCAAAAACACGTCAGCACTACACACACCAATAGGTCGCAACGGCTCGCCACTCACTCTACAGAACTTTGAAGCTTCGTCCCATCTGAACATGACTTTTCGCCCTAACACGTCTTTAAAAGAGACACTCATAACAGAAATTGTTGCGCCTGTGTCCAGCAGAGCCATCACAGGCACATTATCCACAAAAAAGCTCACTTTGTTTTTCAGCATCAACACAGGAGGTATTTCTGTCAGTAGCACATCTCCAGCGACCTCACCTCCATCGGCCGCGCTAGCTAGTTTTCCGGTGACGAAGGGGAAGTGGTGCGACGCAGTGGTGAGGGAGAACGGGAAGCACGAGGACGCGGTGGGGGCGTCAAACTCCTGTCAGATGCCGGGGAGCGATTCCGGGAGCTGCGCGGCCAATACTCGTCGCCAGACGATGTGTGTGCTGGCCACGGGACACCATGGGGCCGTTCGGAGGGCCGTGAAAACTCTGAGGGCTGGCCATACCACGTGGTCATACGCTGGTTGCAAAACCGAGATATATGACCCGGGACACCGCAAGAGTAACATACCGGGGGAGGTCGAAACCTTGGTTGTTCGTCGATGAACCGAACATTGTCATTTTCCCTTGTGTAGTGCGCTGGTTGATGGCGTGTGTCATGACGATACATCGGGCGTCGAGAAGGCGTGTGCTGAGCGCGTCGGTCATAGTGCGTAGTCGGAGAGCGTGTTGTCATCCGAGACTGTGGGGCCGCGCTGTACTCGACGGCCGCTGCGCTAGCCATTGGTTGCCAAGGGGCCGAATGTGGCGCAGTCACAGCCTCACGCGACGTATACATGCCATGGTGGTTAGCTGTTGGACGCGACATCTCTTCGCGGCGGGAAAGTTCCTCGCGGACAATCTGTCGGATGGTCGAAGGAAGGTCGAGGCAAGGGCTCGTGTCCACACTGGCAACCGTCGTAACGTTTGCCAACCGACCAAACTTTGGCGTGATCCGACGCATCTTCAGCGTTTCAAAGGTTCTGCAATGCCGAATGACGTCGGACACGGAACTTAGACTTTCTTTACCGATGAGAAAATTGTACACGTCCTCAGCCACTCCCTTCAGCAAATGTCCTACTTTATCTTCTTCGGACATGCGGGCACTGACCACCTTGCACCGCTTTAAAACTTCTTCAATGTACGTGGTGCATGTCTCACCTGGTAGTTGTGCCCGTTGCGACAGTGTTTGCTCAGCACGCTTCTTTTTGGTGACTGAGTCCCTAAATCACGACTTGAGCTCTTCAACAAAAAAAGTTGCAGTGGCTTAGCTCGGCTATGCCAGGATATACGTAGCGTTAGCAAAGGTTCAGCTGATTATTCTTAGCTTATTCTTAAGATTATTCTTAAGATAAGATTATTCTTATGAGTCAAGCTTCTCCGTTCTTCTGCGCTGTTGAGCAGCATTTGTGCTCTCCTTCTCCATGGCTATACCACACTGGCAAACGCCAGTCAGAAGCGCAGCGGCTCCAGCGCAGTGTCAGACGGCGACTGCACAGCGAGCGCGCGCCGGCGCCAGTGCGTCTACCACGGCTACGACGTCACTCCTCTGGAATGCGCAAACCGGCGGCGGTGAGTCGCGCGCGGCGGCGGCGGAGTGCGCGAGAGGTGCCGGCTCCGGTGGCTCCGGTGCGCAAGCCGTGTGACATCACTGATCCTTGCGCATGCGCAGCACGGCTCTTGATGTGCCGCGCGACACGGGCTTGACTAGGCCAGTGTAGCTAACGCTACAAAAAGTTGCCACATCGTAAGCGTGTCCTCGTGGTTCTCGTACCACACGAGTGCGGTGTCGGTCAGGGTCAACACCACATTGGTGAGCTGAGCGGTTGAATCCCACCCGTTGGACTTGCTCACCCGTTTGTAATGGACGAGCCACTCGTCGGCATCTTCTCCCGCTTTTCCTCCGAATGTGGGTGGAACTCGGTAGTATTGCAGTGGACTGCTAGGCACTGCCCTCGGAGCGGCTCCTTGTTCAGGCATGTCGAAGACGGTCACGGCAGATGGCGGGAGGCCGGCAAGTCGACGGCTTCGACGAAGCTGCAGCAGTGACGGTTTCGTTTTTGTGAACGCTTACCCAGCACTTCCACCACTCTGTTACGCGCGAAGGCGACCGTTTATCACCCTTACGGATGAAGGGGGCCGTTTATTGTAGGTCGAGAAGGTGAGCGCAAGAGCGGTCAGCTGGTTGATCAACTCAGCGTCGTCCTCTCCTCTTTCAACCCGGGACCGCAAGCACGTTCACCGGTCATCGTTCTTCTCACTCACGCGTGCGTGCAACAATATGATGCGGCGCGTTTTCTACGCACAGGGAAAATGGCCAAGCATCAACGCAGAATTAAAGATGAAAATGAAGAAAGCGGGGTGTGAAGCTATTAGCGATTTAATAATAGGAAGAGTGATGCCGTCAAGGCCTGGTGCCGAACCAGATTTGCCGAGATTGATGAGTGCACGTTCTACTTCCTCCGTTGTAAATGGCCGGTCGTCGATAAACGCGACGGCTGGGGCCGCCGCAACCGCCCTGATGGCAACGTGCTCTGCAGTGTCGGTGGACACGTCATCCAGCGACACCTGCGTACGGAGCAGAAGCGACGCGGAGCCAAGCGTGTCCGACGTCAAACGGCCGTCGGGAGCTCGCAGCGCGGGCAGCACAACGGGCGGCCGTGCCTTCCCAAACGCCGCCTTAAAGGGACACTAAAGAGAAACAGGAAGTTCAGCTGGAATAAAAGAGGGACCTTCAGGAATGCATGCCGTTTTTGTTGGGTGCAAAAATATGAGTTATTAGCGGAGAAATTCGTAAACAAAGACCAACTATCTCTTCCTCGATTTCTCTCACCCTAGATTTGGCGCTGAAGCAGTGTCGTCACAGATTGCATTGCTCTCAGCGAATCAGAATGCGCCATGATACGTCACCGCTTGCGTAAACGGCCGAGGCGCTGGGCTGGATGCATCATGGTTGTATGCATGGTCGCTGCGTTTGCGTTCGCCGCGATGGATACCGTAGCTGCCGCTGAACCTTGCAACGAAGAGCTCGCCAGGAAAGCAGGACTGCATTTCAGCGATATTCAGTGAAATGGAGCGCGAAATGATCCTCTGTGCTCGAGCGGTAGGTGTTTCCGCGTGCGATGGCGGTGAGCCGCCGGCCGCGCCGGCGGAATGCAGAGCTTCGTTTTCGTCGATGGGAGGCGAAGCGTCCGGTCCGCCAGGCGACGGTGTTCCCGACAGAACAAGCGTAGAAAGTTGTGCACGTAGTCGGTATGGTTATTTCGTAGCTTTATTTAATGACATTCAGCACTCACCGAGCCGCCAGTTAGCTGCTGCAGCCCCACCGGTAGGAGGTTTGATGAAGGCCGCATTGAGGGAACAGCTGCTCGAGAAAGGACTGGCCACTGGGGCACGCCAAGATACTTTCCGAGGGCAAGATTATACACATAATCCGAGGGCGAGAAATGCGGAGAGCACACCATCGGTTTCTCTGGCTCTTTTGCCGTTTTATCATCGGCAGAGCACTGAGCCATTGCGAACGCCGGGGAGCCGGGGCTCTCCGAGCGACGCCACATGAAAGGACACAATCGAGTCAACACTGCCGCTGCCCCTGATCAAGCGCCTTGGGCCATTTATACAGCCCTCAACACTACACACACGAGGCATTTTCTGGCTGTTTCCCGCGAAGTCAACGTTTTTCGAGCCACGCAACACGCAACCAAACACCGTAGAGCGGAACAGGCGCGCGCGACGATGCATTGACCAAAAACGAAACTACGAAACTATCACGGCCGCATGTTTCGCCATGCCATTTTTTCTTATTTATTTAATTTTGTGCTAAACTTGTACTTCCTCGCTTGAAACGGTTTAAAAAGTTGGAAAATGCTGTTTATGTACGTTTAAGGTGTATTTCATTTTGCATTTTATTAACAGCGATAAATCGCTCTCGACCAATCGCGACCGGCCTGCGTTTGTAATCTCCGACGTCACATCACGTAGTGCGGGAATTTCGAAGGGGCGTCAGCACCTATTCTTCAGTTTTTCGCTATTTTCTCGCTTATTAAACATCTGTTTGCAGTAAGAATGGTATGGCTGTGATCGTGAAAGGATAATCTACCATTTAAGCTCAACTTCCGGTTTCTCTTTAGTGTCCCTTTAAATGGGGCGCCAAAGATGGATTTCTTGGAGCACTCCGTGCAGTAGCGCTTTAAGGCGCACTCCTGCGCGTCACTGATGTGGGCCCTGTACTGGGCCCGCGCCGCGGCAAACACGTCGCGAAGCTGCGCGCGCATGTCAGGGTCGCGAGCGCGTTGGTACTTGCGACGCATCGCTCGAACGCGGCCGCGCTCGCAACCGAGCTCCGGCGTCCACCAGGCGTTCGCGCGATGCGGACCGCGTTTAGTGTTGCGCAGGTGCCGCGCGTGGGCTCGAGTGTATATTAAAGAGAATTTCTGGAGCACCGCGTCCAACGCGGTACCCGAGCGCAATTGAGCGCGAGTCACCGCGTCGAACCACGGCTCGCCAGCCAATTGACGCAGCAGGTCGGCCTTCCCCTGAAACGTAAATTGTTTGCGAAGCGGGGGAAGCTCGAATGGAAATGAGAACGCGATCAACCGGTGGTCGGAAAGCGTGAGGTCTTCAAGCACGGCCCATTCGTGACCGCGCGATATCATCGCGGAAGATGCCAGGGTGACGTCGATCCAACTCTCTGCATACGCCGTTTCGAAGGTGGGGTCAGAGGTCGGATCGTTTAGGACGTGCAGGTCGCATTGGCACGCCAGCTGCATTACCAGCGCATCCGTAATTCCGCCACCCCTGCTAGAATGCTTGGCATTCAGGTCACCCGCCACGACGACCATCGCACCGTCACACCGGCCGATGCAGTCGCTTATCAGGTCAAGTATCGGCTCGATGGCGGCGTGAGGTGGTGCGTACGCCACAATCAAAACGAAATCCAAGGATGGCGCCGTGACGCGAATCGCAACCACGTACGATCCCGTCCTCAACGGGAAGCAATCGCAACCCGCACCGGTGCCAAAGATAACGACGCGGGGATCTTCAGGCGCTAAAAATTTGTCAAAAGTATTTGGAATGCCGGGAACGGCGTGATTGCGAACGTAGGGATCCCAGGCGATCGCAAAAGAAAGCTGACGTTCCCGGACATGTTCAACCAAACATTCGGTAGCCAATATGGAATGATCGAGGTTGGTTTCTAAGAAATTTAGATTTAAATTCAAAGCCATGGGGAAAAAGAAAACAGCGGCCGTAACGGTATGGATGACAGAAGGCCAATCGGGATCGAATAAAAGCCGCCTGTGGCACCGATGCGGAGAGTGCGAAAGACGCGCGCGAATAGGGTGCCTCGATGCCAGCGCCGCCGTTCAGGATGGAGACAGCCGCGATATTGAATCACACGAGCTGACTCAGCTACGCTTGCGTTCATAAATAGTGTTACTCGCGGCGCGCTTCCAAGTGCTTTGCCTTGATGAGGATTTTTTTATCGGTATCGCATGTGCACATCTTTATAACCAATAGCCGTTAACTCGTCGAAGGTCGAAGACGTAAATGTATGGCGCCGGGAACATGCCCCAAGTTGCCTAATTCAATCACATTTAATATGCCGTGTATATGTTTGAAATACGCACAGTTTTTTTTTCTTTTGCGCTTCGATCTTGGTATATAAGGTTTGCGACCCCCTGGGTGTGGAAGTTTTTCTTTTTCGCTGTTGTATTTTGGTTTACACGTCACGCCTCCTTTACCGTAGCCAATCACTCGCGCCCGGCGGTTACTTTTCCTTGCGTTGCGCGTGCTCTTCGCGTTCGTTGCAATTATTTGACAATATCTACGCGCAATTTTGCTTTTTTGTCCACAAAACAGTGTGCTGACAGGATTAAGCTGGTGTAAAAAAAAACTGCGATGTGAAAATGAGGTTTAGTTAGTGCTGTAGAGAAAAATGTAACGTAACTTGCCTGTGTCAATCTTGCGTAGTATACACAAGAAACCAAACGATGCACAGAATACGTTTACTTAGTAATGTCTAGTAGAGTCAATCATGAAAGAGAAATGTACATGAAAAATTATATGTACTATATGGCGCCTGAAGGTTATGTTGAAAGACGAGATAAAAAAATTCGCAAGGTAGGCTCGAGACACACTATGCGGGATAGGGAGAGAAAACGCAACCGCGGGTCATATTAATAAGATATCCAGCCAGAATACATCAGCTACCATCGAATACGTCGCATCAGCGAAACACATCGATGGCGAGTACAGAACATTTTATAAATAACCATTAGACCACTGATAACTACATTCAAAAAATAAACAGCACTGCATACATATCGCGTACAAAAACCGTAAATGAAACTAAGACAGTCAAATACAGATTAGCAATGTTTTTCACTTTGAAAATATAGTCCATGATGATGTAGGGCTGTTGATTGTAACAGACGGCGCCCATCCTGTCGATTTCCCTCGTACTGGTCCTCTTCAAAGTGTTTCTAAGTACAAGTAAAACAACAAAAGTGATTATTGATATGAAAAGTTGCCTTGTAAATACAGAGAACCCATTACAGTGCTTAAAAATAAATTTTCGCAGAAGTAATGTTGTATTACCTCGCTTCACACGTTTCGAAGAAATGCACAGGCTACATCAGACACCATGCCAGAAAGCGCCGAAATATTTTGGCGCCAGACTATGCCACCAAGAAAGTGTTTGACATCCTTGGTTGGCTCAAAGAAAAATCGCCAGACGCATTTGCACGCTACGACTATGGAGAAGATCGTAGCAGTGACAGTGCTGAAGTGGAGAGGAAGAAGACGCGGCGAGATGAACCAAACTTAGGTGACAGAATTCGCCAACTCTTAGGTGGGAACCAACACCTCCTGCCAGTGACCCAAAGCAGGCCCCACACAACCATCTGGAGCGCTGTCCGAGCCGCAAGAAAAAGAACCCAAAAAGGGTTCTCACAACTATTCGGCCGTCAGGGCGACGAGGATGGGGGCCGCATCAGAAACGGAGGCCGGGTTAAAACTGAAACAAACTGTAACCGAGATGACGGCGTTATCTTCGCCCATCGGAGAGCAGCCGGCCTGACCGCCGGACTCTTGGTCCTCACCCTCATCACCTTCGTCATCGGAAAGAAAACTGCTGGCAAAGTGAAGAAAGCAATCTTCAGCCGAGTTGGTTGGTGTACAGGCGCAACTGCCCTTTTCTTTGGAACCACCAGCCTCTCACACTACATGAGGGATCGCAAGAAAAAAACGAGCGGAAACGTCTCTTCCAGCCCCTGCTCTCCCCGCAAGGTGGATACTACAGGGAATTAATTCCTAATTATGCAGCCTTGGTCGATTCATTAGTAGAATTGACAAAAAAGGAGCACCTAACACTGTAAGCTGGGCGGCAGTGCACGAGAGCGCATTCGCTGTTCTGAAACAACGCATGCCAGAACCTCCTGTGCTATTAGCACCAAACATGGAAAAGACTTTGTACTCCGGACAGACGCATCCAGTAAGGCACTCGGAGCAGTTTTGCTGCAAGAGGAAGGTGGAATAATGCACCCGGTATGCTATGCTTGTAAAAGATTAAGTGAAGCTGAAAGAAATTATTCGACTATCGAGAAAGAATGTCTGGCGGTAGTGTGGGCAGTAAAGAAATTCCACATATATCTCTACGGACCGCATTTTCGTGTACAGACAGACCACCAGCCCTTAGAATATCTAACGAAAGCCAAATTCACAAATAGCAGACTGATGCGTTGGAGTTTAAGCCTGCACGAGTATAGCTTCAACGTAGAATATATAAAAGGTAGAGATAACGTGGGAGCGGATTGTTTAAGGCGCCTGATGGGAGGACAGTAATATAAAATCCTTTGGTTGGACATTTTTGTGACGTGTGCCGACAGTGAAAGGTAGATGAGTTAAAAGGTAACTGAACTATACTATGTGGTGTGGTGATTATGCACATGTGCATAAAATATGTGGTATTTGGTGACGCAGACAAATTATCAACTCATCTGTAGAGACATTTAAATGAGCAAGAAAGACCTGTTAAGTAGATGATTGTAATATTGGACAATGTGAAGTGCTAGTGCAATGTGAAAGTGACGTGTTCAGTGTGGTGTGGTGCTCATGGTGACTATTACAATGGTGATTACGTGGACTTTATCCGAAACAACGATAGAGAAGCAGTTTTTTGGAGAAAAAACTCTTTTAATGAGGGCGCATTGTCACGAGCGGAAGCAGAAGAAGAAAAGAGGAAAGAGAAGAAGGAAGAGGAGGACGCTGACGTGGCCTGGGAGGAGCGAGGTGGCAAATGGGAGAAACCCGCTAGAAGAAAAGAAGGAAAAGTCCGCGGGGAGACTGGGCGAAGCCAACAACAACAAGGCGGTGAACCAATGGCGTCGATATCGAAGAATTGAGTAGGAGGAGGACAACAGTGGCCCTGCACCTGTCGGGCTTGATCCTCCATGCCCCGCGGCTGTGCACCGTGGTCGCCAGCAAAGGCTTGGTCCGGGGACAACGGCCCTGTCCTAGGCTACGGGGATAACCTCACCGACTACATCGCTCGACAAGCCAGGCCGATTCTGTGGAGACAACCATCAACAGAGACGCCAGCATCCCACCGGGCCATGCGCAAAAAGCACATCGAAGCAGACATGTAAGCGCCACATCGCACGCGATTAGGACGTTTTAAGAAGGATACATCAAACTCAGTGTAACGATTCTTGCGGTTGTGTATAGGTTTGACGTGAACTTATCGGTGTGGTATATCACAAATGTTTTTGTGTGTCTTTGTCCTGATTCATGTCTCGTGCAACGGTAACCGTCACAGAGCCTAGCCCTGAGCATGAAGAGAACGCCATCCCGGACCGTCGAGCTAGCCGACGGCTACACATTGTTCCCGGAGGAGTGTTTCTATTTGCGTCCAAGCCCAGTGCTCCACCGTTGGCGCCGCCATGCGCCGCTCGCGCGTGCCATGTGTCTAGGTGGCTTCTTTCGCCGAGGGCGCTTGAACGCAATCATATAGTTCGCATGAATGCAAGCTTTTGAAGCGTGGCTGCAGTATGGCCTAGTGGTTACGACGCTCGCTTCGGCACCAGGCGTAAGCGAGTTGGAATCTCGCTTTTGCTAGACGCTTCATTTTTTTTCTTGGTATCGCGCTTTTTTTCGCTCTGTTTGGCAGTGCGGTCGGTTGAACCCCGGGGCCGCGGCGAAAGCCGCGGTGCCTGGCGCCGACGAGAAGCGGCGTTCGTTGGGGTGTTGCGGAGCGCAGCGTAGCAACACCCCAAATAAAAGAAATACTGCTCCAGTCAGGTAGACTGCTCCTTCCCTGATAGTGAGATTATATTTGGATCATCAAAACAGTGAGGAGTTCATTTAGGAATGGCATCGATCCTTTAGCAGCAGCCAGTCGTGTCTAGTCACCACCAGCCCAGCGTGTTCTCCGTTCCAACGGCGGCGGCTAGAAACGTGGTACGCGCGAGCGGCGCATGGCGGCGCCAGCGGTCGAGCACTGGGCTTGGTAGCAAATAGAAATACGCTTCCAGGAGCATGGGCTTCTACCGAGACAGCCAGGAAGAGCGTAGCCAAGTCAGCTACCACCATGACAGATCGAGCATTGCCTACAGCCAACGTATTAAAAAACACAGGGAACCACCTATTTTCAGGGGAGCTTCCGAAGACGACACAGAAAGCTGGCTTGAGACATTCAAAAGGGAAACGAATGTTTAAAACGGCGCACACGCTCTCACATGGCGAATTATAGGTTGAAGAGAGGTTATATTACATATCTCGAAACACAGTATTTGTTCTCCGAACAAATGCGCAATATCAAAACTTGGAGCTCCACCTTTTTCGGGCACGCTTATCTAAACTAAGCACCAGAGGTTCACGTAACTGGGGAGTTCTAATTAGAAAGAAATAAGAGGCTGCGCGTCCTGCTTTCACGCACCTGTACAGTTTAATCCTTCGAGTACAGCACAAAGGAACATATGCAGGCAGGAACATACGAAAAATATGCAGTAAACGGCGCATTCCTTCGAAGTCATACGCCTGAATGCTATCAAAATGCATGGTAAAAATTTTGTGCTCGGTGTGTATTTTTCGGAGCACTGATATCTTGTCTCTGCTCATAAATGAGGAGAAGGCAATTTGTTTATGTTATTCTTCATGTTCTCGTTAAACATGCGACAGTGCCCAGTGGTTGCTTGCTGCATGTGGCAGTGGTCCAATGTTACGGGAACACCGGTGCGCGCGGCCTACGCTCCGCGTGGGAGCTTCGCATAGGAGCTGCGAGTGCCGTGAGCGGTGTTCGGCGCACGTCGCCTGCCTGCTCCCGGAGCCGTGTCAGCGGTGACTAGGTTTGCCTGGAATCAAGCCACTCGCGCTATCCGTTAGAATAAATCATAAGAAACAGGCAAGAGAGCCAGAAGAAAGAAAATTGCGCAACGCTCTTTTAGTTCTTTTGGCCCCTGTGACTGTTTATGATGCCTTCCAGCGTTGTGTCAAGATCCAAGGTTTTGGGTTCGGCCCCCGCCAGCTCCGTCCAGTCTTTTACTCCATATTAATTTATTTGCCTGAAACAACATCATGAAACCAATAAATATAAACTGCTAATTTCCTTCACACTGTTCCGTGGCGACAGTGTCGTTCACTTTTTTCCTTCATAATATTTAACGGACCCCTCTAACCCAAGTACATCTTGCCTTGAAAGGTTATATGCGTTACGCGACGCTGCATTGCTTTGGCAAGCTCTAATGTGTTCCTATGTTGGTCGCAATAGCACAGCGCTTGTGTGTTGACCGCCTTGCCGGGCCAACACTTCCCTTTGCTCCTAAATGCCCCCCCCCCCTTGTCAACACTGGAGTTTCAGGCTATAAAAAAGCGCATAGCGGAGCTGCGGTAAGTACAACACGGTAACGCCATAGCTGTACAGAGTGCAGTGTGTCTCCAAAACAGTGAATCGTATAAATCAGATATGACAGCTAGATTTTAACGACGCATTTTCTATCATAATCGTCACCATCCGTAATATAAAAATAGCTACCGCGAGGAAAGTATGTCGAGCGTATAATCAAGACCTTTCGAACTTTTCTAATTGAGGCGATAACTATACCACTTTCCTTTGTCGAGCTCACAGACCCTAAACTATTTCAGTTAAAAGGTACTCGCAAAACTCAGTACGACGCAAACGAAGTACCGCTCAGGGGAGTGGCTGTGCCAGCATGAAGCTGCCGCTGCAGCTGGCGCTGGCAATGCGAGGAGTGCAGCCAAACGCTCCGGTGTTCTATTTAACCTTGAATTCCTGTGCACTCGATGTCTTGGTATTGTTGCTACATTTATCTGTTATTTACAGCTATTTGTATTGTTACATTATATATCATTTGCATAAAAAGACCTCCCTGGTTAAATGGAAAGGCTACCATGTATGGGAGAGCACATACGAACCTAGGAGAAACCTCAAGCAGGCGTGCCTTCGCTCCTTCTACTGTCCACCACGACCAGCGCTTGACGGACTGCAGACCACATCGCCAAGGTTCCTTTGTGCTGTTCAGCGAAAGCTTGGCAGCACAAAAAACACCAGTGGCGTAGTGACCGTGCCAAACTTCGGCCTGTACTGCCGGTGGATATTTGCAGGAAAGGGCAAGAAACTGAAACGGGGATGGCTTTTATGCGAAGAGCTCGACTTTGATCGCTTGAACTTGCCAGCTGACTGGTTTTTGGCATGTAACAGATTCGGCTCAGTTGTGTCTATAGGCTTGCCGGTCCGCATGCGAACACAGCTGCGCATGATGAAGTCAGTGTTTAAAAGAGGCTGCCCGATGGAGTCGCTCCGCATCGTTATTGCCTCGCAGAGAGGTGCCTGATTTTGCTGCTGAAGAAAAGAACTCTTTATGGCTAGCTCTGTACCCGTAAAATATAACAATGTCTGCAGAACAAAGCTGTGTAAAAATTTCTGCATCAAAGCATACAGTCCTATTCACTTTCTCCAATGGCACTGCGCTCCAAATCCAACAAGATGTGTCACTTTTGGCCAAATCTTACGTTGAAACAGTGCTCACCAACACAAGACTGGGAGCGCAGTATATTCCATTGTGTATCAACGCAGAAGAACGCCTGAAAGTGGCATGCACAGGTGTGGCGAATAGGTACAGGAAAATGAGAAGCCGCATCCGAGAGGCCTTCTTATGCAAGTTGTACACGATTACTTTCCCTCTGCTATCAGGAAGCGAAATGTCCCTTTGCTATGAACAGCACCCTGAATGTCAGCCCGACCAAGAGGTACAAAAATGTATTGTACAACATAGAAAACTCAAAGAAACAGTGCAGCATCTTGAGGGCGTGATCACGGATTAGACGAAAAGGTCTTCTGAGCTAGAAGCGAAGGCGGATTAATGAACTGCACATGATGAGCAGGGCTGTTCGAGTATGGCGTTATATTGAAGATCTTTGCCTGAAAGACAAACAGGCTGTGAAAGACGTAGTAGCCATCGTAGATGATCTCCATGTTGGTAATGGGTGCTGGCAAAAGCTCTCAACGTGCATTCGCAACCCTCCACCCCTTCGTTTGCTTCGTGGCTTCAGAGATACGGTAGATGCATTAAATGAAATTGTCAGGACCCCAGGCGAAGCAAGAGGAGCTCAAGGTTGGTTTTCGAGTGAGCTCTTTAAAGCTATACGTGGCCTGGCCGCAGAAAGGAACACTACTGTGGAAGCGCTAGGCAATGAAAACGTCGTTGGGAAAATCGAAGCAAGACCATTAGTCGCATCAGTCGGTTGTCGCATCAGTCGAAAAACTTCATGGACATCGCTTTCGCTTCCGATCATTCAGAGCCACAATCGTGTGCAATCGCACAAGCTGCACCGACTTCTTGCGATTGCTGAAGTGCCGGAAAATTATTTTAGTTAGTTAGTGATAGATTTTTATGGCGCAAGGGCAACTGTGGCCAAAGAGCGCCAAACACAAGGTTGATGGTCGACTCAGGTTAGTGGGCAGTAAAAGAGAAGGATAAGAAACATTGGTGTATAGCGCCTAAAATAATTGAGTAATGGTTATATTTAATGATTATGGGCAAAGCGTACGACATTTACAAGGTCACGCAGCCTCAGCAACAGTCCTTGTCAGGACAAGGAGTGCGGAGTGCCTGACATGTGAGATAAAAAATCTCAGCCATTTCCTCAGGAATGAGACAAGGCTGAGTTCAATGGAAATATGAAATCGCACGTAGGAAGCCTACACTCGCTAAAAACTTAAAAAACTCTTTTTAATGAAAACATTTGGTAGTCGCCGAGAAAGAAGGACGGGTGCGGAGGTATTTGGTTTCTGTACAGTTCTGGGAAGTGACGTCTCCTATCTGGTTCTAGCCTCTTGCACATGATTAGAACATGAATGACGGACAGTCGATCACCACATTTTGGACAGTGCGGTGCTGGAGAACTGTTTAGCAGATGTGAGTGTGTTGCATGTGTGTGTCCTATTCTAAGCCTGCATAGTGCAACTTCTTTATGTCTGTCGCGTTTCTCGGTAGCATATCTTCCTATTAATGGCTTTATTGTGTGCAGTTTGTTTTCAATTGCTCCATCCCATTCTTCTTGCCATTGCCTACGGATTCTGTTTCTAATCTGTGGCCTGAGGTCCTCGTAGGGTATATTATCTATGTCAATAGTATTACGGAGAGCAGCTGACTGCGCAAGTCTGTCAGCTACCTCATTTCCAGCTATGTTGCAGTGCCCCGGTACCCAGCACAGTGTGATTTTAAGTTTAGATTTGTGAGCCGACATGAGACATTTTAGAAGGAAATTAGTTATTGGATTTTTATGCTTTTTACCTGATGACAACGCAGTCACTGCACTGAGGGAGTCTGTATATATGATGGAGGCTGGTTGTTTATTCTGTAGGATGTGCTTTACGGCTAAGAGGATGCCACAGCATTCTGCAGTAAATATGCTTGTATGTTCGTTCATTGTTTTCGATTCGGAGAATTGAGGGCCATGTGCGGCACATGCGACAGCTGAAGACTTAGAGGCGTCAGTGTAATACTCTGCACACCTGTATTTTGCCTGCAAGTGCATAAAGTGCTGATTTATTTCGAGCGGATGCCCATGTTTGCCCACCTCAAGAAATGACATATCACAGTGAACAGCGTGTATTTCCCAGGGCGCAATGGCGTCTTTGTGGGACACCACCTGGAGGTTGGAGGCCGGTATCTGCAGGCTTTCAATGTGTGACGCGACTCTAACAGGATATGGTGGCGTTGCTGATGGTCGTCTCAAGAACAATTGGGTGTTGCTTGTGTCCCGCAAGAGTTCACCAGATGGATGCTCTGCATGAGAGAGCACCTTAGTGGCGTACACTATGCTTGTGCACTGCCTTCGTCGTTCCAGTGACCATCTGTTCGCCTCAACATAGAGGCTGGCTATTGGGCTAGTTCTGAAAGCACCAGTGGCCAGACGGAGCCCAAGGTGGTACACGGGGTCAAGCATCTTTAGCGCAGACTTTGATGCTGATTCGTACACTACCGAGCCATAGTCAATACGTGATAGGACAACGCTATTCAGAAGGTTCAGTAGACAGTCACGGTCTGTACCCCATGACTGATGGGAAAGGATCTTTAGTAAGTTCAATGCTTTCAAGCATTTCAATCGCAACTGCTTTATATGTGGAACAAAGGTGAGCTTTTTATCTACCACAACGCCTAGGAATTTGTGATCTTGTTTAACGGCTATGGTCTGCCCGTTCAGTGTGATGTTGGGGTCTGGCCTAATGCCACGCTGCTGAGAAAAAGGTAAACAGACGGTTTTGCCACAGTTGAATTTAAACCCATTTTCATCTGCCCAGCTTGAGAGTTTATTTACCCCCAACTGAATTTGCCGTTCACAGATGGCCAAGTTGCAGGATTTGAAACTGATCTGGACATCGTCAACGTAAACAGAGTAAGAGATAGTTTTGGGCAACACACTGCTTAGAGAGTTCATTTTAACTATGAAAAGCGTGCAGCTGAGAACGCCACCTTGGGGAACACCATTCTCCTGCATGAACCGCTTCGATAGAGCATTTCCAAGACGAACCACGAAGGTGCGTTCGGAGAGGTAGCTTTCTATAGTATTGAGCATGTTTCCCGAGACTCCAAGAGAATGCAGATCACGGAGAATGCCATAACGCCAGGTCGTGTCATAAGCTTTTTCCAGGTCAAAGAATACAGAAAGACAATGTTGTTTATGGATAAAGGCATCCCTGACATAAGATTCAAATGCTACAAGCTGGTCAGTTGTCGACCGACCAGACCTGAATCCAGCTTGACGTTGGTCAAGAAGGCCGTTATATTCAAGGAAATAAACGAGGCGGCGGTTTATCATTTTTTCAAACACCTTGCACAAGCAACTAGTCAAGGCAATGGGCCTGTAACTAGCTGCAAGCGTGGCTTCCTTTCCTTGTGTGAGGATTGGTATGATAACAGCCTCTTTCCAGGCTTTGGGTAGGCGCCCAAAGGACCATATCTTATTAAACAGAAAGAGGATGCTTATAAGGGTGTGTTCATGTATGTGCTTGAGCATGCCATAAGTAATCCTGTCTGGGCCTGCTGCTGAGTTGCCACATGTTCCCAGAGCCGCCTTCAATTCCTCCATAGTGAAAGGGCTATTGTACCCTCCTGTGGATGGCCTTTTATCACGGATAGGTTTCCGTTCCTCCGCTAGCTTGTGTCGCATGAAGGAGTCTGTATAATGTGCTGAGCTGAAGATATATTCAAAATGTGCTCCTATTGCATCTGCTTGGTGTTCCAGTGTATCACCAGCAGTGCTGACCAGAGGCACTGGGTGAGCACTGCGCCCTTGAAGTGCTGTAAGTCTGTTGTACACTTTATGTGTATCTGTGTAGGAGTTTACAGAGGAAAGGAATGAGCGCCAGCTTTCCCGTTTGGATGCACGTCGGATACGCCTGCCATTTGCTTTAGCACGCTTGAAGTCTATTAAATTGTTAACTGTAGGGTACCTGCGGAATTTCGACCATGCTTTGTTTTGGTTCTCACGGGCATTCTTGCACTCCGCATTCCACCATGGCCTACGTTTGTTTTGCGTCTTATTTGATGTCTGTGGGATTGACTTCTGTGCGGCTTCTATAATATGCAGAGTGATCATGGATTGTAATTCGTCTATCCCTAGGTCTACGATTGGAGATCTGGGCAGTTTTGAGAGTTCTCGGAACTTCTTCCAATCAGCAGCCTGTTCTTTAAATTTCCTATGATTATTTACAACCATATTTATGTTTCCTGTGTGTTTTAAGCAAACAGGAAAATGGTCGCTTCCGTACAGATTGTCGATAACAGCCCACTCAGTGGTTGCCAAGAGCACCGGAGAGCCAATAGCAAGGTCTATTGCTGTGTATGAGTTGTGTGCTAAATTAAATATGTTGGGTCTTTTTTATTAAATATACAGGAACCGGAGGACAATAGAAGTTTTTCGATTAGTGCACCTCGGGAATCAACTCTTGAACATCCCCATAGTGGGTGGTGTGCATTGAAATCTCCAACCAACATGAATGGATCCGGGAGCTCGTCAATAAGTTTTTCAAATTCTTGGACGGATAGGTGATGGTCCGGAGGAATATATAGGGAGCATACAGTTATTATTCTACCAAAAGTTAGAGCCCGTATTGCCACTGCCTCTAAATCGGTAACTAGTGTGATACTCTGACAGGGAATTGTGTTCTGCACAACAATAGCGACGCCACCCGATGAGTGGGCAGTGCCTTGCCTGTCTTTCCGGTATACTGCATATTCTTTGAGAAAGTTTGTGCGTGTTGGGTTTAAGTGTGTTTCCTGTAGGCAAAGTATTTTTGGTTGGTATTGTGCAAGTATTTCATATATGTCATCCAGATTCCTGAGTAGCCCTCGGCAGTTCCAGTGTATAATGCTCTCAGCAGCCATTTTTGCGAGTGTAAGGGGACGGGTTATTCAAGTGTCACCGCCTTTGTTAGGCGGCTTGACTGGCGGATGTTTTTTCTGTTTGAGGCGGTCTAGAAAACTCCGCCTCTCTTTGGGGGACTCTCTCAGCGTCGGAGACACCGAGGATCCCGGGGTCACTTCCATTGCTTCCGGCGGAGACTCGGAAGCGGATGAGGGTTTGTCAAGAAGGGTAGACTCCCTCTCAGTTGTCTGTGTTGTTCCAGAGGAGTGTGAGAAGTTGACCTCTGGAACTTGGAAGGTTGGTGCAGCCGATGGCTGCTTGCTGGGGGGCCGAGAAAGGCGCGCATCAGCAAAGCTGTACTGCGTGCCCACCGTAACTAGACGCCGCCCGGCCCCCCGGCGCGCTGCGTCAACGTGGGATCTTGCGGAGAGAAGCGAGAGCTTCTTCCCGGCTTCAGGGAATGTTAAGTTTTCGGTTACCTTGATTTGAATTATTTTTTCTCATTTTGGAACATTTCACAGGTTCGCGAGTACGCAGCGTGCGGCCCATGACAGTTGGGACATTCTGTTTGAGTGGCACTGCAACTTTCGGTTGGATGCTCGTGAGCACCACACTTTGCACAGGTGAGTTTTCCGCGACATGTGTTGGATCCGTGTCCGTACTTTTGGCACTTGAAGCATCTTCTCGGGTTTGGGACATAGGGGCGGACTTTGCAGTGAATGAACTCTGCTTTCACAGCGTCTGGTAGACGGGAACGATTAAACGTCAAGACGATATGGGGTGTCACTACATCTTAACCGTTTCGCCTTATGGTGATGCGGCGTAGGGCGATGACACCTTGATCTCTGAAGCCATCGAGGAGGTCAGAGTCTGTTTCGCGGATCAGATCACGTTCTGATATGACGCCTTGAACTGTGTTTAGACTGCGATGGGGGGTAACGGACACCTGTAAGTGGGCGAACTGCTTTTGCTTGAGGAGGATGTCGGAATGATCTTTCTTTGACACTTCAACAAGAAGATCACCGGATGACAGTTTCTTTGCTTCATAGTTCTTGCCTATCAGCTTCTCAAGGGTCCTAGCGATAACAAAAACGGACATTGCAGCAACGGAGTCATTGTCTACTAGAGAGTGTATAATCAGGAAGCGTGTGAAGTGATCAGATTGAGTTCGAGTTTTGTCAAACATGTCTTCGGTGCGGCCCCTTTTTAGGGACCGATCGGGTTTTTTGGAAGAAAAAGTACTCATGCGATATGGATATGCCGACGGTTCCTAGAATGTCACCTGTGTTTCACCGTCTTATTCACAGGAAGGTCCCGGGGCTCGACGCCTGATACACAGACGAAGAGCCTATCGGCCGGAGCTTGACCATGGCCCCGACCGCCACCGTTCATGGTTTCTACCCTTCACCTCAAAACCTTTCGCCACGGTGCGGATGACAGCTTCGGTATGGGGGCTAAGGTGGCGCCAAGCACCATCACCTTGATACTCAAGGTGCCCTTGCGGGCGGAAAATTATTTTGCAGTAAGGAGTGCATTTGGCGACCTTATAAGTGAAATAAATAAAGTTGCAAAAGAGCACACCCTGAATATCGACGGCATAAGTACTCCGCCGACGATATGTCTGGCGGCCGATTTGAAGTTCCTTGTTCTAGGCATGCAGTCAGCGTCATCTAAGTGCCGCTGTCCTTTCTGCTTTGCAGACAAAAAGGCCAGAATAAACGCGACACTGCCGAGCTCCCATTTCAGTACACCACCGTACTCTAGGAGCCTGGCAAACATGTCACTGGATGGCAACAGTTTGATACATGGAGTTGAAAACAAAGCTCTTTTAGAAATTGAACTCCGCTTTTATTCTGCCGGACACACTACATATGAAAATGGGGCTTGTACATCGCCTTCGTCAGTCACTCATTATGAAGTTTGAGGAGTTCGACGCTTGCAGTCGAGTGACAACTCCTGACAGCTTCTGAGCATGTGGGAAGCTGTGACAAACTTGTCGGTTTGGAAGGACGGTAAGCAGGCGGAGACATTTTTCGTCTCTGACTGGCCGTGATGTAGAAGTCGTGCTAGACAAGTTGCCGGGCAAGCTTCACGGTCAGCTGCACGTGGACACACAGGCCTATGATGGGCATTATAGCGACCTGCATCGTATGCTTTCTGCTGGTGTATTCGCACGCGTGCGAGCTGCCTGGCTTCTTCTGCACGTTGCGTAAACGCATCGGCATCCGTGTCAATGTCGTGAGGTTTGCGTGGTAGCATGGCGTCGAGCATCGTGCTTACTTCGCGTCTGTGGACAAGGCTGAATGGAGTCATTTGTGCAGTTTCTTGTTTAGCCGTGTTATAAGCAAATGTGATATAAGGCAGAATATCGTACCAATCGTTGTGCTCTATATTCACGTACATGGAAAGCATGTCTTCAAGTGTTTTGTTCAGGCATATGGGAGTGTTGTGTATGTTATATCTTTGCATGCTTCTGTTGATGCACATCTATCAGCTGCTTCATTTCCCGGTATCCCAACGTGGCTTGGGACCCAGCAGAAACGAATTGATCTCCCGTATTTGTTAAAAGCCACCATGTTTAAAATATCCCCTAGCAGGGGTTCACACTCAGATTTTAGATGAAGAGCCTTTAGTGCACTTAAGGAATCAGTGTAGATGACTGTATTTTTGTGTTTGTCGGTGATAATCTTTTTAACTACAACCCATATAGCATAAACTTCAGCAGTGAAAACAGAGGCATGCATTGGCAATCGAATACTTGCTTCCCAATTTTTTGTTACGGCCCCCACACCCACGTGTTCTTTTGTTTTGGAGCCATCAGTGTAAAATTCCATGTAATCTTGATACGTATGCTGAAGAGCACAGAATTCTTGTAGAATGTGTTCGTGTGGGGTGTCTCTTTTCTTTAGGTGTGTTAGTGTCCAGTCACACAACTGCGTGAAGTCGTGCCATGGGGGCAATGGTTGTGGCTTTTTAGTAACCTGGAGGACATCATGAGGAATGTCATAATCCTGACAATATTCTTCATATCGCAGGATAAGCGGCCTAATCATGTTCGGTTTATTTGTATAATGTAATCGTGAATTGCACTGTGTGACAGTGTTGTAGCATACGTGTTGTGGTGATGACTGTATTCTGAGTATGTAGGAAAATGTAAGTAACGCTCTGCGCTGCTGTAATGGGGGCTCATTACAGTCAACATATAAACTTTGGACATGTGATGTTCTATATGCACTACTTGCCAGTCGCAGTCCAAGGTTATGTACCGGATCCAGTCGTCGAATGTAAGACTGCCTAGCTGAGCCATAAACTACGCAGCCGTAATCCAGAAGGCTACGTACAATAGACCGGTAAATACGTAAAAGGCTTGTTCGGTCGGAACCCCAGTGTTTATGGGACAACACCTTTAGAATGTTTAACGCTTTATTTGCCTTCACTTTTGTTGTTTTTATATGGGCCAGGAAGTTTAGTTTTTGATCAAAGATTACTCCCAAGAATTTATATTCTTGTTTTACCGGCAGCGTTACGTCATTCAATTTTAGAACCGGGTCTAAGTGCAATCCTCGTTTTTGCGAGAATAGCACTGTAACAGTTTTTTGAGTAGAGAAGCGGAATCCGTTTGTGTCAGCCCATTGTATTAGTTTATTTATTGTGATCTGTAGCTGCCTTTCACATGTTGGTAGATTTGAGGCGCGGCATGCTATTTGCAGATCGTCGACGTATATGGAGTGCATAACAGAGGGGGGGATGACTTTGTTAATGGAGTTCATTTTTACTATAAAGAGTGTTGTGCTAAGTATGCAGCCTTGTGGCACGCCGTTTTCCTGGACAAATGAGCGCGAGAGCACAGTGCCTAGACGTATTTGGAATGTTCTGTTGGACATGAAATCAGCGATACAGTTCAGCATTTTGCCACGGATTCCTAAACCAGCGAGGTCACGTATGATTCCAAATCTCCAAGTAGTGTCATACGCTTTTTCTAGGTTGAAGAAAACTGTCAGGCAGTATTGTTTGTGTAAGAATGCTTCACGAATTTCATGTTCAAGTCGGACGAGGTGGTCAGTCGTTGAACAGCCTTTTTTATACCCACATTGATGAAAGGTTCTGCGTTTGAAGAATGAATGTCAATCTCGCGTTTACGACACTTTCGTACGATTTACCTAAACAGCTTGTCAAGGCAATGGGTCGAAAGCTGCTTGGGGATGTGGGGGGTTTACCTGCTTTTAAAAAAGGCACAACTACTGCCTTTTTCCAATCTTTTGGCATAACTCCACATGCAAATACCGTATTAAAAATTTTAGGAGAGCCTCTACCGAAGCTTTGGACAGGTGTGCAAGCATGGAATACTGAATGCGGTCAGGACCTACTGCGGTTTTTTTACCAGCGCACAGTACCCTGTTAAGTTCTTGTAAAGTGAACGGAGCATTATATTCTTCCTTAGACGCACAAGCAGTTGGCAATTTCTCCTTTTCTGCTGACAGTTTGTATTTTAAGAACCTGTTGGAATAATTCGCCGAGCTAGAGACATTATAGAAGTGCTCCCCAAGTATATTTGCTTGTTCTTGTAGTGTTGTCTGAGTGCCTGAAGGTGTAAGTAAGGGTATCGTGTATAATGAGTAGTCCCCTCTAAACTTCCTGACCTGTTCCCACATCCTTTTGGATGTGATGGTGCTATTAATTGTAGATATGTATTTCTGCCAAGACAATCTTTCAGCTTGTCTCCGAATATATCGAGCTTTCGCTTTGGCTTGTTTGAAATTAAGGAAGTTGCTATGCGTTGGGTATCTACGCAACATTCCCCAGGCCTTATTTTGCTTCTTTTTTGCTTCTGTGCATTCATATGTCCACCAAGGATTCAGCTTTTTTCTAACAATGCCAGAAGATTGAGGAATAGCCTTTTCAGCTGCGGCAATAATACATTCAGTAAACTTTTCATTAATTTTATCAATGCTTAGGTCTTTTGTAGTAAGCTCCTCCAGCCTAGCACTTTCTGTGAAAACAGACCAATCTGCCAGTTCTAATTTCCAACGGCGCGGTTTACGAAGTATAATGGGCAGCGTTGGTGAGAGTTTGATTATGGAAAGTAAATGATAACTGCCATATGAGGTGTCTAGTACTTCCCATTTAAAATCAGTAAAAAGGGATGGTGAGCAAAAGGCTAAATCAAGGTAACTAAAGTTACGGGAGTTCGGTGAAAAATGGGTTGGTGCACCTGAGTTTAAAAGGCAAATGTTATTTGCTAAAAATGAAGTCTTCGATAAGTTGCCCTCTTTGGTCAGTTTTATCGCTGCCCCAAAGGGTGCAGTGCGCATTAAAATCTCCTACTAAAACAAAAGGCTCCGGCAGCTGGTCTGTTAAATTTTCCAGGTCTCGGGTTGTGAAATGGGTATGTGGTGGGATGTACACGGAACAGATGGTGACAGTTTTGTATGATAAAATGGTGACGGCTACAGCCTCGTACTGGGTATTTAGTAAAACGTTCCGTGTAGGGCTGCCGCCTTGCACAACAATAGCGACTCCCCCAGATAGACGGCTGGAGTGTTCGCGGTCCTTACGCACGCCAGTGAAACCTTTAAGAAAATGTGTATTTTGGGGCCTAGGTTTGTTTCTTGGAGGCAGAATGCTACTGGCGATAACGTATTTATTATGTCTTTGATGTCACCTAGATTGTGGATCAGGCCTCTGCAATTCCAATGAATGATGAAAGCCATTTTATAGGCGCTGAAAATATATACTTATGCCTGTGAGCTTAGAATTTGTAGGTGACAATTATTAGAAAAATTGATTACTCCTAAGGGCGGTAACCATTCAGGTTACCGGTCCCTTTTTCGGCGCAGTTACAAGAAGTTTGTCCTTCTTGTTGCGCTCCAGGGAGCACGGTTCTTTCAGCGTCGATGACGCTGGGGTTTTCGGGTCGACCTCCATCGCCTTCTCCGAGGCGCTGGACGATCGAGAGCCACGCGCCGAAACGCGCGTCTCGGGCCTTGGAGTTCTGTTCAGCTTTGGGCCCTGCGACACTGTGGTCTGCCAGCCCGTATTCGATGATGATGGAGCAGCACTGGCTGCTACCACCAAGGGGGCGGATGGAGTTTCTAAAGGAGTACCGCGCGCGGACCCTGTAGACTCCAGAAACCGGTGTGGCGCTGCCCCCTGCCGCGCCGCACTGGCATAGCTGAGTTGAGGTAAGTGCCCCAACCTTTTCCTCGCTTCATAGAATGAATTTTTTTTCTTTTACGGTGATTGCGATGATTTCTTTTTCTCTTTTCCACTAAGGGCAGCTCCGTGAGTAAGCTGGATGGTCTCCCTTGCAATTGGCACATTGTGCTGGAGCATTGCAGTTGTCAGAGCGGTGGTCGCTGGCACTACACTTCGCGCATGTCTCTTTACCTCTACATAATTGTGAAGCATGCCCGAACCTCTGGCACTTGAAGCACCGCCTCGGGTTCGGTATGTATGGTCGGACGTTGATTTTTAGGTATCCTGCGTCGAGTGAACTCGGCACAGTACAGGTTCTAAATGTGTTTTGTGGGGATTTGTTGGTCGTTTCGTCGGAGTGTTATTCTCTGTACCTTAATTACGTTTTGATCTTGGAATCCTTCAAGGAGCTCTTCGTCACTAAGGTTCAGGAAATCTTCTGATATTACTCCCCTGCTTGTGTTCAGCGAGCGATGTGGAGAGATTGTCACGTTCATGTCACCGATATCGGTGAGTGCAGTGAGTTTTTCGACTTGTTCTTTCTTGGTCAGTTCGAGGAGGAGGTCTCCGCTAGCCATCTTTGATGCTTTGTAGTTAGGTCCAATCGTGTTTACTAGGCATTTGGATACTAGAAATGGTGACAGTTTTCTAACAGTTGTGTTTCCTTCACTGTGAAGGACATGGTACTTTGGGTAGGTATCTTGGTTTTCTTTCAAAAAGAACTGGGAAGGTGCATCGGTGCGCCCCCTTTTTAGGGGGCGATCTTTGAGGGGGGGAAAGCGTTTGCCATTTAAGCTTTGAGTAGTTCGGCGGCGATGGTGGCCACCCACCACCGAGCCCAACAAGGGGACGCTACTAGTTTGGAGAGATACCTGCAGACGCCAGCCATGCATCGCCGCTATAACCTAATATAATATACCCAAGGTTGGATAACTACACAAGGTTAACCCTCGCTGCCAAGAAAATCGGAAGTAAAAAGAAGTGAAGAGAAGACACGAAAGAATAAAAGTGGGAGAGAAAGACGAAGATTCTAGAGGAGGATAGGAAAGGGCAACTACCGATTTCCCCCGGGTGGGTCAGCCCGGAGGTGCCGTCTATGTGAAGCAGAGGCTGAAGAGGTGTGTTGCCTCCGCTGGGGGGCCTTAAAGGTCCAAACACCCGGCATCGGCTCAACCCCCAGGATCCCCCTTTCCCCAGACACGGCTAAGCCGCGCACGGCTACACGCGGGAGGGTCCAACCCCCATGTGCTCGGGTACCTGGTGGCGCAACTCACCAAACGCCTGCTTGCGCAGACGCCCCTGCGGGGTAGTGGTAGATGTGTCGAGAAAACCAAGGCATGCTGTTTCCTCTTCATCGGTCGAAGGAGCTGACTCTATGGGTGACCGAGACAGGCAGTCAGCGTCGGTATGCCCTTTCGCCGACTTGTGCAGGACCGTCATATCAAACTCTTGCAGTCTCAGGCTCCAACGTGCTAATCGCCCGGCAGGATCTTTCAGATTTGTGAGCCAGCAAAGCGAATGATGGTCGCTGATAACTTTGAAGTGGCGACCGTACAAATAGGGGAGACATTTTGTAACCGCCCATACCACGGAGGGACACTATTTTTCAGTTGTAGAGTAATTTGCTTCTGCGCGTGAGAGCGTTCTGCTTGCATAAGCGATCACTCTTTCTGTGTCCTCCTGGCACTGCAGAAGCACAGCTCCGAGACCAACATTGCTGGCATCAGTGTGAAGCATTGCCGGAGCTGTCTCGTCAAAGTGGGCAAAGGGGGCGTTTGTAAACAGTTCTGCAAATCATGAAATGCAGCTTGCTGTTCGTCGCCCCATACAAACGCAACGTCATCTCTCGTGAGGCAAGTTAACGGCGACGCAATGCGAGCAACGTCTGCAATAAACCGCCGATAATATGCGCAGAGGCCGAGAAAGCGCCTGACAGCCTTTTTATCTGAAGGAACAGGGAACTGTGCGACAGCGGCAATTTTTTAGGATCCGGGCGGACTCCCGCGTGACTGATGACATGGCCAAGCAACTCTAGCTCCTCAAAGCAAACGTGGCATTTCTCCGGCTTTAGGGTGAGGCCAGCGGACCGTATAGACTGCAGAACCGCTTCAAGCCGTTCAAGGTGCTCTTAAACGTTGCCGAAAAGACTATGACGTCGTCGAGATAGACTAAGCAGGTTTTCCACTTCATCCCCGAAAGCACGGTATCCATAAGCAGTTGAATAGTAGCAGGTGCAGAGCACAAGCCGAAAGGCAAGGCCTTAAAATTCGTATAGTCCATCTGGCGTGACAAAAGCGGTTTTCTCACCGTCTCTCGGGTCTACTTCAACTTGCCAATACCCGCTTTTTAAGTCCATTGAAGATAAATAACGAGCGTTCCGAAGCCTATCAAGTGAATCGTCTATGCGGGAAATTGGATACACGTCTTTTTTCGTCGTCTGATTTAGCTTTAGATAATCCACACAAAAACGCAGGCTGCCGTCCTTCTTCTTTACCAAAACTACAGGTGATGCCCAGGGGCTCTTGGAAGTTTGAATCACATCGTCTTCAAGCATTTGGTTTCCCTGCTGCTCTATCGCTTCACGTTCTTTTGGGGCCACACGATAACGGTTTTGGTGAATCGGTCTCGATTCGTTCTTTGTGATTATGCGGTGCTTGGTTAGGGGCGTCCGACCGACTCTTGACGTCGTCGCAAAGCAGTCGTGGAACTCGGCCAGTAGAGCAAGAAGTCGTTCTCGCTCGTGTTGGGGTAAAGTAGTGTTTACGTCAAGCACAGGTGGTGGATCTTGCGCATGCACTTCTTCTTGTACTGAAAAGCACTCACGAACATCAGTGACATCGTAAAAATAGGCCACAGCCGTGCCCTTTGGTAGGTGCAGTCGCTCTGTGCTAAAATTAGTCAACAACGGATACGTGCGCCCATCGGTAATATTTAAAATGCCTCGTGAAACGGCGATACCGTGAGTAAATAACGAGGGGGTAACTTGGTCTACAACTCCTTCACAATCAAACGGTACGTCACATGCAACCGAAACAAGGATACATGACCGAGGTGGGACAACCACGTCGTTTTCAATAAACGACAGGCGTTGCGTTTCGGCGATATGCATGGAATTAATTCCGGAGTCCTGTGAAACGTAACCAAGCGGTCCGGAATGTTGATTATGGCGTCGTATTCCCTTAGAAAATCCATGCCTATGATTAAATATTTACAGCATGTTGCAAGAACGAAGAAAGTTGCCACGAAGGACGAACCTCCTATGGTGACTCGCGCCGTACAGCTTCCAGCAGGCGTGAGCAGTTGGCCGCCCGCAATCCTTATATCAGAACCGGTCCAGCGCGTTTTTATTTTCTTAAGGCGAACTGATAACCTTGACTCATTATGGAATAATCGGCACCAGTGTCGACTGGTGCTGCCACTTGTTGTACGTCAACTGAAACAATAATATCGGCGCGCACATTTCGTCGGTGTTAGAGTTTGTCGGTTTCACGGCGTCCTGCGGCGGGATTATTCGGGATTTTTCATCGTCTTGTCGGCCCGCAACCATACCCCCAAAGGTCGCCGCCGTTAGATTCCCCGGCGTGGACTGGGCGACTTTCTTCCCCGGAGGCCAGCAAAAGTACGTCCACTTGGTGGTGCAGATGAATGAGCAGCGGACGGAGAGCGTGACCGTCGGCCAAAATCGGTCTGGTGGTTGGGCAGAGAGTCATCGTTCCGAGAGCGCGTTGCGGGAGCACCTTGAAAAGCACCGTCGTCGCGGCGTAGCATCTAGCCGTCACTGGTGCGTCGACCGTCAGACCAGGATTGATAAGGTCGAAATGAAGCGTCACGGTACCAGCAATGGTGGGAAACATGGTCGTTGCCTCCGCAATCATAACAGAGGGGGGGGGGGGGGGGGGCGCCTAGTGACAGTGCGCCATACGACCGTTCTTCGAATTTACGTCCGCCTAGAAGGGCCGTCTTGTGGCGGTGACCAAAATGCAGCTGGAGGCGGCTCGTGGTAGGACGGGATCGGCACAAAGGGCGGATATCTCAAAGCTTCCTCTGTTGGTGATGACCAAGGTGTGGCCCTCGGCGGCTGATGGTGCGACCGACCGTATGGGCGTCATAGCTGGTTGACGTCGGACAACGTCGGCGTAACTTAGGGGGCGCTGCTCGTGAACGGGATCGCCTGCCGAAAATGCGTAACTTAGGGGGCGCTGCCCGTGAACAGGATCGCCTGCAGAAAACGCTTGCCTAACTTCATCACAGACTACTTCAGCGACTGATGCCATGGGTGGGCCCACTGCCGGTGTCCAGAGCTTCCGAAGTTCTTCGCGAAGAATCTCCCGAATCAGATCACGGAGGGAGTTCTGACTGGTAACGGTCATTGCGGCGGAGTTGATAGCAGTGCTGGTGGGCAAGCGATCGTACTGCTTGTATCTTAGATGGAGTGCGCGTTCAATACCAGTGGCTTCCTTTATAAAATCAGCCACGGTACTCGGTGGATTGCGCACAAGTCCGGCGAATAGTTCTTCTTTTACGGCACGCATAAGGTAGCGCAACTTCTTTTCCTCAAGCATGTGAGGGTCAGCTCTGCGACACAGTCGGGCCATGTCCTCGGCAAACATTGCCACAGTTTCATTGCGTTTCTGGAAGCGCAACTCAATTAGTGGCTGGGCACGGTCCCGTCGATCAACACTAGCAAATGTTTCAGTGAGCTGATGTTGGCTTCACGGTTCTCAAACCACGTGCGAGCACTACCGTGAAGGGAGAAATACGTGGGAGAGCTTTTGTTGAGCAGTCCACCCATTGACCTTGGCAACGCGTTCGAACTGGTTAAGCCAGTCTTCAACGTCTTCAGGTGCGCCACCATGAAAGCGATCGGGAACCAGTGGTTGCAGACGGGTTACCTGGGACGGACTGTGAGTAGAGCTGTCTTGTGGAACTCGTGAATCCTGTGGCGGGCTGGTGGTCGCCATTGACAGAGGTAGACAGGGCCCGGACGAGCGTTCTGGCAGGGTGTTGAGCTCGAGAGCAAGGCCTAGCAACCGCCGACTGAAGCGATGCACAGGAGTTATTGGAAATGGGCTGGATGAACGGCTTCCAGAAGGAGTCCGGATGATCAGGCAGGGTTGTGTACCCAACACCTCCACCAGTGTTACGAGTCAACGCGAAGAAGAGACAACACGTTGAACAAGACGGCGGAACAGCTTGTTAAGAATCACCAGAACAGAGACATCTTCGTCTTCGAATTACCGTGTCCTGCTACTCGGAGTCAGTTAAAGCACATATTGTCATGCTCGTTTAAACGTCTGCACAGAGTACGCGTCAATATATTGGCAAATATCTACAAGGATTGCAACCTTGGTTCTCCACAAGAATAGTAGAAAGTTGCCTATCAAGAAAGTGGTTAAGCAAGGAGACACAACCTCTCCAATGCTATTCACTGCATACTTAGAAGAAGTGTTCAAGTTCTTAGACTGGTAAGGCTTAGGAGTGAGAATCAACGGCGAATATCTCAGCAATCTTCGGTTTGCAGATAACATTGTCCTATTCAGCAACAATGGGGACGAATTACAGCAAATAATTAAGGGCCTTCACCGAGAAAGTGTAAGAGTGGGATTGAAGATTAATATGCAGAAAACAAAGATAATGTTCAATAGCATGGCAAGGAAACAAGAATCCAGGATTGCCAGTCAGCCTCTAGAGTGTGTGAAGGAGTACATTTATCTAGGTCAATTACTCACAGGGGACCCTGATCATCAGAAAGAAATTTATAGAAGAATAAAATCGGGCTGCAGTGCAATACGGCAGGCATAAACAAATCCTGACTGGGAGATGACCACTGTCATTGAAAAGAAAAGTGCACAATCATTGCATTGGACCGGTGCTAACATATGGGGCAGAAACTTGGAGGTTAACAAAGCAGCTCGAGAACAAGTTAAGGACAGCGAAAAGAGCGATGGAACGAAAACTGTTAGGCCTAACGTTAAGAGGCGGGAAGAAAGCGGTGTGGATCAGAGAACAAACGGGAATAGCCGATATTCTAGTTGACATTAAGCGGCAAAAGTTGAGCTGGGCAGGCCATATAATGCGTAGGACGGATAACCGGTGCACCATTAGGATTGCAGAATGGATAGATACCAAGAGAAGGGAAGCTTAGTCGAGGACGGCAGAAAACTAGGTGGAGTGAGGAAGTTAGGAAATTCGCAGGCGCAAGTTAGAATCAGCTAGCGCAAGACAGGCGTAATTGGAGATACCAGGGAGAGGCCTTCGTGCAGCAGTGAAGATAGGTTGTTGATGAGGACCACCCCAGACAAACTTCATTCCCTAATTGAAAAAAGAACTTGAAATAACACGACGGAAAATCCTGATCCTGCAAGTAGCATAGCAGGATTTCAGCCAATCAAAGATAAATGAAAATGGGTTCTCATGTATTACTGATCATCAGCCTATATTTATGTCCACTGCAGGACGAAGGCCTCTCCCTGTGATCTCCAATTACCCCTGTCTTGCGCTAACTGATTTAAACGCTCGTCACGACAACGTTGGAAACGCCGGCGCATCGAGGTCACCCTCTTGCGCTCGAGAGTCACCTTCTGTGGTCGCAAGTTCTTGTACTCTCTATCGTAAATTTGATAAATTATGGAGAGTACGAAATCAAAAGAGGTGGAGGAGCGAATGTCGACACCCTGTACAGTTTTGAAAATTTCCGTTTGAACAAATGAGGCATTGAGGTCGTGTAACCCGACACGCATCGTTCTTTCAATGCGCGGTTACAAATCTTGCCCGATGACGACCTCGATGTAGCGATGCTCTGAGAACGTAACGCCCTGACGTCACGAATCACCTCGCAACAGCAGCTGAGCAGGGGCCATGGTGACATTTAAGGCCATGTCGCAGGCTCGATAACTTTGGAGCCGCGGACATCACTGACGCCGTGTCCCCATACAGTGTCTTCGGCGTTGAAATCGGCAGCCAAAACAATATTTGACGTGTGACATCTCGAAATACAGACGGATACAAGATGCAGCCCGTCTTTGATGTCTCCATGCGAGGGCGCATAAGCCGCTACGAACACAAATGATTCGCTGTCTGTCTCGCAGAGGACCCCAACCATGCACCTGTCGGCATAAAAAGATGCGACACTTCAAATGGCGGTAGATGAGTAATTACCGCACACAAGGGATTGTCGGGTGCATGAAAGGCGGCAAAAGGCGTGGGCGGCACCGAAAGGGTTCCACGCACTCTGTGAGCATCTCATAACGCCGCATGAGAGAAGCCCACCTCACGCATTTACTCATAATGAGCAGGCGCATCGCAGGTTCCATGATCGAAGTTAATTTGTACAACTTTTATAGTCACAGCCTAAGTCGAATATCTGTGTGAGAAGCACATTGCAACTTGTAGACCTGATAAGTACGTTGTACGATAAGAGAACAGCCGAGAAAGGAACGAAGGCACATTAGAGTTGGTGATGGAATAGAAATGATATCATAGTACACGTAGGGGCGAGAGAAAGTGACGTGACAGGTAACGGTAACGTAAAACAGGAAGTATGCCAATGAGGTTGTGAGTAAAAAAAAGGAGAAAACGAAGAAAAAGAGAGAAAGTGAAAAGTGGGGAAATGTACAGGAAGACAAGCGAAGCCATGTCCAAGCCGGAAGAGAGAGGCTGGTATGGGACCCGTAAGGCGAACGGCAATGGCGCGGTCCGTTGAGGCATCGAAAGTGCGAAGCGGCCGTGATTATGCCGCTCCGCGCCAGTGCGAACCAAGGCGGGAACAAATGCACGCGCTAGTTTGCCATTGTGAAGTAGGCACGGTTTTAACGTCCCCCGCCATAGTACGTCCTCGCCCGCATGCGAGACACCCTCTCGCTGAAAATGGGACAGTCGGAATATCCCGCTGAATGATCGGAACTGATCCCAGTTCGATGACATTCCGCACTGTGCATGGCGCCATCATCCAAGCGGACTTGACAAGTCGTGTGCGCGTGTTATTCGGCGGACTTTTTTACTGACCGCTTTCGTATCGTCATTTCCGTCGGGACATGAGTGGCGGGAGTGACCATAAGTAGCGCAATGTGTGCACAAGGGGACGTACAAGTCCTCGAGCACACGCCCCACTGTCCTACGGATCATAATTCTTTGACGGTTTACGATCTTATGAAAAGATGGTGGGCCCATCTGGATAACGCTGGACCTGTTACCACCATGCTCCCGGAAAAACGTGCGAACGATACACACGTCCGCAAGAATATCTAGTCCTGGGTTGGCAGAATTTATTGCCGCGAGCACTTGAGACAAGGGGACGTCGGGGTCTACCCCAGTGATTTTGACACGGGAATTTCGTTCTCGCGCGACTTGAAACTTTAGAGCTGCGTGAGTCACCGCGTTTCGTGATTGTGAAGTGCCGATTTCAAATTATCCATTGATGCGAGACGGTTCGAAAATACGTGACTCCGTACTTAGTTTTTCGAAGGAGAATGTCGGTGATTCCCCCCGTGATCGCGTTCAGGTTAGACTTTAACAGCCCCATGACGTCTTTGGCCGATGTCTGTGTGGGTGCCGTCGGTACTGTCAAGGCTATGTGTTTGTGCAAAGGTGACACGAGATGCTCACCGAGTTGTTCTTGTACTGGCAGTGGAGAAGTTTGGGCGAGGGCCTCCGAGTTCAGGACCGGGGCGACCGCCCCGCTCGGGGACTTAGCAAGAGTCAGCCAGGCACCTCCCTGAACCCGGTTCACCGCGTCAGAGCCAGGAGGTTCGGCAGAATACGCCTACAGGGATGACGGAGCTGAGACGGCCTCTCGGACCGTCAAACGGCCGTGCAGCCGGGCATTCTCGCGTTCGAGATCCGCGAGCTGAGCGCGGAGCTCAGCCACAGCATCGCGATCCATCGCGGCAGCCGTGCGCAGCTCCGCGAACAGGCCAGCCGCCTCTCCGAGCTTAGAGAAAAGTAATGTTCGGACAGCCATGCCGATCTTGGTGGCAGGTACGCACAGGTAGTCCGTAATGTTTGTGTCGACGGCCTGGATGAGGGCGAAGAGCTGCGCGCTCTGGTCAGCGTCGGCGGCAGATCGGAGCACGGTTGTAGCTGATGCTAAGGGAGCGGACATCAAAATCATCGCCCCTTCCGCACAACGTGCTCCGGAAAGCTCGTCTTGCGTGTTGGAACTCAAGGCAGCGAGGAGGACGGTCCCTACCGCGCGTTCCGAGGCGGGAGAAGCATCTGCCGGTTGCTCTCCGCTGTCAGCCATACCAGCGGCAGCGAGTATTAACCATTGGCCGCTGCAGCGACGAGGCCCGAGATTTGATATTGGTTTCACCAATATCAATAGAAAAAAATCTTTTCGACCCGATTTAGCTGTCCAATACATGCCTGAGACACTTAAAAATAACCCCTGACAAGATTTGGAAGTCGAGAATGGAAAGAACTGACCTTTTTGATGAAAAATACCCGGAGCCAAATGAGGCACTGAACCGGCAGAAGCACGAGCGGCTCGCGCTGAAGCATCAATCTGTACTGGTTGATGTGCAAGTGTCTCTTTGAGTGCAGAAAAATATACAAACGGGATGCAAAAGCCGCTCCAATGATTTACCCAACACAGAGTTCATGAAGATGGGTCGATAAGAGTTGGGGTCCAGAGGTGGTCGGTTGGGCTTCGTTATGGAAATGATGCGGCCATGCCTCAAGCATTGAGGGAAGTAGCCCAGGGTTAGAGCCACATTAAACAGGAGTATCAGATACGAGCAGTGTGCTTTGAAGAGGGCCAGAGTAGTAAGCGGCATGATATTATCGAAGCCAGCGGCAGAACGAAGCGAAATGGTAGAAAGAAATGCTTGGAGCTCCGGCACTCTAACAACACAACCTGCGCCAGCACGACGGCCAGCAGACTTCGAGCAATATTTTAGTATGCGAGGTCGCTGCAACATCTCGGCGCGTCGCAGCAGGCGCCACAGTGGTGTTTCAGGCGCCGCACATCGATGGTAAACGACACTATCAAGTTCACAACTCTGTAACTCAGCAATGAAAAATATCACACTTCTGCGAAGTGCATCTAATATTGCATCTAAAGCGGATAAAATTTATATGTTGCACATGAATCTCAAAAATTTAGTAATATGGAAATACAGCTTTTGCAGAATCCTTGTACACAACGAAACAAATTCACACAGGCCATAAATTTACAAACAAAATTTGTCCGCTTTGAATGATCTAATGGATGTCGTTTACAGAACCGCGATTTCTATTCTTGCTGCAGAGCTATTAATTTGTAAATTTCGTGCTTCAACTTTTTTTAGCTTTCGAATTTTTGAAAATGTTTAAAGAACATTTAGGTCCTAAATCGATATTCAGCGTGAAAAAGTCACTAGAACTTAACTTTCTCTCAACTGAAACAAATTTCAATAAAATCCGACCAAGGGTTATCTCAGAAAACCGTTTCTGTGCTACATGTCCTATGTGTATATGGTGCTATCGGACATTTTTATTTATTTACCGACATATATTAATGTATTTATAATTTCTTTAATTCGCGAGCTCGGTTATGCCGATTGTTTTTTTTTTACATTTGATCGAAGTTTCCTTCTTAGCAAAGTGTATATGAAGATTTGTTGTAGTAAAATTTACTGCACGCCAAAAACTTCTGTCACTGGCTTGCTAACAATATTTTATGCTGCATTGCAGAAAGAAGTGATGCCGATGACTGGCAGCCTGAACCTGAAGGCACAGCCCAGTCACCTGACGACACGACCCAGTCGTCTCAACGCAGCAGTGGCCACTCGCCTCAAGGCAGTTCAACTTGTAAGTGGCGATTTTTCAATTATTTTAAAATGCAACCTATGCCTATAAGATAAACACATTGGCAGGTTTGATAGCTGTCCTTGGGTTACATTACATCTAGTTTCTCGTGTAGAACCCCCACTTGAACAGTCCAGTCTTTTGCTGTATGCCTGCAAATCAGTATGTTAACACAGCAGAAAGTTTGGAATATCAAATGTACCACTACCCAAGGGCAGTGTACGACTGTCATGCACCAGCAACTCGAATAGATACATGCATCACTTGAGGATAGCTGTTAAACTTCGTATCCGCTTCTCCCATCTTTATTTATTTCGTACGTATTGAGTGACTTGAAAAAAAAAGTGATTTTCTTTGTACAACTAAGAAGCGAAATTTTGTACAATTTCTGCCAGATACTTACGTCATTCACAATTCTTTTTTTAGTATGTGCAGCAAGCTATGATTCGACCGGTTCTTCGCCACCAGCAAAGCGGCCCAGACGGGGAAAGTTAACGGAGCTTGCTGAGTTCATGCAAGAACAGCACAGTAGAAGTGTCGACATGCTTAAGGAGCATGCTCAACTTATGTTCGAGCAGCAAAAGGAGTTCAGGAAAGAAAGCAATGATTATTTCAAACAAACGATGACAAGAATAACTGGTTCGTTTTTGCAAGGCACACAAAGCATGTTTGCACAGCTAATAAGTCAGCCTCCAGACATTTGTGCAGCCATCCCCAGCATTTACGCTTCCGCCGATGTTTCATAATCCCACATGGGCTTTTGGCCAATACCAAACCAATATAATCAGCCTGCACAGCGAAGCAACGCCACAGCAAGTCATCATGTACACCAGTGTTTGGATAGTCTAAAGCTTTAAACCCGCTCAGCGTGCAAAATCAGCCCGGAGTGGCTACAAACGTGGGAGTTCCCAGCGTCGCCCACAAAGGAAAGGACCATCCAGAGGACATTTTACGCGATAACATTAAGGGCCCTGTGTCGCAGAAAATCCGGCGCCGGCGTCCGTGGCGGAGAAAATCATTCGCAACCACGCCGACCGCGCATGCCCTCCGCGTGGCGCAAGGTGTTAGCGAAGAAAAAAAAAATCAACCTAACCCACCCCGACCGCACAGGCCCCCAGCATGGTGGACGGTTTTAGTGAACAAAAAAATTGAATTTCTCACAGTGAAATCAGTCAGAAAACAGGTCAAGTAGGACTTATACCCCTGTCACACGGGACAACCTAAGTGCACATTGAGCGAGTGCACTTCGCCCCGTGTGTCATTCGCAAGCTGTCACATGGGCACGCGTAGTGACACTTCCTGCAAAGCGCACTCACTGGCGAGTGCGCTCGCCAAACTCACTTCGCTCCGCCGAAGTGTGTGGTCTCGGCAGCAGGTGCTCAGAAATAAACTAATATCAAAAGCCGAGTCAGTACTCTTCTTTAAACTATTGTTTTTATTATTAGGAATACCAATACGTATTAAAAATTACTTTACAACCAAAATTACTAGTTTACTATTCTCGCTCTCAGCCTGTTGACGGCCACGGCCGCTGGGGACCTGCCAGAACACATGGCCGCGTACGCCGCGATGTTTACTTCGTTGCACATGTGTAGGCAGTGTAGGCTAGTCTATCATCCCTGGCACGTGCAATGGACTCAAGCAGTGCCTCGAAGACAACGTGGTCTGACGCAGAAACGAGGACAGTCATATGAGAGGAACACTTGCCGGACCTACGCCGTGCGAAGCGCAATGTGAAGGTGTATGCTGCGATCGCGGAGAACCTACAGGCGTTAGTTTTGACAAGAGGACGGAGGTGAAGAAAATGAAATTCAAATCAAATCAATTCATTCTCCAGTTGACATTCTGGGCGGTCATTTTGGGCTAAAACCTACATACGTAGCTTGACGTGACCCAAAAGACCAGGCAAGGCAATAGCACAGCAAACAGTGTGCGCACATGTACGCACAGGAAAATGGCCAAGCATCAACGCAGAATTAAAGATGAAAATGAAGAAAGCGGGGTGTGAAGCGATTAGCGATTTAATAATAGGAAGAGTGATGCCGTCAAGGCCTGGTGCCGAACCAGATTTGCCGAGATTGATGAGTGCACGTTCTACTTCCTCCGTTGTAAATGGCCGGTCGTCGATAAACGCGACGGCTGGGGCCGCCGCAACCGCCCTGATGGCAACGTGCTCTGCAGTGTCGGTGGACACGTCATCCAGCGACACCTGCGTACGGAGCAGAAGCGACGCGGAGCCAAGCGTGTCCGACGTCAAACGGCCGTCGGGAGCTCGCAGCGCGGGCAGCACAACGGGCGGCCGTGCCTTCCCAAACGCCGCCTTAAATGGGGCGCCAAAGATGGATTTCTTGGAGCACTCCGTGCAGTAGCGCTTTAAGGCGCACTCCTGCGCGTCACTGATGTGGGCCCTGTACTGGGCCCGCGCCGCGGCAAACACGTCGCGAAGCTGCGCGCGCATGTCAGGGTCGCGAGCGCGTTGGTACTTGCGACGCATCGCTCGAACGCGGCCGCGCTCGCAACCGAGCTCCGGCGTCCACCAGGCGTTCGCGCGATGCGGAGCGCGTTTAGTGTTGCGCAGGTGCCGCGCGTGGGCTCGAGTGTATATTAAAGAGAATTTCTGAAGCACCGCGTCCAACGCGGTACCCGAGCGCAATTGAGCGCGAGTCACCGCGTCGAACCACGGCTCGCCAGCCAATTGACGCAGCAGGTCGGCCTTCCCCTGAAACGTAAATTGTTTGCGAAGCGGGGGAAGCTCGAATGGAAATGAGAACGCGATCAACCGGTGGTCGGAAAGCGTGAGGTCTTCAAGCACGGCCCATTCGTGACCGCGCGATATCATCGCGGAAGATGCCAGGGTGACGTCGATCCAACTCTCTGCATACGCCGTTTCGAAGGTGGGGTCAGAGGTCGGATCGTTTAGGACGTGCAGGTCGCATTGGCACGCCAGCTGCATTACCAGCGTATCCGTAATTCCGCCACCCCTGCTAGAATGCTTGGCATTCAGGTCACCCGCCACGACGACCATCGCACCGTCACACCGGCCGATGCAGTCGCTTATCAGGTCAAGTATCGGCTCGATGGCGGCGTGAGGTGGTGCGTACGCCACAATCAAAACGAAATCCAAGGATGGCGCCGTGACGCGAATCGCAACCACGTACGATCCCGTCCTCAACGGGAAGCAATCGCAACCCGCACCGGTGCCAAAGATAACGACGCGGGGATCTTCAGGCGCTAAAAATTTGTCAAAAGTATTTGGAATGCCGGGAACGGCGTGATTGCGAACGTAGGGATCCCAGGCGATCGCAAAAGAAAGCTGACGTTCCCGGACATGTTCAACCAAACATTCGGTAGCCAATATGGAATGATCGAGGTTGGTTTCTAAGAAATTTAGATTTAAATTCAAAGCCATGGGGAAAAAGAAAACAGCGGCCGTAACGGTATGGATACCCGCAGGGGCGTCTGCGTCAGCAGGCGTTTGGTGAGTTGCGCCACCACGTACCCGAGCACATGAGGGTTGGACCCTCCCGCGTGTAGCCGTGCGTGGCGTAGCCGTGTCTGGGGAAAGGGGGATCCTGGAGGTTGAGCTGATGCCGGGTGTTCGGACCTTTAAGGCCCCCCGGCGGAGGCAACACACCTCTTCGGCCTCTGCTTCACATAGACGGCACCCCTGGGCTGACCCACCCAGGGGAAATAAATCGGCAGTTGCCTTTTCCTGTCCTCCTCTTCAATCTTCGTCTTTCTCTCTCACTTTCAATCTATCCTGTCTTCTTTTCACTTCCCTTTTACTTCCGTTTTCCCAGGCAGCTAGGGTTAACCTTGTGTGGGTAGCCAACCTTGGATACTCCATATTTGGTTATAGTAGTGGCGTACAGCTGGCGTTTGCAGGACCTGGCTTTTCCAGTTTCTGCAGCGTCCCCTCGTTGGGCTCCATGGTGGGTGGCTGGCGTCGCTGCCGAAAAACGCACCAATACTTATGGCTGAACCTTTCCCCCCACTCCATGATCGCCGTCAGAAAAGAGGGCGCACCGAAGATGTTTTCCAATTTTTTGGACGCCAAACGCACAACTTCCCCCGCTTTCATGTTATTCACTCTGAAACCTCAAACAAATCGGTACGAACAATGTCACCATTCCTTGTCTCAAAGTCTTTGACTGATATTTTTGGACCAGGCTTTAAAGCAACCAGGATGGCAAGCGGGGATCTCCTCTTGGAGCTCCGTGATGTGAAACAATATGAGAAACTGCCCAATCTAGTATCATTTGGGGACACCCAAGTAACAGTAACCCCACACCGTACCATGAATACCACCCGTGGCATTGTATCAGATGATGGCCTGTTGCAGCTGAGCGAAGCTGAACTCCTAGAGGGCTTCAGTGAGCAGAATGTAATCAATGTTAAACGGATCAAGATGAGGCGCGACGGCAAGGAAATCCAGATCAAGCACCTGATACTAACTTTTAACTCAAGTGTTCTGCCCGAAACCATCGAGGCCGGATACATCAAGCTTCGTGTCAGGCCATACGTGCCAAACCCTCTACGATGTTTCAAATGCCAGCGGTTCGGCCACAGTTCACAGAACTGCCGAGGCCGACAAACATGTGCTAAATGTAGCTCCGGTGACCATGCCTCTGAAACGTGCGAAAACACTCCACACTGTGTCAACTGTGATGGCGAGCATGCCGCATACTCGCGGTCATGCCCATCTTGGAAGAAAGAAAAAGAAATAGTCACGATCAAAGTAAAAGAAAACATAACTTTCAAGGAGGCACGCAGGCGGGTATCGTACCTGCCAAAAACCAGCTTTGCCGAAGTGGCGCGACAGGGGGCAGCGCCACATCGGCCCCTGGCGGCTGTCTGGCACACGCGCAGTGGGCCGGCGGCGACGCCATCCGCCCCCTCGGCGGGTGCAGCTAGCGCTGCTCTGCCAACTCACAAGAAGGGGCCATCGACCTCCGGGCTGGTGGCCTCGAGGGCCTCGTCTCTCGAGGCGAGGCCTTCTCGTCAAACCAACCGCTCGCAAGAGCGCGTGTCCAGCGCCTCGCAAGAGGATATGGACACAACAACCAGCCAGACGGCGCCACTTGCGCCTAAGGAGCCGCGAGAGTCTCGCGATCGCTCCAAACAAGAAAAACACCGCATCACGGCGCCCGGAAAGGGCTCTGTGAAGTAAATCCTCTTTCTTAACACACAGCACAAAACCCACATTCAACATGGATACACAAATATTACAGTGGAATGTCCGAGGACTCCTCCACAATCTCGATGACATCAAAGAACTCCTACATAAGTATAATCCAAAGGTGCTGTGTGTCCAAGAAACACACCTCAAACACACGCAAACAGATTTTCTCCGACAATACGCCATTTTTCGTAAGGACCGCGATGACGCAGTCGTGTCTTCCGGTGGTGTGGCTATTGTAGTCGACAGAGGTATTGCCTGCCGGGAACTAAAACTTCGTACGCCCCTAGAGGCAGTTGCTGTCCGAGGGGTGTTGTTTGACAAGCTCGTCACTGTCAGCTCTATATACATCCCTCCAAATTATCAACTACATAAAACCGAATTCCAAAACTACATAAATGAACTTCCGGAGCCATACATAATTGTCGGAGATTTCAATGCCCATAACACTTTGTGGGGAGACTCACGTTGCGATGCGAGAGGTCGCCTAATTGAAAATTTTCTGTTTTCTTCAGGCGCATCATTACTTAACAAGAAAGAGCCTACATATTACAGCATTACACACAACACATATTCATCCATTGACCTAAGTATAGCATCCAGTACACTAATGCCCTACCTGGAGTGGTCCGTTCTCAAGAACCCCTTTGGGAGCGACCACTTCCCATTATGCTGGGCTTAACAGAACAAGATAGATGCTCGCCACACGTTCCCCGTTGGAAGGTTGACTCGGCTAACTGGGAACTTTTCCGACAAATAACATATTTAGGCTGGGATGACATTGCCTCTTTTAACATAGACGATGCTGTGGCGTATATAACAGGTTTTATCATTGACGCTGCTGAAAGGTGCATACAACAAACTAATGGACTAGCTAATAAACGTCGCCTGCCTTGGTGGAATGATGAATGCCAAAAAGCACGTAAAAAACAAAACAAAGCCTGGGGATTGTTTAGCAACTCCCCAACAGCTGAAAACCTGATAAATTTTAAACAAGCAAAGTCACAGGGCAGAAGAACGCGTCGACGTGCAAAGAGAGAGAGTTGGGAAAGGTACATTTCCAGTATAAATTCATACACTGACGAAACAAAAGTCTGGAATAGGGTAAATAAACTAATAGGCCGGAAGTCACATCCTCTACCCTTAGTAAGTAGCCAAGGTGATAGCCTGGAAGACCAGGCGGATTGTCTAGGTGAACACTTTCAATATGTATCAAGTGAATCGCATTATACAGACACTTTCCTGAAGTTCAAAGAACGCGAAGAGCGGCAGCCTCTTAACCGCAAAGGTTCTTCGAGTGAGGCTTACAATCGACCATTTAGCTTAGCCGAACTTAAAGCATCTCTCCCTTGTTGCAACAACTCGGCACCAGGTGGCGATCGTATTATATATGAAATGGTTAGATACCTGCACCCTGAAACACTGAAAACTCTCTTATCTCTTTTTAATGCCATGTGGGCGGCTGGGTGTATCCCGTCCTCATGGAAAGAAGCCATAGTCATCCCTATACTTAAACAAGGCAAAGACCCGTCCTTAGCCAGCAGCTACAGGCCAATAGCTCTAACGAGCTGCCTGTGCAAGCTGTATGAAAAAATGATAAACCGGCGTTTAATCAGCTTCCTAGAAAATAACAAAATACTAGACCCCTTCCAGTGTGGCTTCCGAGAAGGTAGGTCGACAATAGACCACCTTGTTCGCATCGAGGCAAACATCAGAGATGCATTTATTCATAAACAGTTTTTACTTTCTGTATTTATAGATTTAGAGAAAGCGTACGACACGACATGGCGCTTCGGAATTCTGCGAGATCTTTCTTCGATGGGGGTCCGCGGAAATATGTTAAACACAGTCGAAAGGTACTTGTCTAACCGCACGTTTCGCGTAAGAGTGGGCAATGTTTTATCTAGAACATTCACCCAGGATGATGATGATTGTTGGAGTTTTTTGGCGCAAGGGCCAGATGTGGCCAAAGAGCGCCAAGGCGATGATAATGGCTTGTCAGTGGTATGAATAGTGAATTATAAGGTGTGGAAAAAACAGATGTGGCATGGCTGTAGAGAGGCCTAAAAAGTAGTCGCTGTAAAGTGCGTAAAATGTAAAGGAATAAAAATGGTGAGAATAACTAATATCGTACGCTATGACGATAAATGTTCTGTTACCCGAGGGTGATGTACTAAAAGCGTGAGTGACAGTAGCACTCGTACCTCACCAGTGCGCCCTTGAAAGCAAGGGTTGGGAGGCACGTGCTTTAAAAATTTGCTATCGCAGCAGCATCCTCTAGTGAGAGGATGTGCTACGATACCTTGGACTGATAACTTGCAATGTGCTTACATCTCGTAAAAACGCTAAAACTAACTTATTGTCAAAAAGTGGTTCCATGCCGATAAACATTGCAGGGTGGAGGGGAATGTGTCGTCTGTATGCCAGGGCAAAGTACTTCTTTCTTTGAACTTCTATTCCCGTACACTCTAACAAGACGTGGAGGACCGTAAGCGTCTCACCACATTGACTACAAACAGGAGGATCGTCACCGGCCAATAGGTAGGAGTGAGTGCCATAGGTGTGGCCTATCCTGAGACGGCAGAATATAACTTCAACTTGCCGTATTTTCGTTATTGGTGGCCAGTTGCCAACGTTTGGCTTAATGACGTGAAGTTTATTTAGTGTTTCTGTGTCCCATGTACGTTGCCAATGGCCCCTCAGTTTCCTGCGCAAGAAAGGCTTTAGGTCCATGACAGGGACAGCTATGGAAGAGTTACTTTGTTTTGTATGTGCTGTTGTTGCCATGCGATCAGCGAGCGTATTACCCTCGATGCCTCTGTGGCCAGGTACCCAGCATATTATGACATGTTGATGAGATGCGTACGAAGCGCAGAGGATTGAGTAGAGTTCAGTGAAAACTGGGTTTCTGTTTCTTTGAAGAGAAATTAGGGCTTTGACGACGCTTAATGAATCTGTAAATATTATACCCTTCTTTAGATTTATTTCCTTGATGTGACGTGCAGCCAACAAAAGTGCGTAGGCCTCTGCCGTAAAAATACTAGTTTCCGGGTGCAGGCAGCCCGATTCCGAAAAGGAGGGACCGATTGCAGCATAAGAAACGCCGGCATGCGACTTTGAAGCGTCAGTGTAAAATTCTGGACATGAATGTTTTGACTGAAGTTCTAGGAAGTGTGACTTTATGTGCATTTCCGGGGCGTTCTTTGTTACTTCTACAAAAGACGTGTCACAATCTATCAGCTCCCACAGCCACGGTGGTACTAGCTTGGCTGGAGCCATTAAAAGGTTTTCGAGAAGTGGGACAGCCATTTCTTCGCTGAGGTTCCTAACGCGCAGTGAGAAAGGTTCTCTCATTGTTGGACGATTACGGAAAAGTGTGGCACAAGTTATGTTGTTTACGATTTCATTACACGGGTGTTCGAGGTCAGAGTGTGCTTTCAGGAAATACATGAAACTGGTCAACGACCTTTGCAGCTCGAGTGACCACTCATTGGATTCAACATAGAGACTAGGTACCGGGCTAGTTCTGAAAGCTCCCGTGGCCAGGCGTATGCCCAAATGATGTACAGGATCCAGAATTTTTAGGGCGCTCGGTGCAGCAGATTGATACACCACAGACCCGTAGTCTAAACGCGATCGTACAAGACTTTTGTAGAGATTCAATAAGCATCTTCTGTCACTGCCCCAATTGGTGTGTGAGAGAATTTTCAGTATGTTCATTGTTTTCAGGCACTTGGCCTTGAGGTGTCGGATGTGGGGGATAAAGCTTAATTTTGAATCAAGTATGACGCCTAGGAATTTATGTTCTTTATTCACGGGGATCTTCTGTCCTTGCAGTTCGATAGTGGGATCAGGGTGCAGTCCTCTCTTTCTTGAAAAAACGACACAGGAGCTTTTATGTGGATTGACCTTGAATCCATTTTCGTCTGCCCATTTCGATACCTTCTTTAGCCCAAGCTGGACTTGCCTCTCGCAGACTGCAAGGCTACCGGATTTGAAACCTATCTGTACGTCATCTACGTACACAGAATAGAAAATGGCTGGGGGTAGTGAATAACGGAGTGTGTTCATCTTCACGATAAAGAGCGTACAGCTGAGGACGCCTCCCTGGGGGACCCCAGTTTCCTGCGTAAATGAGCGCGACAGAGTGTTGCCTATTTTTACGCGGAAAGTACGTTTCGAGAGGTAACTCTCAATAACGTTCAGCATGTTCCCTCTGATACCCATTTGTGACAAGTCTCGGAGGATTCCAAAGCGCCACGTGGTATCGTAGGCCTTTTCCATATCAAGAAAAATGGATAAAAGGAACTGTTTATGGACAAAAGCATCGCGGATATTGGCCTCAACACGCACGAGGTGGTCGGTTGTTGACCGGCCTTCTCTAAATCCGCATTGGTACGGATCAAGCATTTTGTTTGATTCGAGGTAATGTAGAAGGCGACGATTAATCATTTTTTCAAACAACTTGCAGAGGCAACTTGTTAGCGCTATCGGGCGATAGCTTGTTACTGAGGTGGGATCTTTACCTTGTTTCAACACAGGTATGACAATGGCTTCTTTCCATGAAGATGGAAGATGCCCAGCTGTCCAGATGGTATTAAAGAGTGCGAGTAGTGTAATTTGTGTGTCTCTGTGAAGGTGTTTAATCATGTCGTACATAACTCTGTCGGGACCCGGAGCAGAGTTCTGACATGCATTTAGGGAAGCTTTCAGCTCAGCAATGCAGAAAGGCAGGTTGAAAGGTTCTCTTGAGCTACATTTACGATGGAGTGGCTTCCGTTCCTCCGTTTGTTTGTATTTTAGAAAAGGCAGCGAATAGTGCACGGAGCTAGAAACGCACTCAAAGTGCTCACCAAGAGCGTCGGCCTGGTCCTTCACACTATTTCCTTGTTCATTTACCAAGGGCAATGGATGGATTTGCTGACCCTTCAGCCTTCTCAGTCCGTCCCAAACTTTAGCCTCTTGTGTGTGTGAATTAATGCCAGAGAGAAACCTCTCCCAGCTTGCCCTCCTAGCTTGCCTTCGCGTCCTCCTTCCCTGCGATTTAATTTGTTTGAATGAAATAAGGTTTTCTGCATTAGGATACCGACGGAGAATGCCCCATGCTTTATTTTGTTTCTTGCGTGCCTGTCTACAGTCATCATTCCACCAAGGGACTCGTCTTTTGCATGAGTTACCATTTGTCTGTGGGATGGATTTTTCTGCTGCGTTGAGTATAAAAGCGGTAAAATATCCTACTGCGTCGTCTATGCTAAAATCGGTAATAAAATCTTGTGATAAATGACTTGCTTCTTTAAAATGCTCCCAGTCAGCAGATGCTAATTTCCATCGCGGAATATGAGGAGGGATGTCATGCTGTGCTATTAAATTTAAGGTTACCGGGAAGTGGTCGCTTCCAAGAGGATTTTTAATGACATTCCATTCCAAGTCAGGCAGAAGAGACGCAGAGCCAATTGCTAGATCTATGGATGAGTAGGAGTTGTGTTGGAAGTTGTAATAGGTGGGCTCCTTCTTATTAAACAGGCATGCATCAGAGGTCAAAAGAAAATTTTCAATCAGTCGTCCCCTCGTGTCACAACGGGAGCTTCCCCACATCGTGTTGTGAGCGTTAAAATCGCCCACGAGAATGTAAGGCTCGGGAAGCTGGTCAATGAGGTTATAAAAGTCTGTTTTTTCGAGATGATGATTGGGGGGTATATAAATGGAACACACAGTTACCAGTCTGTTAAATAGAATGGCCCGAACTGACACCGCCTCAAGGGCCGTCTGAAGGGCCACCTGTCGACAAGCCACTGACTTCTCAGCAACTATTGCTACACCACCGGACGACGCGACAGCGTCGTCTCGGTCTTTACGATAGACGGTATACTGACGGAGAAAGTTTGTGTTTATGGGTTTCAGATGTGTCTCCTGAACACACAGCAACTTTGGGTTATGTTTGTGTAGGAGTTCTGTAATGTCGTCGAGGTTATGAAGAAGTCCTCTAACATTCCATTGTAATATTTGTGTCTCCATGATGACAAAAGTGTTTGAGCTGTGTGTTTAGGAGACTAAGATTAGCTCACGGGGCCCTTTCCAGGCGCCGTGACGCGAGTTTTGTCTTTTTTGGAGCGGTCGAGAGAATCCCGCCGCTCCTTAGGCGCTGGCTGCGCCGTCTGAGTAGGTGTTATGTCCATCGCCTCCTGTGAGGCGCTGGACACGCGCCCTTGAGAGCGCTGTGTTGGACGTGAAGGCCTCGACACGTCGGACGAGACCTTTGGGGCCACCAACCCGGAGGTTGACGGGCCCTCGTTCGCGGACGGCGAAGCAGAGCCAGCTGCTTTCGCCACGGGGGCTGGTGGCACAGCCGCAGCCACACTGTTTGTGGAACGGGCCGATGCCGGAATCTGCTGCGACGCTGCCCCCTTGCGCACCGCACCAGCATACCTTGCGGTATGAAAAACAGAAACACGTTTTCGCGCTTCCTGAAACGATATGTTTTCTTTGATTTTCAATGTAATTACTTCTTTTTCTTTTTTCCATGTTTCACAGGATCGGGAGTATGCAGGGTGCTCACCTTCGCAGTTCACACAGTGGGGTGTTCCGGAACAGTTTTCGGAAGTTTGGTCTTTGTCACCACATTTTGCACACGTGAGATGACCTCGGCAGCTTTGCGAGCCGTGGCCGTACTTCTGACACTTAAAACATCGACGAGGGTTAGGAATGTAAGGTCTTACACGGATTTTTGTATAGCCTGTCTCGAGGGTTTCTGGTAGCACACTAGAGCCAAATGTAATGATCAGATGTTTTGTGGGGAATTCTTTGTTGTCTCGCCTGATTTGTATTCTTTTTACCTCAATGACATTTTGGTCTTGCCAACCTTCTAACAGTTCCGCTTCAGTAAGTTCTAACAGGTCAGAATCTGAGATCACGCCTCGGACTGTGTTGAGGGAACGATGTGGGGTCACTGTGATTGGGATGTCTGCAAAGGTTGAGAGATTTGCGAGTTTTTCATGTTGCAGCTTGTCACGAACCTCAAGGAGGAGGTCGCCGCTTGCCATCTTGCTAGCTTTAAAGCCTGGTCCAATGGTGTCCGTCAGGGATTTAGATACAAGGAAAGGTGATATAACTCTTACTGGCTTATCAGGTTTGTCACTGTGGATAACGTGATATCGTGGAAAGGATTCTTTGCGCGGAGTGAAAAAGTTCAAGGTGACTTCGGTGCGTACGCGCTTTGCAGCGGTACGATCGGGTAACAGAGGGAATGATGCTCTATGCATACTAGATGTAGTTCCTTCGGCAGCAATGGCAGCCACCCACCACGGAGCCCAACAAGGGGACGCTACAAGTTTAACAAAGCAATGACTTGCACACGCCAGCCGTGCATCGCTGCTATAACCCAATGCGTTATACTCAAGGTTGGATATACCGCACCAGGTTAACCCAAGCCGCCTGGGAGAAACAGAAAAAATTAGGAAGAAAGGAGATGACAGGACAGAAAGGTAAGTTGATAGGAAAGTAAAAGATTTAGGAGAGGGACAGGAAAAGGCGACCACCGATTTCCCCCGGGTGGGTCAGTCCGGGGGTGCCGTCTACGTGAAGCAGAGGCCAAAGGAGTGTGTTGCCTCTGCCGAGGGGCCATAAAGGTCCAAGCACTCAGCATTGACTCAACCCCCAGGATCCCCTTTTCCCCGGACACGGCTAAGCCACGCACGGTTAAGCGTGGGAGGGTCCGACCCCCATGTGCTCGGGTCCGTGGTGTCGCAACCCACCAAACGCCTGCTTACGCAGGCGCCCCTGCGGGAGAACATTCACCCAGGAGGCTGGCGTGCCGCAAGGGGGTGTACTTAGTTGCACACTCTTCATTGTAAAAATGAACTCCCTGCATACAGTGATTCCACGCAGCATGTTTTATTCTGTGTACGTCGATGATGTACAAATAGGTTTCAAATCATGTAACATCGCTATCTGTGAACGACAGGTGCAGCTTGGATTAAACAAATTGTCTAAATGGGCGGATGTAAATGGGTTCAAAATAAACGCACAGAAAAGTACATGCATACTCTTCTCAAACAAAAGAGGCGTGACACCGGTACCAAATCTCACGATCAATCGAGAGGAACTATCCATGAGCAGTGAACACAAATTCCTGGGCATAATTCTGGACTCTAAGCTTACCTTCATACCCCATCTTAAATATCTGAAGACAAAGTGTCTGAAGACTATGAACCTTTTAAAAATTCTCTCGCACACAACATGGGGTAGTGATCGAAAATGCCTCCTAAGCTTGTACAACAGTCTTGTCCGCTCGCGCCTTGATTACGGAGCTATAGTTTATAACTCCGCAACGCCAAGTGCATTAAAAATACTAGACCCCATTCACCATTTGGGTATCCGCCTCGCGACCGGTGCTTTCCGAACAAGCCCGATCCAGAGTCTCTATGTAGAGTCGAACCAGTGGTCACTCCATCTGCAGTGTTCATATAGCAGTTTCGTATATTTTCTGACAGTACAAGCAAACAACGAACATCCTTCTATTCCACCATAAACGATATGACCGCTGCTGCACTCTTCCATAACCGACCTGCAGCGAGGAAACCGTTCTCATTACGTATAAGGAATCTTAGTGAGCAAATGGATGTTCCAGTGCTTGAACATCGTCCTATGGCTCCTGCTAAATTGTTACCGCCGTGGCAGTGGCAGATCATAGAGTGCGACACATCGTTCGTAGAGGTCACGAAAGACGCTCCAGAGGCACACATTAAAATGCATTTCCTAGAGCTTCAATCCAAGTACTCGTGTACAGAGTTTTACACAGACGCTTCTAGATCACATGCCGGGGTTTATTATGCAGCTGTCGGCCCATCTTTCTCGGAATCCGGTGTACTCCACCCAGAAACAAGTATCTTTACGGCTGAGGCCTATGCACTATTGTCAACTGTGAAGCATATAACGAAAACAAAACTTCAAAAAACAGTTATATTTACAGACTCTCTAAGCGTTGTGAAAGCCCTGATGTCACTCAGCAAACACAAAAATCCTGTACTCATTGAGCTCTATTCCACTCTATGCAGAGCGTATATATCCTACCAGCATGTCATTATATGCTGGGTGCCGGGCCATAGAGGCATTGAGGGTAATGTGCGAGCTGACCAAATGGCCACATCAGCTGCATTGCACACTAGTAATCATACAGTAGCTGTTCCTGCAACAGACTTGAAGCCTTTCTTGCGAAAGAAGCTACGAAGCCACTGGCAACACTTGTGGGATGCTGAAACAAATAATAAACTTCACATGATTAAACCACAGTTAGGTTTCTGGCCCTCAGCTACGAAAACACGACGAACTGACGTCCTATTCTGTCGTCTCAGAATAGGACACACGTACGGCACCCACAGTTTTTTGCTCACTGGTGATGAACCACCAACCTGTGGTAGATGTGGTGAGAGGCTGACCGTGCTCCACGTCCTGCTGGAGTGTCGGGAAGCCGAAACGGAGAGAATAAAATATTTTCCTGTAGCATACCGCTATCATATCCCTCTTCATCCCATGATGTTTATTGGTGAAGAACCACTTTTTAACGCCAAAGCAATCCTCGGCTTTTTGAACGATGTTGTGCTACATGTTATCAGCCCAATAAATTCATAGCGCATCCTCCCTCCAGAGGATGCTGCTGTGATAGTAGTTTTGTATAAGCACATGCCTCCAGGCCCTTGTGGTTCAAGGGCTCTGTTTAGGCAGTAGTGCTTCTTTCCAATTACTACATCTTCAATATTTTAAATATCGTGTCATTCTTTCTCAATGCATTCTCCATTTCATAGTACACCTCATTAGTCATTGCCATGATTTTAGTGCATGTATATTTTACGCATTTTACAGCGATTATTTTTAGGCCCCTTTACAGCCACACTTCATCTATTTCTCAGAATTCATCGCTCCACTGCACACTCACAAACAATGGCATGGCGCTCTTTGGCCATAACTGGCCCTTGCGCCATAAAACACCACACATCATCATCATCAACGGTATGGATGACAGAAGGCCAATCGGGATCGAATAAAAGCCGCCTGTGGCACCGATGCGGAGAGTGCGAAAGACGCGCGCGAATAGGGTGCCTCGATGCCAGCGCCGCCGTTCAGGATGGAGACAGCCGCGATATTGAATCACACGAGCTGACTCAGCTACGCTTGCGTTCATAAATAGTGTTACTCGCGGCGCGCTTCCAAGTGCTTTGCCTTGATGAGGATTTTTTTATCGGTATCGCATGTGCACATCTTTATAACCAATAGCCGTTACGTCGAAGGTCGAAGACGTAAATGTATGGCGCCGGGAACATGCCCCAAGTTGCCTAATTCAATCACATTTAATATGCCGTGTATATGTTTGAAATACGCACAGTTGTTTTTTTTTTTTTTGCGCTTCGATCTTGGTATATAAGGTTTGCGACCCCCTGGGTGTGGAAGTTTTTCTTTTTCGCTGTTGTATTTTGGTTTACACGTCACGCCTCCTTTACCGTAGCCAATCACTCGCGCCCGGCGGTTACTTTTCCTTGCGTTGCGCGTGCTCTTCGCGTTCGTTGCAATTATTTGACAACATCTACGCGCAATTTTGCTTTTTTGTCCACAAAACAGTGTGCTGACAGGATTAAGCTGGTGTAAAAAAAACTGCGATGTGAAAATGAGGTTTAGTTAGTGCTGTAGAGAAAAATGTAACGTAACTTGCCTGTGTCAATCTTGCGTAGTATACACAAGAAACCAAACGATGCACAAAATACGTTTACTTAGTAATGTCTAGTAGAGTCAATTATGAAAGAGATATGTACATGAAAAATTATATGTACTATATGGCGCCTGAAGGTTATGTTGAAAGACGAGATAAAAAAATTCGCAAGGTAGGCTCGAGACACACTATGCGGGATAGGGAGAGAAAACGCAACCGCGGGTCATATTAATAAGATATCCAGCCAGAATACATCAGCTACCATCGAATACGTCGCATCAGCGAAACACATCGATGGCGAGTACAGAACATTTTATAAATAACCATTAGACCACTGATAACTACATTCAAAAAATAAACAGCACTGCATACATATCGCGTACAAAAACCGTAAATGAAACTAAGACAGTCAAATACAGATTAGCAATGTTTTTCACTTTGAAAATATAGTCCATGATGATGTAGGGCTGTTGATTGTAACAGACGGCGCCCATCCTGTCGATTTCCCTCGTACTGGTCCTCTTCAAAGTGTTTCTAAGTACAAGTAAAACAACAAAAGTGATTATTGATATGAAAAGTTGCCTTGTAAATACAGAGAACCCATTACAGTGCTTAAAAATAAATTTTCGCAGAAGTAATGTTGTATTACCTCGCTTCACACGTTTCGAAGAAATGCACAGGCTACATCAGACACCATGCCAGAAAGCGCCGAAATATTTTGGCGCCAGACTATGCCACCAAGAAATTGTTTGACATCCTTGGTTGGCTCAAAGAAAAATCGCCAGACGCATTTGCACGCTACGACTATGGAGAAGATCGTAGCAGTGACAGTGCTGAAGTGGAGAGGAAGAAGACGCGGCGAGATGAACCAAACTTAGGTGACAGAATTCGCCAACTCTTAGGTGGGAACCGACACCTCCTGCCAGTGACCCAAAGCAGGCCCCACACAACCATCTGGAGCGCTGTCCGAGCCGCAAGAAAAAGAACCCAAAAAGGTTTCTCACAACTATTCGGCCGTCAGGGCGACGAGGATGGGGGCCGCATCAGAAACGGAGGCCGGGTTAAAACTGAAACAAACTGTAACCGAGATGACGGCGTTATCTTCGCCCATCGGAGAGCAGCCGGCCTGACCGCCGGACTCTTGGTCCTCACCCTCATCACCTTCGTCATCGGAAAGAAAACTGCTGGCAAAGTGAAGAAAGCAATCTTCAGCCGAGTTGGTTGGTGTACAGGCGCAACTGCCCTTTTCTTTGGAACCACCAGCCTCTCACACTACATGAGGGATCGCAAGAAAAAAACGAGCGGAAACGTCTCTTCCAGCCCCTGCTCTCCCCGCAAGGTGGATACTACAGGGAATTAATTCCTAATTATGCAGCCTTGGTCGATTCATTAGTAGAATTGACAAAAAAAGGAGCACCTAACACTGTAAGCTGGGCGGCAGTGCACGAGAGCGCATTCGCTGTTCTGAAACAACGCATGCCAGAACCTCCTGTGCTATTAGCACCAAACATGGAAAAGGACTTTGTACTCCGGACAGACGCATCCAGTAAGGCACTCGGAGCAGTTTTGCTGCAAGAGGAAGGTGGAATAATGCACCCGGTATGCTATGCTTGTAAAAGATTAAGTGAAGCTGAAAGAAATTATTCGACTATCGAGAAAGAATGTCTGGCGGTAGTGTGGGCAGTAAAGAAATTCCACATATATCTCTACGGACGGCATTTTCGTGTACAGACAGACCACCAACCCTTAGAATATCTAACGAAAGCCAAATTCACAAATAGCAGACTGATGCGTTGGAGTTTAAGCCTGCACGAGTATAGCTTCAACGTAGAATATATAAAAGGTAGAGATAACGTGGGAGCGGATTGTTTAAGGCGCCTGATGGGAGGACAGTAATATAAAATCCTTTGGTTGGACATTTTTGTGACGTGTGCCGACAGTGAAAGGTAGATGAGTTAAAAGGTAACTGAATTATACTATGTGGTGTGGTGATTATGCACATGTGCATAAAATATGTGGTATTTGGTGACGCAGACAAATTATCAACTCATCTCTAGAGACATTTAAATGAGCAAGAAAGACCTGTTAAGTAGATGATTGTAATATTGGACAATGTGAAGTGCTAGTGCAATGTGAAAGTGACGTGTTCAGTGTGACGGCTAAGCCGCGCACGGCTATGTGCGGGAGGGTCCAACCCTCGTGTGCTCGGGTACGTGGTGGCGCAACTCACCAAACGCCTGCTGACGCAGACGCCCCTGCGGGGCAGGTGTGTTTCTTGAACACACAGCACCTTTGGATTATATTTATGTAGGAGTTCTTTGATGTCATCGAGGTTGTGGAGGAGTCCTCGGACATTCCACTGTAAAATTTGTGTGTCCATTTTGAATGTGTTTTTGTGCTGTGCGTTCAAGAATACAAAGTTAGCTCACGGGCCCTTTCCAGGCGCCGTGACACGAGGTTTTTCTTTTTTGGAGCGGTCGATGGAATCGCGCCGCTCCTTAGGCGCTGGCTGCGCCCTGGCGCTTGGTGTTGTGTCCATGTCCTCTTGCGAGGCGCTGGACTCGCGCTCTTGCGAGCGGTTAGTTTGACGTGAAGGCCTCGTCTCGAGGGACGAGGCCCTGGAGGCCACCAGCCCGGAGGTCGATGGCCCCTTGTTCTGAGATGGCGGAGCAGCGCTAGCTGCAGCCGCCAAGGGGGCGGATGGCGTCACCGCCGGCTCACGTTGTGTGGGCCAAACAGTCGCCGGAGGCCGTTGTGGCGCTGCCCCCTGACGCGCCACGTCGGCAAAGGTGTTCTTTGGCAGGTACACTACCCGCCTGCGTGCCTCTTTGAACGATATATTTTCCTTTACTTTGATTGTCACGATTTCTTTTTCTTTTCTCCAGGATGGGCATGATCGCGAGTATGCGGGGTGCTCCCCATCACAGTTCACGCAGTGTGGAGTACTCTCACAATTTTCAGATGGGTGTTCTTGGGCACTACATTTAGCGCAAGTCTTGCGGCCTCGGCAGTTCTGTGAACTGTGGCCAAATCTTTGGCAATTAAAGCATCGGAGAGGATTGGGGATGTACGGTGTGACCCGCATCTTTAGGTACCCAGTCTCAATGGTCTCGGGAAGCGTTCTTGTTCCGAAAGTTAGAATTAGGTGCTTTGTTTCGATCTCTTTTCCATCGCGCCTCATCTTAATTCTCTTGACATTGATCACATTTTGGTCACTCCAGCCCTCTAGTAGTTCAGCTTCGGAGAGTTCCATAAGATCAGCATCGGAAACGACTCCACGAATTGTGTTCATAGTGCGGTGTGGTGTGACGGTCACTGGGAGATCCCCGAATGACAATAGATGTGACAGTTTTTCGTGTTGTTTCTTTTCGCGGAGTTCCAGAAGGAGATCACCGCTTGCCAGCCTGGAAACTTTATAACCTGGACCAAAAACTTCAGTCAGTGTTTTTGCAACCAGAAAAGGTGAGATCATTTTCGCTGCCTTTTCTTTTTGCTCAGAATGAATCACATGAAATCGAGGAAAATTCTCAGTATTTCATCCAAAAAACTTGAAAACTTCTTCGGTGCGCCCTCGTTTCAGACGGCGATGAGGGAGTTGGGGGAAAGAACTTTCCATAAGTATAGGTGAATGTTTCTGCACCAGCGCCAGCCACCCACCATGGAGCCCAACGAGGGGACGCTGCAGGACCTGGAAAACATAGGTCCTGCAAACGCCAGCTGTACGCCGCCACTATAACCAGATATGGAATATCCAAGGTTGGCTACCCACACAAGGTTAACCCTAGCTGCCTGGAACATGATAGAGAGTGCCAAAGAGAACAGTTGGCAAAAAGTTTGCGAAATGGTGAGAAAAAACCCATTCACCTTACCACATAAAATAGCACGTGATCAAATTAAACAGAGTAATACTAACGAGTATAAAAAAGATGACGGTGAAATGGCAAAATCGTTGGAAGAAACAATACACTACGTATTAGATAAATTGTATCCTATTGCACACGAATAATACATTGGGGAAAAAGAAAAGGCATACTCAAAGAAAAGAAACAGAACAGATACCAGGAACAAAAACACAGGACAAACTATTTACTCAATTAGAACTAGACATTATAATAAAGCTACGTAAAGATGTTGCACCAGGTCCACACAATCTAAACACCATTTTAATTCAAGAAATATATAAAGCCCATAAGAAATTCTTTCTAAACTTATACAATGCGTGCCTTAAAAATGGATACGTCCCTAAAGAGTGGAAGTCATCAAAAGTTATACTTATCGCAAAGGGAGGTTCTCCTCTCAGTCCACTTTTGTGGAACTTAACAATAGCTGATCTTGAAATAAAATTGCCAAGTGATACACATCTCCAAGCTTTTGCTGATGTTATAGTATTAACGATTAAGTTCAAATCCAGGAGTGACGCAGAGTATAAGTCAAACGAAGCTCTTAAAGCTATTCAACATTGGTCAAACGACAAAGAAATAAATTTCAACCCAGACAAGTGGCAATTCCTAGTAGTTGATAAAAAATACGACTCACCCACCACACCTAAAAATGGGTACACAAAGAATTACAATGGTTAAAGAAATGAACTTTCTAGGAGTATTATTTGATAACGCATTTTCTTTCTTACTGCACCTGCAATATAATATGTTAGGGACAAAGTGGCTGCATTTACCTACAAAATAAACAGACCGTTTAAACAAGGGAATAACGGCAACTCGAACCAATGCAGGAAAATTTGCATCCAAGGCATTGAAAGAACTATTGTTAGTTAGTTAAGTTGGATTTATTGGCGCAAAAGCGGCTACGGCTATGCTGCGCCAGACACAGGATGATAAAATTTCCTTTGTAGATGGAGCATACACTTTAATTAAAACTTACTTAAATACCCTGTTTCGTCAATGAAACTTAACACGTCAGTCAGAGATACCAGTGCATCATCTCCTAATAGCAACATCGGGTGAAGTGGAGTGTGTGACTTATACAAAACTCGGAAGTACTTTTTCCTAAGCATTTCGAGATGCGGACATGTGATTAAAATGTGTATTACTGTTAATGGTTCATGGAATTTATCACATGTTGGTTGTTCCTCCTCTGTCAAAAGGTAATGATGTGTCATGTGTGTGTGGCCTATCCGAAGGCGACAAAGTATTACTTCGATGAACGTTCTTGATGATAGCATGTCTTCCACTTTCCAAGGACAGGTTTAATAAGTTGAAGTTTGTTGTTATCTTTCAATTTCCATTCGCGTTGCCAGTTTGAAAGGAGTGCCTTGCGAACTGCTTGAATCCCGTCCCTAGCAGGTATATTAACTTTTGAAGTATTCATATATTTTGCCGTTGCTGCACATTCATCCGCCTTTTCATTCCCTGGGATCCCCGCATGGCTTGGCACCCAGCAGAAACGAATAATCTGGCCTTCACTTAGATGTGTTAGTGTGTTTAGGATATTGCCAATGATGGGTTCGTATTGTGATTGCATATTCAGGGCTTTAAGTGCACTTAAAGAGTCTGTATAAATTACAGATTTTTCGTGTTTAGTGCTTATAATCTTTTGTACTGCCATCCATAAGGCATAACACTCAGCAGTGAAAACTGATACAAACTGTGGTAGTCTAACTGTCTGTTCCCACGTACCTTGAACCACGCTGCTTCCGACATAAATGGGCGTCTTCGAGCCATCGGTGTAAAATTCCGTGTAAGTGTCGTATGTGTCTTGCACTGTGCGAAATTCCTGTAGTATAAATTCACGAGGCATATTTTGTTTTTTAAATGCGTTAACGAAAAATCTAGAAATTTTGTGAAATCGTTCCAAGGTGCTAATCTGGTTGGTCTTTGCATGACAGAAAGCGTTTCAGTAGGGACATTGTAGTTGAGTACTTTTTCTTCAAATCTAAGTATAAGTGGTTTTATAGCATTTGGCTTGTTCATGTAGTGTAGTCGTTTCTCGCAGTGTGTGATAATGTTGTGGCAAATGTGGTCTGGCGATGAGCGAACTCTTAGAACGTATGTCAACATGAGTTGCGTTCTTCTGTGGTCTAAAGACGGCTCGTCGCTCTCGGAATACAAGCTGGGAACGGGTGAGGTCCTATAGGCACCGGTTGCTAAGCGTAGTCCTTTATTATGAACGGGATCTAACCGCTTAAGGTACGATTGTCTGGCTGAACCATACGTTATGCACCCGTAGTCCAATTTGCTACGTACCAAGGAACGATAAATATGAAGGAGGCATTTGCGGTCAGAGCCCCAGTGCTTCCGGGACAGGACTTTCAGGACATTAAGGGCCTTATTTGTTTTAACCTTTAGGTTGTTAATGTGTGAAAGAAAATTTAGCTTTTTATCGAATATTGCCCCTAAGAACTTTTGCTCTTGTTTGACTGGCAGTACTATTCCATTTAGTGTTAGGGTGGGGTCAGGTTGTAAGCCCCTCTTCTGAGAAAACACCACGGCAACAGTTTTTTCGGATGAGAAACGGAAGCCGTTTTTATTAGCCCATAGTGTCAATTTGTTTAGGGTGATTTGAATCTGCCGTTCACACGTTGTCATGTTAGATGCGCGGAAAGCAATCTGGAGGTCATCAACGTAAAGAGAGTGCATAAGAGTAGAAGGTATGACTTTGTTGACAGAATTCATTTTGACAACAGTGTTGTACTTAAAACACAGCCCTGAGGCACACCGTTTTCCTGGGTGAATACGCGTGACAGAACCCTACCAAGACGCACCTGAAATGTTCGATCGGACATAAAATCAGATAGGCACTTGAGCATTCTGCCCCGAATCCCTAGGTCTGCCAAGTCCCTCAAAATGCCATATCTCCATGTGGTATCATATGCCTTCTCCAAGTCGAAAAAGACAGCTAGGCAGTGTTGTTTGTGTAAAAAGGCATTGCGTATTTCATGTTCAAGTCGGACAAGGTGATCAGTTGTAGAACAACCCTTTTTGTAACCACATTGATGTATGTTTAAGGACTTTTCTATTTCGAGGGTGAAAGTTAGCCTGGTGTTCACAACACATTCGTATGACTTTGCCAAACAGCTGGTGAGAGCAATGGGGCGGTAACTGCTGGGGGATGTAGCTGGCTTTCCAGATTATAGGAAAGGTATGATTATGGCGTTTTTCCATGCTTTCGGCATTTCTCCAGTTTCCCAAATCTTGTTAAAGAATTTTAGTAATGCTTTGATAGATGTTTGTGACAAGTGGGCAAGCATGGTGTAGTGAATACGGTCCATACCAACTGCAGTTTTCTTTCCAGCAGAAAGTACGCTATTTAATTCTGGGAGTGTGAGGGGAGCATTGTACGGCTCATCAGAAGCACCTGTTGTTGGTAATCTTTGTTTTTCAGCAGAGTTTTTGTATGTTAAAAATGTGTCCGTGTAGTTGGCTGAACTTGATACTTTGTAGAAGTGTTCCCCCAGAATGTTTGCTTGTTCGTCGAGTGTTGTTTGTGTACCAGGATTTGAGAGTAAGGGAATTGTGTAGGACGAGTAATCCCCTTTCAATTTCTTTACCTGTTCCCACATGCGTTTGGAGGAGACTGAACTGTTAATTGAGGAGACGTATTCCTGCCAAGAGTTTTTTTCAGCTTGACTACGGATGTATCGTGCATGGGCTTTTTTCTGTTTGAGAATAATTAGGTTTTTATATGTCGGGTATGTACGAAGATTGCCCCAGGCCTTATTCTGTTCTTTTTTTGCTTTGGAACATTCCTCTGTCCTCCACGGGTTTAGTTTCTTTCGATATTGTCCTGTAGATTGGGGTATGGCTCTTTCAGCTGCTGTGATTATGATAGTCGTAAATGTTTCATTAATTTCATCGATGCCTAGATCGGCTGAAAAGTTTTCTTCTAGTTTGGCAGCTTCTGTAAAAAGCGTCCAGTCTGCCAGTTGGAGTTTCCAACGACGCGGCCTGCAGGTGATGATGAGTAAAGTTGATGACAGTTTAATTATGGCAGGTAAGTGGTCACTGCCGTATGGATTGTCCAACACTTCCCAGCTAAAATCTATAAAAAGAGAAGGTGAACATAAAGATAAATCAAGACAGCTAAAATTACGTGATGTAGGTGAAAAATAAGTAGGTGCTCCCGAGTTTAAAAGACAGATGTTAGATAGAATAAAATCTTCTATGAGTTGTCCTCTTTGGTCAGTCTTCTCACTTCCCCAAAGAGTACAATGAGCATTAAAATCCCCTACAATTATAAATGGGTCTGGTAGATGTTCTATGAGTTTTTCAAGTTCTTTAAGGCTTACACTTTCGTGAGGTGGGATGTATATAGAACAAACTGTCAAAGTTTTAAAAGAGAGAATAGTGACGGCAACCGCTTCGAATGGAGTATTCAGTTTAACTTCACGGGTGGGAGTGCCGCCTTTCACGACAACGGCAACTCCTCCACACAGTCGGCTAGTGTTTGCCCGGTCTTTTCGAAAGACAGAAAAGCCTTTCAAAATATTCAGATTTTGGGGGCCTAGATAAAGGCAACTGGGGAAAAACTGTTTATGATGTATTTTATGTCACCTAGGTTATGTAGTAGACCTCTGCAGTTCCACTGTATAATAAAAGCCATGATGGAACAGAAATGAGAATGCTTAAATGATAATTGGTTCTGAAATACAAATTATAGGTGACATATGTTTTAAATGTGGACAGTGGATTTGAACGGTAACCCTTAGGTTACCTGTCCTTTTTAGGAGCGGTTACTGGGAGTTTATCCCTCTTTGTGCGCTCGAGAGAGCGTTGGTCCTTCGGTGTCAATGACACCGGTGTTTTGGTATCGACCTCCATTGCAGAAGCGCTGGAGGACCGAAGGGTTGACGCTGAGGCACGTGCCTCAGGCCTTGGTGGACGAGTTGTTTTAAGGCCCTGCGAGACCGGCATCTCCGAAGCCTTTGAAAGCGATGGGGCAGCACTGGCTGCCGCCACCACGGGGGCTGGAGGAGCCACCGCAGGGCTACTGCTAGTAGACCCTGTAGGCTCCCGGGGCGTATGTGGCGCTGCCCCCTGATGCACCACATTGGCATAGCTTAGTTTTGGTAAAAAGTGATAGGCGTTTTCTAGCTTCATAGAACGATATTTTTTTCTTTGACTGTGATTGCAATGACTTCTTTTTCTTTTTTCCAGACGGGACATGACCGTGAGTAAGCAGGGTGATCACCTTTGCAGTTTGTGCACTGTGGAGAAGAATTACATTTGTCGGATTCATGATCGTTTGAGCTGCATTTTGCACATGTTGCTTTGCCTCTGCAAGAAGGAGAAGCATAGCCAAACCTTTGGCATTTAAAGCATCGTCTAGGATTGGGGATATACGGCCTGACATTGACCTTGACGTAGCCAGCCTCAAGGGAACTGGGCAATGTGCTGGTAGCAAATGTGAGAATGACATGCTTTGTGGGAATTTCTTGGTTGTTTCGTCGAAGGACGATTCTCTGAACTTTTGTGACGCCTTGCTCCTGGAAACCCTCAAGGAGTTCCTCATCACTCAAATTCATGAAGTCTTCCTCAGAGATCACGCCCCGGCTCGTGTTTAGTGAGCGATGGGGTGAAATCGTTACTGCTACATCACCGATACTGGTGACATCCAAAAGCTTCTCTACTTGTTGTTTTTCTTTCTGTTCAAGGAGTATATCTCCACTAGACATCTTTGAAGCCTTGTAGGCTGGTCCGAGTTTTTGTGTCAAAATCTTTGCCCTCAAAAATGGGGAAAGCTTCCTCGCGGAGGTGTTTCCTACACTGTGGATCACATAGTATTTTACAAATGTTGGGACATTGCTTCTGAATGTAAATTCAAATGATGCATCGGTGCGCCCTCTTTTATGACGGCGATCTGTTAAGGGAGGGAATGATAATTCCATAAAGTTTCTTGGATATTCGGCGGCGGTGGTAGCCACCCACCTTCGAGCCCAACCAGGGGACGCGTCAGTTTTGGAGAAACCTGCCGACGCCAGCTATACACCGCCACTATAACCTAATATATGTATACCCAAGGTAGGATATAATACACAGGGTTAACCCTTGCCGCCAGGACATGTGGAAGTAAATAGAAGAGAGGAGGAGACAGGAAAGATTAAATGTCAGATAGAAAGACGAAGATTGGAGAGAAGGATAGGAAAAGGCAACTACCGATTTCCCCCGAGTGGGTCAGTCCGGGGGTGCCGTCTACGTGAAGCGGAGGCCAAAGAGGTGTGTTGCCTCCACCGGAGGGCCATAACGGTCCAAACACCCGGCATCGGCTCAACCCCCAGGATCCTCTTTTCCCCGGACACGGCTAAGCCGCGCACGGCTACACGCGGAGGGTCCGACCCCCATGTGCTCGGGTCCGTGGTGTCGCAACACACCAAACGTCTGCTTACGCAGACGCCCCTGCGGGGAAAGAACTATTGTCTATGCATCACCAGTTTGATACACAAAAATCTACTATTCTAAAAAAACTTAAAGCTATTCAAAGAATACCCTTACTAACGATCACAAAAGCATTTAAGACAACTTCAAACATCAAACTAACAATATTAGCTAATGTACCACCAGTGTACCTTACAATAGAAAAAGAAAAGGAAATGCACTGTATATTACATGAACAGAAAAACTTTAAATGGAAAGATAAGTTTTTCACGAGTAATGGTAAAATACGATCTTTGGCAAGATCATCCAGCAGACAGAAAAGAATACTTCTTTAGCAAACAGGCGGATAACACATTAAAGAATAAAATATACGCAGACGGTTCCAAGGCACAAAACAATGTATGAGCGGCATGTATAATATAAACGAAGAAAACTATGTAGTAGCTATTAAAGAATACAAAATACCACCCTACTCGGGCAATTTTGAAGCTGAAACAATAACAATTCTGAAAGCAATCACTCATACAAAAACAATGGAACATTCAAATAATTATCAACTATTTACGCACAGCTTGTCAGCTCTTCAAGCTATTAGTAAACCTCTAAACAATAATCACTTGGTTTAATAGATCAAAAAAGAATTAGCAACAGTAAACTCTAAAATTAAATTAACATACATTAAAGGACACAGGGGAAATTATGGAAACAATTTAGCCGATGAACTAGCGAAGGAAGCTGCAAACCAGGGTGAAGAAATAAAGATCCCAGTTACAAAAACAGTAATTAAAAAAGAACTTAAGCAAAATTTATTTGGGAAATGGAACATACAGCTTTGACAGCAGAGGGTCAAACCAGCTACATATATCAATGTATTAAAAATATAAAACAAATACCCTATCACTTTCCAACCAATTTCTACATATCACAAGCATTTTCAGGCCATGGCCGATTCCTACATTATTTTGAAAGATTTAAAATGCAGGAATGGAACACATGCCAGTGTAAAGCACGAGCCGAGTCATTTGATCATTTTTTGTAAACATGTGCCATGGTAGAGTTGGAAAGAGCTAATATGGAAGGTATACTTGGAAAGCATTTATCTAAAAGAAACCACAAATTATTAAAAACAAAACAGGGATATTGAAAAAAAATGATTTAAAAAATTAATGAAAATATTCCACAGCTTTAATCCCATGTCTTCGCACAGCTCTTCAAATCCTAAGCGGGAGCTTCTCCTTGCTGGAAAGCTGGAGGCTGAGTCTGCTTTCGGTGCTCAGAGTACAAACACTATTTCAAAGCAAGCACAATTTCACAACAATATACACAAAAAACAGACGAAAAACAAACACAAAAAAGCAGCAAAACGCAACAAGCCACAAGCAAGCCTCAAGAAGAAGAAAAAGCTGTTCGTCAAGATGAAGAGGAAAACCATGTAAACATTTTCTTATTAATAAATCAACCCGCTGCCGTGGCCTCTCCCTTGGAAGTGGTCGCCGATTATGGTAGAATCAATCTCTCTTGCTTTCTTTTCTCTTAACTTTTTTCTCTACTTTCTTCAATTCTTTACTTCCCTCCTTCATAGCCCTCTACTCCTTTCCCAATCCTAAATTTCCTCTCCCTCTTCTACCTGCGATACCTTGGTGGTGTAGGCTGCGCATCCTCTCTACGCCCTTCTCACATACTGTCCCTATCTACTCCACCACTCCTCCACATCAAGAACAAAAGTCATAAAAGCAGGCACATAACGGCTTTAAGGGGGAGAAATAAAAAGTCCCAAACCCACTCCACATCTCAATACGTCTCGAAAATTTAATCAGAAACCCTCTAAATAAAAAATGTATACAAAAAAACACAGCATCAATGGTGGCCCTGAGAAATTTGGGAACTTCGACACACCAAAGAGAGGGAAAAAAAGAGACAGAGAGAGACGGAGATGTAGCCACGCGCCATGCATAACGGCTAAAAGCGTAAAAATGACTCCAAAATAAAATGCCTTTCAAATTACTCAAGTAGAAGCTTTATTAGTAGTCAACATAAGGCATACTGCCTCACTACACATACTGGTGGCATTACAAATAGCATCAGTGGCATGTTCGCAACAGGGAATTTGGTAAAATAAATAAAATAATAATAATAATAATAAAATTTTTAAAAATTCCTAAAAAGAAAAACCATTTTCTCGGTAAGGCCCTGGCTATACACATTTATGTTGTATATCTCTACACTACTTACTTTTTACATATGCGTGCAAAAAAAAAAGAAAAAGGAAAAAAGTCTTTATTACAAACTTGTACAATCATTGTGAACAAATCTGTAAATATATACAATCACCATCAAATGTAAGAGCCTGAGCAGGGGTGAGGAAACCGTAATCCGTGTAAAAAAGATAAAAAGAAAGTCATTATCAAAAAGAAGCCCTGGTCCACGGAGATCCTGAAGCCCTGGTCTTCGAGAAAAAGAATGTCCTGGAATATAGGCCCTAACAACATACAAGTAGTCAAGTCAAAAGCTCAAGTCAACAAACAACCAATATTTGTGAGTCAAGAGGAAGACTACTCAATCATGTTATTATATATAGTGTGTAAATTTGTTCAAATCGATTGTGACTCAAGATGAAGACCCAGTCAGGTCAATACATTTAGTTAGTACATATATAGTATAATCAAGGCCGCTATTTGCTGTCCCCCTCCCTTGGCCGTGGTTTCCCTGGTAGTAGAATTTTTTATTTTCTCAAAATTTATGCCTTGACACACCATGTCCTATTCTTTTTATTTAAATTCGGCAGCCTGCGATACTTCGGTGCAGCAGGCAGGGCTAAAATCTTTCGTTTCGTTTCCGTAATTTTTTACTTGCCCAACACCACTTTCTGTTCCTATCTACTATTAGTTCTGCCACCAGGGGGCCAGGGAGCGGATCCAGCTGCACAGGGCTCTTGCTTTTTCAGCAAAAAACACTAACAGAAAATATTCGTGAACATCTCAGGATCACGGGGACACCAATTTCGCTAAGATTCACCGCGTATTTAAGTAATTAACACGCATTTCTGTGACGCGACGTGTTGAAGCTATACGAGTGTGTTTCTATCAACACAAAGGAGCCTAACTAAATCCATTTACATCATCGTAAGTACTTAAAATATGCCTAAATCTTGCATAGTATAGACTCCTGGTACATTGGGCAACCTCAATTAAACAATAGTTTTAACCGGGACCACATAAATTAGCATATTTTTATTTTTAAAGTCAACTAAGCCAAGCACGGCCTAATTTGGGACCTTGTTAAGTAGAGCATTTGAATGTATAGCTGTTTAAAGAAAAAAATTTTGTGTTAGTAGGAAGAATAAACGCCCAGGATTAATTTGCGACCAATATTTTACATAGTCATTGGTAAGCCCCCCAAAATTTGCATGGGAGCTTTGTTTACTAAACCCTAGAGTACAGCTAAAATGAATCCCAACACCGAGGCACAGTAAGGCACGGACAACTTCCTAGAACCCTTGAACAGACGCCTAGCAGGGCACGGACAACCGTTGGGAGTGATGTGGTGTATCCCTAGGTTTTGAAGGACAAAACATGCAGCAGTATGATAACCATTTGGTAAACAAGGTTTGAGGAGGACACAAAAAAGAAAAGAAAACGTGTAGCAATGCAGCGAAGCATCGCCCTTTTCTGATGGAGAAGTTGACAAGTTATGTAAGAATTTGGGCAAGCTAACCCAGAATAAGTGTTGCAGGAAGCAGATAATTTTTCTAGGATGCAGTGAAGCATCCCACATTTCTGAAGGGTTAACTTCAGAGGTTAGAGCTGGCATTGAAGAGCTGAAACAGCCTTTTTGGTGAGGTGACAACAAGCCCCACAGTGCACCAACCACTTAGCGTAATTCGAAGCTGGTGAAAGCTTATTGGGAGAGAGATGGGCAAGAAGAAAAACGACGAGAGGTTTCAACTAAAAACCCCGGGCTCAGGACAGAAAGAGGGTAACCCCGTGAAGTCACAAGCAGGAGCAACAGAGACAAAAGAAAGGGCAAATGAAAGCATCACCGAATTGACGCTACTAAAAAACCCCACCGACAAGAAGGAAACTCCAGTCAACAAAGAGGTACTCAGAGACTATTCTTGTAATGAGGATGACTGGAGCTCGGAGGATGACATCCCTGACTCATGGGAAGAGACGGAAGCAGCAATGCGTCAGTCAAGGAGGAAAGAGTCAAGTGAGCAAACAGGAAAGAACAATTCAGGGGCACAGCAAAGCAAAGGGAAACAGGCCTCAGAAGAGTCATTGTCGATCCAACAGGAATCGAGAAATGGCCAGGAGAATAAACAAGAGGAGGAAGTGAATGACCAAGACACCCCTACAGTAGAGACCACAAACTTGGGATCAACAATGAAAAAGATGTCAAAGATTGACAGGTATTTCATGAAAACCCTGTTGACCTTGGCAGCAGGAACCGAAGACAAGGAAGCCCTGCTAGACAAATTACTCACAGACTTCTCCAAACTGAGGAGTCTTACACTGGACGCCACACGTGAAGTAGCAAGGCTCCAGGGGGTCATTGCATCTACGCAGGAAAGGAAAACCGAAACCCCAACATATGATGATAATGATTATATATGTTGTTTTGTGGCGCAAGGGCCAGCTATGGCCAAAGAGCGCCAAGACGTATTGTACTGAGTGAGCAATGGTATGATAAATGACAGTGGGTAGGTGTAGGGTGGCTGTAAAGGTGCCTAAAATCCTGCGCACTAAAGGTGCGTAAAACAGACAAAATTAATAAAATCATGACAATGACGTGAGATGAGCACAATGAATATAGCATAAAAAGTTGTAAGCTATACAAGGCACTACTGCCTCACAGAGACCCTTAGGAGCAAGGGCCTGGAGGAGAGTGCATTTCAAATATGCGGTCGCAGCAGCGTCCTCTGAAAGAGGATGCCGCTACGAATCTCTCGGGCGAAGAACTTGCAAAATGTCGATGTCGTTTAAAAAGGCTAAAACTGAATCGTTCTGAAATATCGGGTCGTTATGTAAAACATCGCTGGATGAAGGGGTATATTCTCTTTATAGGCTTGAAGAAAGTGCTTCCCCACATCTAGTACAGGTCGGGGGTTCGCCTCCAGACAACAGGTAATTATGTGTGCCGTAAGTGTGTCCTATTCTGAGCCTACAGAATAGGACATCATTTCTTCTAGATTTCGTGGTCGATGGCCAGTTCCCTAAACGGGGCTTAATTAAATGAAGCTTGTTATGAGTCTGGCCGTCCCACAAACGTTGCCAGTGGACTCGAAGTCTCTTGCGTAGATATGGCTTCATATCGAGAACAGGGACGAGCATAGATGTGTTGCCAGCTTTTGCCTTGATGGATGTGGCAAGCTGGTCTGCCAGTACATTTCCCTCGATGTCTTGGTGTCCTGGCACCCAGCACACCACAACATGCTGCCCAGACGCATAAATGAATAAAGCGATACTATTACAGGATTTTTGTGCCTCTTAAGAGATTTTAAGGCTTTTACTACGCTCAGCGAGTCTGTGTAGATGATTGCTTTTGGTATTTTCGATTCTTTGATGTATTTAAGGGCCGACAGTATTGCATAAGCCTCTGCTGTGAAAATGCTCGTTAGGGGGTGCAGGGCGTCGGCATCTGGAAATGATGGACCAACCGCTGCATAAGAGACGCCAGCATGAGACTTTGATGCATCGGTGTAGAATTCCGGACAAGAGTATTTATGCTGCAGTTCAAGGAAGTGCATTATTAAATGTGGCAACCCAATGGCACAGCTGCCTCACCAGAGCCCTTGAGCGCAAGGGCCCAGAGGCCTGTGCCTTACAGTACTACTATCGCAGCTGCACCCTCTATAGAGAGGGCGTGCTACAAATCTCTTGGGCTAATAACGTGCAACACAACATCGTTTAAAAAATTAAGCACCGCTTTAGGCCCGAAGAATGGTTCAGCGCCAAGGAACAGTGCGGGATGGAGGGGGATACACTGCTGGTAAGCTTGAGGAAAATGCTTTTTTCGTTCAGGTTCTGCTTCCCGACACTCCACCAAAACGTGGAGGACAGTCAGCCTCTCGCCACATCTACCACAGCTGGGAGGTTCAGCACCAGTTAAAAGATAAGAATGGGTACCATAGGTGTGCCCTATTCTCAGTCGGCAAAAGAGCACATCACATCGTCGTGACTTTGATAGTGGTGACCAATTTCCTAACTGGGGTTTGATTGCGTGCAGCTTGTTCAAGCATTCGGCATCCCACAAGTGTTGCCAATAGCTCTTGGTCTTTTTACAAAGGAACGGCTTCAGGTCTGTGCCTGGGACTCCTATGGACAAATTGCTAACTTTCGTTACCATGGCTTTAGCCATTTCATCTACTAGCACATTTCCCTCGATGCCTCTGTGCCCAGGCACCCAGCATAATACAACATGTTGGTTAGACATATACGTTGTGCATAGCAGCGCGTAAAGGTCATTGATTATAGGATTTTTGCATTTCTGTAGTGATTTTAAAGCTTTCACTACACTTAGGGAGTCTGTGAATATAATCGCTTTTGGAAGGTGTGCTTTTCTAATATGTTTCACAGCCGCCATCACTGCATAGGCTTCTGCAGTGAAGAAGCTGGTTTCGCGGTGCAGGATGTCGGATTCTGAAAATGATGGACCAGCAGCTGCATATGAGACGCCGGAGTGTGTCTTCGATGCGTCTGTGTACAATTGTGGGCAAGAGTACTTGCTCTGGAGCTCAAGGAAGTGCATACGAATGTGTACTTCTGAAGCGTGTTTAGTGATCTCTTCAAATGACAACTCACAGACTATCTCCTGCCACAGCCATGGCGAAAGCGGCGTTGCTGGAGCCATTATTTCATGAGTAGGGAGCGGAATACCCATGTCCTCGCTCAATTTCCTTACACGCAGTGAAAAGGGCTGTCTCACCGAAGGTCGGTTCCGAAAAAGTGTACTAGATGTTGTATCGTTTATCGTAGAATAGCATGGATGTTCACAGTTCGAGATTACTTTCAGAAAGTATAAAAAACTAGAGTATGTCCTCTGCAGATCAAGAGACCACACATTTGATTCTACATAGAGACTCTGTATGGGACTTGTTCTGAAGGCACCGGTCGCGAGGCGGATACCTAAATTGTGCACAGGATCTAGCATCTTCAGGGCGCTGGGTGAAGCAGATTGGTAGACTACAGCACCGTAGTCTAAACGCGAGCATATAAGGCTTTTGTGCAGAGTCATTAGGCACTTCCTGTCACTACCCCACGTTGTGTGCGACAGGATTTTAAGGATATTTAGTGTTCTTAGGCATTTACTTTTAATGTGCTTTATGTGAGAAATGAAGGTAAGCTTTGAGTCTAGTATGATACCTAAGAATTTGTGTTCTGCGTTCACAGGAACGCGTTCTCCATGGAGTTCAATAATTGGCTCTGGAACCAAGCATCTTTTCCTTGTAAACAGGACACAGGAGCTCTTTTGGGGATTGAACTTAAATCCATTCTCATTAGCCCACTTAGACAGTTTGTTCAGGCCTAGCTGAACTTGTCGCTCACAGATGGACAGGTTACATGACTTGAATCCTATCTGGACGTCATCAACATATGCACAATAAAATAGACTTCGCGGTATACAGGAGCGCAATGAATTCATTTTAACAATAAAAAGGGTGCAACTAAGGACGCCACCCTGAGGTACTCCAGTTTCCTGCACAAATTGCCTAGACAAAGTGTTTCCAATTCTAACACGGAATGTCCGGTTAGAAAGGTAGCTTTCAATTAAGCTAAACATGTTTCCACGGATTCCCATTTCGGAAAGGTTCTCTTAATATTCCGTAACGCCAGGTAGTGTCGTATGCTTTTTCGATATCGAGGAATACCGATAGAAAGAATTGTTTATGAATGAAGGCATCACGAATAATGCCCTCAATGCGTACGAGATGGTCAGTCGTCGACCGGCCTTCCCTAAAGCCACACTGGCACGCATCAAGTAGTTTGTTCGATTCCAGAAAATGCAGAAGACGGCGATTAACCATTTTTTCGAATAGCTTACAAAGGCAACTCGTAAGCGCTATTGGACGGTAGCTTGTTACAGAGGAGGGATCTTTACCCTGCTTTAGAACTGGAACAACAATAGCTTCTTTCCATGCAGCTGGAAGGTACCCGGCAGTAAAAATTTTATTAAAAAGTACTAGGAGCGTCCTTAATGTGTCTGTGTGGAGGTTTTTAATCATGTCATACATGATTCTGTCGGTCCCCGGGACAGAGCTTTTACACACGTTCAAAGAAGCTCTTAACTCAGCGATAGTAAAAGGAAGGTTATAAGCGTTGTTCTGTGTGCACTTACGGTCGAGTGGCTTGCGTTCAGCTATCTATTTGTGTTTAAGAAATGATTCGGAGTACTGGGTCGGGCTAGACACACGCTCAAAGTGTTCACCGAGAGCGTTCGCCTGGTCCTCCAAGCCGTTCCCTTGTCCATTGACAAGCGGTAATGGATGGGTTTCCTGCCCCTTTAGCCTTCTAAGGCCATTCCATACTTTAGACTCTTGTGCGTAAGATGTTATGCCAGACAGAAACCTCTCCCAGCTAGCCCTACTTGCCTGTCGCCGCGTCCGTCTACCCTGTGATTTTACTAGTTTAAATTCTGAGATTTTCCGCAGTCGGGAAGCGACGCAGTACACCCCATGCTTTGTTCTGTTTCCTTCGTGCCAGTCTGCACTCCTCATTCCACCAGGGGACTCGTCTTTTACATGAGACCTTTTGTTTGTGGAATGAATTTTTCGGCTGCGTCAATTATAAAACCAGTAAAATACGCTACAGCGTCTTCAATACTAAAATTGTTCATAAAATCTTGTGATAAGCATGTTGACTCTTTGAAACTTTTCCAATCAGCCGACGGTATTTTCCAACGGGGGGCGTGGGGTGGACTGTCATGTTCCTGCAATAAGTTAAGCATTACAGGAAAGTGGTCGCTCCCAAATGGGTTCTTGACAACATTCCACTCTATGTAAGGAAGGAGGCTCGCAGTGCCGATCGCTAAATCTATAGACGAATTTGAATTGTTATGGATATTGTAATAAGTGGGCTCTTTTTTATTAAAGAGGCACACACCAGATGTTACCAAAAAGTTTTCTATAAGTCGACCCCTGGCATCACACCGGGAGTCTCCCCATAAAGTGCTGTGAGCGTTAAAATCACCAGTTATAATATAGGGCTCCGGGAGCTGGTCAATCAGCTTGTAGAAATCGGTTTTCCTAAGTTGGTAATGAGGCGGTATGTAAATGCAACAGATTGTTATTAATTTGTTAAAGAGAATTGCTCGCACAGACACCGCCTCAAGGGGCGTCTTAAGAGAAATGTTCTGGCAAGGAACAGACTTATCTACAATTACTGCTACTCCACCGGACGGGGTAACAGCGTCGTCACGGTCCCTCCGGAAGATAGCATATTGCCTGAGGAAGTTTCTTTGTTGGTGTTTCAAATGCGTTTCCTGAACACACAACACTTTTGGCTTATATTTATGGAGGAGTTCTGTGATATCGTCGAGATTGTGGAGAAGTCCTCTCACATTCCATTGTAGGATTTGTGTATCCATTTGTATAGTGTTTTATGCTGTGTGTTCAAGAATACAGTGTTAGCTCACGGGCCTTTTCCAGGCGCCGTGACACGAGAGTTTACTTTTTTGGAGCGGTCGATTGAATCGCGCCGCTCCTTAGGCGCTGGCTGCGCCCTGACACTCGGTGTTGTGTCCATGTCCTCTTGCGAGGCGCTGGACACGCGCTCTTGCGAGCGGTTGGTTTGACGTGAAGGCCTCGTCTCGAGGGACGAGACCTTGGAGGCCACCGGCCCGGAGGTCGATGGCCCTTTGTTCTGAGATGGCGGAGCAGCGCTAGCTGCAGCCGCCGAGGGGGCGGATGGCGTCACCGCCGGCTCACTACGCGTGTGCCAGACAGCCGCCGGGGGCCGTTGTGGCGCTGCCCCCTGACGCGCCACTTCGGCAAAGCTGGTTTTCGGCAGGTACGATACCCGCCTGCGTGCCTCCTTGAAAGTTATGTTTTCCTTTACGTTAATTGTCACTATTTCTTTTTCTTTTTTCCAGGATGGGCACGACCGCGAGTATGCGGCGTGCTCCCCATCACAGTTAACACAATGTAGAGAACTTTCACAAGACTCAGAGGAGTGTTTATGACCACTGCATTTCGCACAAGTTTGGCGGCCTCGGCAGTTCTGGGAACTAAGGCCGAACCGCTGGCATTTGAAACATCGAAGAGGATTTGGCACGTATGACCTAACACGAAGCTTGATGTACCCGGCCTCAATGGACTCGGGCAGAACACTTGAGTTGAAAGTAAGTATTAGATGCTTGGTCTGGAGTTCTTTGCCATCTCGCCTCATTTTAATCCGTTTAACATTGATGACATTTTGGTCACTGAAACCCTCAAGGAGTTCAGCCTCACTCAGCTTCAACAGATCATCATCTGAGATAACGCCACGGGTGGTATTCATAGTACGGTGTGGGGTTACTGTTAATTGGGCATCTCCAAATGACACTAGATTGGGCAATTTCTCGTATTGTTTGAGATCACGGAGTTCCAACAGGAGATCCCCGCTTGCCATCCTGGATGCTTTATAGCCTGGTCCAAAAATATCAGTCAAAGTCTTTGACACAAGAAAAGGTGAAATTGTCCGCACTGGATTGTCTGGTTTTTCTGAGTGGATCACATGAAATCGGGGGAAGTTCTGTGTTTGGCGTCCAAAAAACTGGAAAACATCTTCGGTGCGCCCTCGTTTCAGACGGCGATCAGGGAGTGGGGGGAAAGAACTTGCCATACGTATAGCTGAATGTTCGGCAGCGGCGCCAGCCACCCACCATGGAGCCCGAGGGAACGCTGCAATACCTGGGAAAGATTGGTCCTGCAAACGCCAGCTGTACGCCACTACTATAACCAAATATGGAATATCCAAGGTTGGCTACCCTCACACGGTTAACCCTAGCTGCCTGGGAAAACAGAAGTAAAAGGAAGTGAAAAGAAGACAGGATAGATTGAAAGTGAGAGAGAAAGACGAAGATTATAGAGGAGGACAGGAAAAGGCAACTGCCGATTGACCCACCCAGGGGTGCCGTCTATGTGAAGCAGAGGCCGAAGAGGTGTGTTGCCTCCGCCGGGGGGCCTTAAAGGTCCGAACACCCGGCATCAGCTCAACCTCCAGGATCCCCCTTTCCCCAGACACGGCTAAGCCACGCACAACTTCACGCGGGAGGGTCCAACCCTCATGTGCTCGGGTACGTGGTGGCGGCGCAACTCACCAAACGCCTGCTGACCCAGACGCCCCTGCGGGGACGTATCAGATGGTCAGTGGTGGATCGACCCTCGCGAAAACCGCACTGGTATGGGTCAAGGAGCTTGTTTGATTCTAGGAAATGTATCAGACGGCGGTTTATCATCTTCTCGAAGACTTTGCAGAGGCAGCTTGTTAGAGCCTGTAACTCGATACGGACGATGGATCCTTGCCCTGCTTCAGGATGGGGATCACTATGGCCTCTTTCCAGGCAGAGGGGATCTCGCCGGAGGTCCATATAGAATTATAGAGACAGAGAAGGGTTTTCTTCGTTTCAGAGGGTAGGTTTTTCAACATGTCATATAGTATACGGTCAGGGCCTGGAGCAGATTGCTTGCAACAGGTGAGTGATGCATGCAGCTCTGCTAGGGAGAAAAGTAGGTTATATGGCTCGTTCCCAGTGCCACACTTTTCCAGAATCGTCCAACAGTGAGAGAACCCTTTTCATTGCGCGTGAGGAACCTCAGCGAAGCAATGGCTGTTCCACTTCTTGAAAACCCTCTAATGGCTCCAGCCATACCAGTAGCACCGTGGCTGTGGCAGCTCATAAAATGTGACACATCGTTCATAGAGGTTACGAAACACGCACCAGAGGCACATATTAAAATGCATTTTCTGGAACTCCGGTCCAAGTATTCGTGCACAGAATTTTACACCGATGCTTCTAAATCTCATGCTGGCGTTTCTTATGCTGCAGTCGGCCCATCCTTCTCGGTATCCGGCTGTTTGCACCCGGAAACAAGTATCTTTACGGCAGAAGCCTACGCACTTTTGTCGGCAGTTAGACACATCAAGGAAATAAAGCTACAAAGAGGAATAATTTTTAGATTCATTAAGCGTTGTGAAAAGCCTCAACTCTCTACAAAGGAATAAAAATCCTGTTTTTACAGAGCTCTATTCAGTGCTCTGCGCTTTGTACGCATCTCATCAACATATCACAATATGCTGGGTACCTGGCCACAGAGGCATCGAAGGTAATATGCTTGCCGACAGTATGGCTACATCAGTAAACAAAAAACTAAGCAATTTTTCCATAACTGTTCCTGTCATGGATTTAAAGCCCTTCATTCGCAAGAAATTGAGGGCTCATTGGCAACGTACTTGGGACACTGAGGAATTTAATAAACTCCATGTTATAAAGCCAAGCGTGGGAAACTGGCCTCCAGTAACGAAAGTACGACAAACTGAGGTTATTTTCTGCCGTCTTAGGATAGGCCACACCTATGGCACTCATTCCTATCTACTGACCGGTGATAATCCTCCTACATGTAATAAATGTGGCGAGATGCTTACGGTCCTTCACGTCTTGTTGGAGTGTCGGGAAACAGAAGTCCAAAGAAAAAGGTACTTTGCCATGGCATATAGACAACACATTCCACTCCACCCGGCAATGTTTCTCGGCGCTGAACCACTCTTTGACAATAAGTTAGTTTTAATGTTCTTACAAGAGATTGGAACACTGCATGTTATCAGCCCAAGGTATACGTAGCACATCCTCTCACTAGAGGCTGCTGCTGCGATTGCATTTCTCTAAAGCACGTGCCTCCCAGCCCTTGCGTTCAAGGACCCACTGGTGAGGTACGAGTGCTATTGCTACTCATACGTTTGATTAATCATCCCTTTGAAACAGAACTTTTATGCTCATAGTATACATCACTAGCTCATAGTATACATCACTAGTCATTGTCATTATTTTAACACCTGAATATTTTACGCACTTTACAGCGACTAATTTTTAGGCCTCTCTACAGCCAAATCACATCTGCCATTCGCCATCCAGATTTAGAAATCTGACATTAGTCACGCTTTGTACCTTTGAGAAATAATTCATTGTTTTTTGCCTGGCTCTCTTTGGCCATAACTGGCCCTTGCGCCAATTAAAATTCACAAATCATCATCATCATCATCACCTGGGTATGACAGGCGGGAGCCATTCTCCACCCACAATGAGGATTGAACTTGCAGGTGAGTGAGTTGTTGCTTTTATTTAATAGGGAAAACATGTCAGGCATCTTGAACTCGTGAACACACAAAATCAAGAGGTCTCTTACACGAGGTTTTGTCTGTGCAGGTGTGTCGGCCGAGACAGCTGAGAGTGCTCATGATCCAATGATGAGGATTGAAGCTGGGGGTGAGTGAGCATTTTTGTTCAGTTAATGGAGGAAACATGTCATATGTCAACTGTGGTTCTATTATGGCTGGATAGAACTTTTTGTTACATATGCGAGTGCAATGAAGGCTTTGTAAAAAACCATTAACTGCACTCTTTTAAAGCAAGTATGCACATTATGCAAGTTCTTAGTAGTCCCCATGTGCTTTGTATAATAACTGCAATATTACAAGGTCCCTGCTGCTAACATGCACAAGTGTCCACTACTTCTCCAAGCAAAACTGCATTATGATGATGTGTTGTGCTTTATGGCGCAAGGGCCAGGCATGGCCAAAGAGCGCCAAGCAAAACTGCATTAAAGAATTTGCTTTTCTGGTGACTATGTGGACAAGGTGACACACTGGATTAGGAAAGCTAAAATTGCGACTGCATGTCAGGCTTCAATCGCACTAAAATGTTCGTCTGCCTAGTGTATGTCCATATTTTCCTATGATTTATGCACCGAAAGCCTGCTATGGCCACTATATATGCTTAATCAATGTTGCCATTGTTTGCAGTGGAGGCCACAAGCATGGCAGGTTCCCTTTCACTCTCTGCTCCATTAGCTGTTGCTGTGTACCTGCAGGGTCGTCATGCACAGGTGGGCTGCTTTCTACTGTTGATGGACAGGTGAGGCTAAATTTATCTTTCACTTTGTCTTAATAGACATGCTTCCCAATGGAATATCAGGAAAAAGGGTCCTTGTATCATCGATTGTTGCCGCACAAAAGAAATGTGACGTTACTGGTTAAACACTGTTGAGTCCTAATAAAGACTTTCATCGGCCTGAAGAAAAGCCAGCCTCATGTTTGTTACTTGAGACGGTTAAAGCTAGATAATGGATTAGTTTGAAATGTGACACTTGTGATCAGCAGAAAAAAAAAGGGGGGGGGGGCTTATGGAAAGGCACATATCAGCACCACTAATTGTTTTATCTCTGGATCCACACAACACAAGTAGCTGAATCAAAAATCAGAGGCTTCCTTATGACAGGACAAGAGACAGTTAAAATAGCCGCCTCCGCAGATGACATCGCCTTATTCCTTAGAGATATGAGCAGTTTATGTACATTCGAGCAGATTTTTCATAAATACTCGCAAATATCTGGTGCCAAAGTTACCTGTAACCATACAATGCCTTCACTTTCATCTGCAAATTGGAGACTTGGCTTTCAGAAGCCGACAACAATCTGAGTGGTTTTCCATCTTATCAAGCAGAGTATTGCCACCGCCCAACTGACAGTCATGGTGGTGCCGCCATTTTTATTTCCCAAGATGTCACCTACACGCGTAGATTTGATCTGGCAGTTAACGTGAATCATTGTGAGTCAGTGTGAATAGAGGTCGACCGGTCATTCCTTAATCACAATAACAAGAACTTGATTCTTGGTTGCATTTATCGCTCACCGTCATCTTCCCTTAACGATTTCTTGCTTTGTCTTGACGTCGTATTGTCAAAGCTAACTTTTGAAAATAAGGATGTTCTGATTGTAGGTGATGTTAATATTAACTTACTTGATACTGATTCCAATTCGTGCACAATTTACCCTGACTGCTTTCCTGGATATGGTTTCGAATCACTCATTCACTGTCCAACTAGATTAGCTTCTAGTGGGAGCGGTACGCTCATTGATCACGTGTTTTCTAACATATCACCATCGCCTTTTCCCGGGGTGGTTGATACAGATATAACCGATCATTTTCCAATTTTTCTTACATTTAACAAGGAAATAGATAAGTTAGTTAGTTAATTCAGGTTTAATGGCGCAAAAGCGACAAAGGCCATGCTGCGCCAGGCACAAGGTATTAAGAAATGAGATGTTAATGTAGCGAGAATTGCGTCACCTTATATTGTATGTAATAAACCGGCTTCAACTAAAAACTTGAACAAGTCAGTGAATGGCACTAGCGGATCATCTCCCAATAGCAAGGCGGGGTGTAAAGGTATGTGTAAGTTATACAGATTCTGCAGAATTTTCCGTCTGTGTGTTTCTATATGTGGACATGTCATAACAATGTGTATTACTGTGAGAGGTTCATGACACGTATCGCAGGTTGGCGGATCTTCTTTTCTAAGTAAGAAGTTGTGTGTCAGATGTGTGTGCCCTATTCGAAGTCGACATAGGATCACCTCGTAGAACCGTTGCTGGTGACTGCACGATTTCCACTCGCCAAGCAGGGGTTTGATTATGTGTAACTTGTTATTAATGCAGGAGTCCCATTCTTGTTGCCATTTTGATGTCAGGGCTTTGCGAATTGCTCGTATACTGTCTTTGTATGGAAGTTTTGTGTGTGTTAGGTCTTTGTGGGCTGCCATGGCCGCGCATCTATCTGCTGATTCGTTCCCTGGTATCCCAACATGGCTAGGGACCCAGCAGAAGTCGTCCGTATTTGTTATTAAGCACCAAGTTTAAGATATCACGAGCAGCGGTTCACAGTCGGATTTTAAATTTAAAGCTCTGAGTGCACTCAACGAATCGGTGTAAATGACAGCACTCTTCTGTTTGTCGGTGATAACTTGGTTTACTGCCGTCCATATAGCCATAACTTCGGCGGTAAAGACTGAAGCAGAATTATGTATTCGGGTGCTATTTTCCCAATTTTCCGTTACGGTTCGCACACCCACGTATTCTTGTGTTTTAGAACCATCTGTGTAAAATTCTGTGTGATCTTTATATTTTTCTTGAATAGTGCGGAACTCTTGCATTATGTGTTCGTGTGGGGTGTCCTTTTTCTTTAAGTGGGTTAGTGTCCAATCACATAGTTGTGTGCAATCGCACCATGGGGCCAGTCTTTGCGGCCTTTCAGCAACCTGCAGGACCTCATGAGGAATGTTATAAATCTGGCAGTATTCCTCATGTCGTAAGACAAGTGGCCGTATCATGTTCGGTTTGTTTGTGTAGTGTAACCGAGAGTTGCATTGTGTTACGATTTTGTAGCATATATGTTGTGGTGTTGACCGAATTCTCAGTACATAGGAGAGGGTTAGTAGTGCTCTGCGGAGCTGTAGGGAAGGCTCATTGCAGTCAACGTATAAACTTAGGACAGGCGATGTTCTGTAGGCACCGCTCGCCAATCGTAGGCCAAGATTGTGAATTGGATCAAGTCGTTTAATGTAGGATTGCCTGGCTGCACCATAAACTACACTACCGTAGTCGAGAATGCTACGCACAAGGGACCGGTAAATACGTAGTAGGCATATTCGGTCAGATCCCCAGTGCTTGTGCGATAACACTTTGAGAATATTTAATGCTTTATTTGCCTTAATTTTTGTTGTGTTAATGTGGGCTAGGAAGTTCAGTTTTCTGTCAAATGTTACGCCTAAGAATGTGTACTCTCGTTTGACCGGTAGTGTTGCGCCATCCAGTGTCAGAACTGGGTCGCAATGTAAGCCACGCTTCTGGGAAAACAGCACTGTAACGGTTTTGTGGGTTGAAAAGCGGATACCATTTTTGTCGGCCCACTGTGTGAGATTATTTATTGTTATTTGTAGCTGTCTTTCGCAGGTGGATAGGTTTGAGGCGCAACAGGTCACAGCCACTTGCAAATCATCGACATATATTGAATGCATAACAGACGATGGAATGATTTTGTTTACAGAGTTCATTTTGACTATGAAGAGTGTCGTGCTGAGAATGCAACCTTGTGGGACGCCATTTTCTTGTGTAAATGTGCGTGAAAGTGTTGTGCCGAGGCGTACCTGAAATGTTCTATTTGACATGAAATCGTATAGGCAGTTTAACATTCTGCCACGAATGCCCAAATCAGCCAGGTCTCTCAAAATTCCATATCGCCATGTGGTATCGTACGCTTTTTCTAGGTCAAAGAAAACCGCGAGACAGTGTTGTTTGTGTAGAAACGCATCACGTATTTCATGTTCTAGTCGGACGAGATGATCAGTCGTGGAGCAGCCCTTTTTGTTTCCGCACTGGTGCGTGTCTATTAGGTGTCTTGATTCGAGGATGAATGTGAGTCTCGCGTTTATAATGCTCTCATATGATTTGGCTAGACAACTTGTTAGTGCAATGGGTCTGTAGCTGCTTGGGGATGATGCAGTTTTACCAGATTTTAGAAAAGGCACTACTACTGCATTTTTCCAGTCTGTAGGCATTACCCCAGATTGCCATATCTTGTTGAAAAATTGAAGGAGTGCCTTTACCGATGCTTGAGATAAGTGCACCAGCATTGTGTAGTGGACCCGGTCAAGACCTGTTGCTGTTTTTTTACCGGCCGAAAGAACTCTGTTTAATTCCTGCATTGTAAGAGTGTCATTATATAGTTCCATTGAAGCACCGGTAGTGGGAAGTCTCTGTTTCTCAGCCGACTCTTTGTATTTTAAAAATGTGTTTGAGTAGTTTGCTGAGCTTGATATGTTAAAAAGTGTTCGCCTAATAAGTTGGCCTGGTCTTCTAGTGTTGTTTGTGTGCCTGGACTTGTAAGTAGTGGTATTGTGTATGATGTGTACTCTCCTTTAAATTTTCTAACCCGGTCCCACATTTGTTTAGATGTGACTGAACTATTAATTCAAGATACATATTTTTGCCATGACGATTTCTCTGCCTGACGCCGAACAAATCTTGCTTTGGCTTTGGCCTGTTTAAAGGCTAGGAGGTTGTTATAGGTTGGATACCTTCGTAAGATTCCCCAGGCCTTATTTTGTTGTTTTTTAGCTTTGGTACACTCGTCTGTCCACCAGGGATTTAGTCTTTTGCGCAAAATACCGGATGACTGAGGTATTGCTGTTTCTGCAGCTGAGATTATAACCTCAACGAACTTTTTATTGAGTTCGTGAACGCTCAGTTCTGGTGAGAAGACCATTTCCAGTTTAGCATGTTCCATAAAAACTGGCCAGTCAGCAAGCTGCAGTTTCCACCGGCGTGGCTTAATGCCTAGGGTTGGTGATGATGGTAAGATTTTTATGATTGCGGGCAAGTGATCACTACCATATGGCGTGTCGAGGGCTTCCCATTTAAGATCGCTAAAAAGAGATGGTGAACAAAAAGCTAAATCTAAACAACTAAAAGTGCGTGAAGTAGGTGAAAAATACGTTGATGCACCCGAGTTTAAGAGGCAGATATCATTTGACAAGATAAAATCTTCAATGGGCTGCCCTCTTGGGTCAGTTTTGCCACTGCGCCAAAGAGTACAATGAGCATTAAAATCTCCAACTAAAACAAAAGGCTCCGGCAGCTGGTCTGTTAAATTTTCTAAATCTTTACTAGTAAAATAGGTATGGGGTGGAAGATATAGTGAACAAATGGTGATGGTTTTATGAGACAGAACGGTGACCGCTACAGCCTCGAGAGATGTATTTAATTGGACATTTCGTGTAGGAGTGCCGCCCTGCACTACTATGGCGACTCCTCCTGACAGACGGCTGGAGTGTTCGCGGTCCTTGCGTACGACAGTAAAACCTTTCAAGAATTGTGTATTTTTGGGGCCTAAGTTCGTTTCTTGAAGGCAGAGTGCAACTGGCGATAGCTTATTGATAATGTCTTTGATGTCACCTAGATTATGAATCAGGCCTCTACAGTTCCAATGGATGATGAAAGCCATTGTAAGACAAATAAAAATGTTTACTTATGTGCGTGTGAGCTAAAAAGTGATAGGTGACATGTAATAGAAAGATCACTACTCTAATCAAGGGCGGTAGCCATTCAGGTTACCTGTCCCTTTTTCGGCGCAGTTACAAGAAGTCTGTCCTTGCTGCGCTCCAGGGAGCGCGGATCTTTTGGCGTCAATGACGCCGGGGTTTTTGGGTCGACCTCCATCGCCTTCTCCGAGGCGCTGGACGATCGAGAGCCAGGCGCCGAAACGCGTGTCTCGGGCCGTGGAGTTCGGTTCAACTTTGGGCCCTGCGACACTGCGGTCTGCCGGCCCGTATTCGATGATGATGGAGCAGCACTGGCTGCTACCACCAAGGGGGCGGATGGAGTTTCTGCAGGAGTGCCGCGCACGGACCCTGTAGACTCCTGAAACCGGTGTGGCGTTGCCCCCTGCCGCGCCGCACTGGCATAGCTAAGTTGAGGTAAGTGTCCCAACCTTTTCCTCGCTTCATAGAATAAATTTTTTTTACGGTGATTGCAATTATTTTTTTTTCTTTTTTCCTTCAAGGGCAACTCCGTGAGTAGGCTGGATGGTCTCCCTTACAATTGGCACAATGTGCAGGAGCATTGCAGTTGTCAGAAGGATGGTCGTTGGCACTACACTTCGCGCATGTTTCTTTTCCTCTGCATGATTGTGATGCATGTCCAAACCTCCGGCACTTGAAGCACCGCCTTGGGTTCGGTATGTACGGTCGGACGTTGATTCTTAGGTATCCTGCTTCGAGTGATGTGGGCACAGTACTAGTTCCAAATGTTAGTATCACGTGTTTTGTGGGGATTTGTTGGTCGTTTCGTCTGAGTGTAATCCTTTGTACCTTAATTACGTTTTGATCTTGGAACCCTTCGAGGAGCTCTTCGTCACTAAGGTTTAGGAAATCTTCTGATATTACTCCCCTGCTTGTGTTGAGCGAGCGATGTGGAGAGATTGTGACGTTAATGTCACCGACACTGGTGAGTTGGGCGAGCTTTTCAACTTGGTCTTTCTTTTTCAGTTCGAGGAGGAGGTCTCCGCTAGCCATCTTTGTGGCTTTGTAGTCAGGTCCAATCGTGTTTACGAGGCATTTCGATACAAGGAAGGGTGAGAGTTTTCTTACACTTGTGTTGCCTTCACTATGAAGGACATGGTACTTAGGGAAGGTGTCTAGGTCGGTTCGGAGGGTAAATTGGAAAATTGCATCGGTGCGACCTCTTTTCAGAGGCCGATCTGAAAGTCGGGGGAACGCTTCTGCCATAACATGGTTTCAAAGTTCGGCGGCGGTGGTAGCCACCCACCACCGAGCCCAACAAAGGGACGCTACAGGTTACGCGAAACCTGCAGACGCCAGCTATGCACCGCCACTATAACCTAATGTACATACCCAAGACTGGATACATTACACACGGTTAACCCTTGCCGCCGGGAAATTTGGAAGTGAGAAGAAGTGAGCAGGAGACAGGACAGATGGAAAAGTGAGAGAAAAAGACAAAAGATTGAAGAGGGGGACAGGAAAAGGCGACTGCCGATTTCCTCCAGGAGGGTCAGTCTGGAGGTGCCGTCTATGTGAAGCAGAGGCCGAAGAGGTGTGTTGCCTCCGCCGGGGGGCCTCAAAGGTCCAATCACCCAGCATTGGCTCAACCCCCAGGATCCCCCTTCCCCCAGACACGGCTAAGCCGCGAACGGCTACACGCGGGAGGGTCCAACCCTCGTGTGCTCGGGTCCGTGGTGTCGCAGCACACCAAACGCCTGCTGACGCAGACGCCCCTGCGGGGAAGGAAATAGATAAGGACAATACTAGCTACTATACTTCTGTATGTAGTGCAGATACCTTTGTTGAAACCATCAGTAAAACTGATTGGTTTCCAATTAATACCATGTTTGATCCCGAAGAAGCACTGAATAAGTTTTCCTCCTTATTCTTGTTGGCCGTCTCGACTATCACACGCACTGTGAAGTGTGGGAAAAAATATAAATATCCGCAGAACCCATGGATGACGGATGGTCTTTTAGAAAGTCTGAGGAAGAAGGAAAACATGTACAAAAAAACTAAACGTCAGCCCTTTAATACTGGACTGGCTAAACGATATAAGAGGTACTGTAATTTATTGAACGTTTTACTTAAACAGGCGAAAAAAAGTACTACGAAAATAAATTTGAACAGAATAAGAATAACCCCAAAAAACAGTGGCAGCTATTCAACTCTTTTCTTAACAAGTCATCTGTTGATTCTCCTATAACCAAAATAAATTACAATAGTCTCACTCTTTCTGAGCCCAACGAAATTGCTGATACTTTCTCGGACTATTTTTCTTCCGTTTATACTAATAACGACATACATGCGCCGTTGTATAATACTTTAAGCCGTACGACACAATCATTCTTCCTCTTACCAGCTACGCCAAATGAAGTGTTTTCCACGATTGCTAATCTTAAAAATACAGGGCCTGGCTTAGATAAAATTTGTGTAAGGCATTTAAAACTGGTGGCACATTTAGTTTCTGACACGCTTTGTAATATTATCAACCTAATCTTTAAGCACGGCTCATTCCCTTCATTTTTAAAAAACGCTAAGATAATTCCTGTTTTGAAAAAAGGCGACAAACAAACGGTTACTAATTACCGACCGATTGCAATTCTTTCCTGCCTTAGTAAACTAATTGAGAAATTATTTGTTAAACGTCTTAACGACTACTTAACAAAGTTTAAGTTAGAAACAACCAATTTGGTTTCCGCCCTGGAAGTTGCACTAATTTAGCTGTGCTGTCTCTAACTGACTACATAAAAAATGTATCGATTCGGGAAACTTGGTCGGATCTGTTTTTTTAGACTTTACTAAAGCGTTTGACACGGTTAACCATCGGGTCCTCATTAATAAACTTGAGTCTTATGGTATAACAGGTCCTGCACTAACATTCTTGCAAAGCTACTTACTTGACCGACAATATACAGTACATGTAGCAAATACTTTTTCTGTAACAAAATGTATTAACCAGGGTGTACCACAGGGCTCAGTTTTAGGTCCTTTGCTTTTCGTTCTATATATTAATGATCTTCCGGATTCTCTTAGCTCCTCCAACTACGACCATTGCGTTTTATACGCAGATGACACAACCATATCTTCATCTGATAAATGTATTACTGCGCTTACTTCAAAGTTAAATATTGCATTGTGTAACATTATGAAATGGTGTAGTAACAATTACTTGGTTCTGAATCCTCTAAAAACTAAATATATGTTGTTTAGAAGTGCTCAGAGGTCCTTAACCTTTATTCCTGAACTAAAGCTTGGAATTTATTCAATTCCCGCTTGCACCGATGTTACTTTTCTTGGCATTCATCTTGACTCTAACCTAACATTTCGCTGTCACTTCCAACATCTCAAGCTGAAGACTGCGTTTGGTATCCGCGCATTAATCAAAGCTCGTCCTTTTTTCTCTCGTGAGGCTCTACTAGCGTTGTATTTTGCTTTCATTCATAGTCACATTAATTACGGTATTGTTTCATGGGGAAACACGTACGCTTGTCACTTATCATCAATTCAACACATCCAAAATCAGTCAATGCGCATTATCACTTCTAGTACTATGCAATCCAATACAGCAGCGTTGCTTCGCTTGTACAGTATCTTGCCTGTTAATAATTTGTTCCAGTTTAACATAGTTGTCTTACTCCACAAGTTGCTTCATAATAAATAACCTTGCGTTTCCTTTTATTGCAGTTGGCCTTTTGCAGAATAAAAATGCAACCAGATTTGCGGCTAATAAAATTTCTTGTTACCCATGGTTCATACCAATTCGGCAAAAAACATCTGCATTCACAGCTATTTCTCTTTGGAATGAATTACCATCAACTATTAAATCATGCTCTTCTCTTGAAATCTTCAAAAAGTTACTTAAGTGTCATTTCCTGCGATAACTATACTACGATTCTCGCGGTGTACGTCAAAATTTTTCTCTGACATATCAGTTCTTAGGTTTCATCCATGTTGTTTTCATCCATCCTTGTTCTCGCGTTTCTTTCTTACCATGTTCGTGTTTGCTTGATTGAATTGTCTAATAATGTATTAATCTGTCGACGTTGTTTGATAATAGCGTTCATTTGCTGTGTATAGATATCACCACGTTGTATTATTTACCAAGGGTCCCACTACAGTGCTTTCACTTTGGGACCCTTGTCTGTATATTATTGATGTTGTAACAACTTTTTTGGTACTAATAAAATCTGAATCTGAATAACTAGACACAGTAAAGGTACTAGGTATGACTTTCAACAGAAATGTAATATCAGCAAAAACCTGGACAGAAGCGATAAGCTAATCTGAAAAAGTCCTTACAGTAGCAGCTAAATATCACCTCTCAGTTAAGGGACACGTAGAAATAATAAATACCAAAGTTTGTGCCTACGCATTTTATGCAACAAAAATAGCCACAATGCCAAAACAAACAGCAGCAAAATTAACCAGCATCACCTCTAGTTTTTTGTAGAACCAAAAACGGCCACCAATACAGAAACATATCCTCCAACTACCAGCAGACAGAGAACTAAGTCTACCGAACATACCCATAATTGCACGCATAATAAGCAATGGCAATACAGACATTAGCAGATAACTTCACGTACCCCGGAAGAAACTTAATGATATTTTGGCTAAACACTTATAAAAACACATAATGGACCCATAGCCGAAGAAACCCTCTCCTTTTACAGAGCACTGACCGGAACCAAAAAAAATAATTCAAGAAACACCGACACTAGATCTCAGGAAAACTTCTGTAAAAGCTTTCAGCGAAGAATTCGCGATCCGCAACCTATCAGACGAAGAAAGGGCGAAAAAAATAAATGGGCATACTTAACCAGAATGAGCATGCCCGCCGAAGTTAAAGAATTCTAATTGCGCAGACAACGGGAAATTCTACCTACAAGAGAAAGACTGGCCGCCCGGTGAATAGTCCCAAACGAACAATGCCCAAATTGTGAGGACACCGAAACAGTTGACCACGCCATTCTCAAATGTCATGCAGCCAAGCCACTTGGAAGCTCGCAAAGAAGATACTGCAGATAGACATACCAAAAAAAACAAGATCAGGAATGCGAATACACGACCTAATAAGAGCAATACTAATTATGTCTTTATGGAACAGAAGAAGCCTTGCCGAAGCATCACAAAGACCAAAGAGGGCCACATTCCCACCCCTGAGGTAAAGAAGACTTCTAGTGTACACGTTTATGAATGCACGAAGTGAACAAACAGGTCAGTTTTGTGGAAAAAAAATGGCACACACGGTTCATCACATAGAGAAACGGTAAACTTGAGCTAAATATTGTTGCCTTCTAATGAAAAAAAAAGATACTATGAAACAACCTTTCCAATCTGGTTCCCACATGTGATCAAATGTTTTACTGTTGAATAACGAAGTGTGTAAAAGAAATTGTTTTGTTTGTATCCTTTCTTGTGCCTCAGTGAACCAAATTTGTGTATACCACACCGAGTTGTGCATCTGGTACCCCTGTGAAATGTAGAAAGTATTTTACGATAATAAACTTCCCCTTTTGTAGCGCATGCAGCTGGCTTTACTGGCCCTTACTGCCTTTGATTCATAGTAGAAGCTAGTCGACGAGACCCCAACCAGGAAGCCCGACCTCGAAATCTGGATCCGGACCCGGCTGTGCCTAGACCCCCTTTGCACTGCCCTCGGGATCGGCCCACCTGGTAGGTCTCGCGGGGCTGCTGGCGGACTACCTGGTTTTGATCAGGGATCCTGCAGAGTGCTACCTGCTGGGTTGCACTACACTCCAGGGGTCTTCCCCGGTGGCTCTTGCTGAGCGGTTGATGAACCTGGCGCTGCCTGGGTCTTCATTGCCGCCTCCTGCAACTGCAGGGGCCCTACAAGCCTGCCGAAGAGTCAGTGTCATTCACTGATTCTTGGCTCAATGAGAGTGCAGCAGGGCCCAGCGCCAGCTGCCCAGAACTAGTACTACCAGAACCTACAAGAATCCCGGAGCCAACGCAGCCAGTGGCAACGCGGCGACGTCCTCATCCACACGGAGAACTTGAGTGAGACACCCTTAAGGGAAAACTATTTCCTATTCAATGCACCTGATGGAGATATTTCTATTGATGATTTGATTGATGTTGTGGAAGCCATAGCTGGGGATGACTGTGTGCTGGCACAGCAACATTTGGGGGTTCTAAGTTTTTAGTATGTGCTAGGAACTCAACTCAAGCAACCAGGCAACTCAAGCAGGTCGCAGAAGGCTTCCGCGTGAATTATGTTAATGTGCCAGTAGAAGCTGTCGGCCCACCTGTCGCATGTGTTAACGTATACCGGTTTCCTGTATACTTGTCTGTCGACACCATGTCCATTGCTCTGCGACCTTATGGTAATGTTAAAAGTACATAATTTGCAAAGGTAGCAAATCTAAGCAGCAAGTTGAATGGTGTGCGGGTCGTCCGCATCGAGATGACTAGGCCTATACCCAATTTTCTTACCACTCAAGGAAATCGGGTTATGTGTGAATGCCGTGGCATGCGTCGTGTGTGACGTTGCGTTTGCTCTCTATATGTGGTGATTGTAAAGGAGAAAGATACGCTTAATTCTGCAGCCCTTCAGGGAGCACGGCGCAGAACGCGCGTTTCTCTGCGCCATACGTTGGCTCCTTGTCAAAGCGCGCGACCTTACTCGCACATACAGTATACGGCGCGTGGCGACGATTTCATCGCCATTGGACGTCATACGGAACCTCACGGCGACGGCAACGGCGACGGCAACGACGACGGCAGAAATACGCTTGGAGGGTCCATATAATTGCCATCGCAATAAAACCAAGAAAACATTCGCTGTCACCTGAGAATGCTGATTCTGCAAGTGACATGAAAGTCACAGATGCGCGGCCGGGAGCAAGTGGGGGAAGCCCTTTGCTTTAAACCTAGGTAACCAATGATAAAATTACAGCAGCGGCGTACAATAAATGTGGCTGTAGACGGTTTACAATTCAATTTAATTGACCATTCAAATGCAATTAGAAAGACTTCACTGTATTTCATTTAATGTTAGGGGTTTCCGAAATGCATGGAAACAAAAGCGATTAATTCGTTTCGCCCGAGAAAAGGAAAGCGATATTATCTTTGTACTAGAAACAAACTTGCGCACGCCACAAGAAGCGGCTACATTTAAAGAAACCAAAGGGGTAGAAAGCTTCTTTTCACTGACGAGCAATAGATCATGCGGTACAGGAGTAATTTGTGTTTCACACCGATACCGCGAAGGGACGTTTTGCACCTACGACACCGACGGCAGAATAACATGTGTGGGTATATTTTTAGTTGGCCGGAAAGTCCGATTTATTAATGTGTATGCCCCTGTAACAAGGAGATTAATTAACGAGTTTTTTTTAACTCTCTGGAATTATATGCTTACAAAACAACCTTGCGTGGTGGTTGGAGACTTCAACTGCGTCCTGGACACTAATAGAGATGTTCGCGGACCAGGGCAGGGGAGATCAAACTACCACGCCAGTGAATTGAGAAAACTGCTAACATTCCAAAATATGTCAGATGCATGGTTTATTTATTTATTTATTTATTTATTTATTGATACCTCAAATGCCCCTGGTATGGGGTATTACATGAGGGGTGGGTTACATTAGTACGAGTTCTTCGATGAATGACTTGAAGTGGCACGGGTCGGAGTGGTGCGCAGTGGTTATGGTTACATGGAAACACTTTCGAATACACGCGTTCATGCGGACAAACAGAACGCAGGCTCGACAGAGCTTATTTGTCGCCTTGTCTCCTAACGGAGCTGGATGAAATCAAAACTATGAATGGCCCAGAAGGATCCCAGTGACCATAAACCGGTTAGCTTTACACTAAAGGGACAAGAAGGACCAGCTCACACCGCAAGAAAGTGGCGTATGGATGCGTCAATATTACACGACCAGACAGAATGCGAAGACATCAGGATGAAACTAAATAAGAGCGTGCAGAATAATAACAATAATGAAAACTGGGATGAACTAAAAGAAGAATGGAAAGCAATTCTGATAGAAGCTGGGGAAAACAGGAAAAGAAACACTAAGAACCTGAACGAAATATTACGAAGAATACGCATAATAGAAAGAGGAGGAGAGCAGACTTACTACATGCAAGAATACCTTAAGTGTCTACGCGCTAAGTATATATAATCAAAACATGAGAGAAATCAGACAAAACAAAAACCTACAAACAGAATCACAGAACTTTGATCCAACAAACTCCAGCCAAGCAGCCCGCGCACTGAACCAAGACAGCGAAGGGAAAAAAAGAATAGAAACAATACGGACAGACAAAACCGAAATAACCAAAGATGAAGAATCCATAAAGGAAGTATCCCTGGAGCACTTTCAGAAAGTGTTACAAGGAAACAATCCCATCCAAGAAGGCAACACAACCAGACTGCTTGAAAACCTCCCATAAGTGCAACAAGATCAAGATCAACTGTTTGCCCCTGCCACAGAGGAGGAAGTATTAAAGACAATCCAGAAAACGACGCAAAAAACAGCACCCGGACCAGACGGCATCTTGACAGGGTTCTATGTTACCTTTTTTGACATAGTCGGGCCAAGATTAGTAAAAACGATAAACAACCTTATCACTCAAAAGAAGAAACCCCCTTCATTCGCAAAAAAAGAATCATTTTACTGGACAAACCAAACATTGACTTATTGGATGTGAATGAATGGGTGGAGACCAATCACACTTCTAAACACTAACTATAAAACAGCAGCAACGATCCTAACACACTAAGTGAAAGCACTACCAACGATTATATCAGAACTACAAGCAGCAGCAGTCCCAGGGAGGTCAATATTCGCGTCATTGACACGGGATACATTCACTTACGCCAAGCAAAAACAAATCAAAGGAGCCTTCATCACAATTGATGAGGAGAAAGAATATGATAACGTGAACCATCAATACATATACGAAGCGATGAGACAATTCGGCTTCCCTCAGGATTTCATCGGTATCATAAAAACACCACACGAAGCCACCACAAGTGAAATCCAAATTAACAACAAATTCACAGATAGTTTCGCAGTTACAAAAGGAGTTCGACAAGGCTGTGGGCTCTCGCCGGGACTCTTTGTCGTGACCTTGGATCCTCTCCTGAGAAGAGTCGAAGAAGAAAAAAGAATCGGCGGTTTCCCCTTATCGGGGACGGTGGAAATAAAGATTTCAGATTTCGCGGACGACATATCTTTATTCCTAAAAGACGAATACAGCTATCAAACATTTTTGCTAATACTTGAAGAGTATGCAGTAGTATCCTGAGCAAAAATTAACCTAAAAAAAGCGATAACGATAAAACGATAAACAATCTTATCACTCAAAAGAAGAAACCCCCTTCATTCGCAAACGGAAGAATCATTTTACTGGACAAACCAAACATTGACTTATTGGATGTGAATGAATGGGTGGAGACCAATGATGATATGTGATGTTTTGTGGCGCAAGGGCCAGGTCTGGCCAAAGAGCGCCATGCAAATGATTATGAATATTTAATTGAACAGTGAAGTGGAAAGGATAGAACACGGCTGTATATGGGCCTAAAAGCAGAGTCGCTGTACAGTGCGTAAAACATAAATGTATTAAAATTATGGCAATGTCTTTAAAGTGTCCTGTGAGACGTAAAACAGGCTTTGAGAGGATGATTTTCTAAAATTTGTAAGTGCCAGTGGCACTGCTGCCTCATCAAGAACCTTGTGTGCAAGGCTTTGGAGGCACGTGCCATACAAATGGTAGTATCGCAGCTGTAGCCTCTGTTGAGAGGTCATGCTACGAATTTATCGGGCGTAGAACTTGTAGTGAATCAACATCATGTAAATAGTTTAAAAGTGATTTACTGTTGAAAATGAGTCCACATGAAGGAACATTGCTGGATGAAGAGGAACGTTCTCTTTGTAAGCTAGAGGAAAGTGCTTTTTTCTTTCAGCTTCTGATTCGCGGCACTCTATCAGGACATGTAGGACGGTCAGCGTCTCTCCACATTTAGTGCAGATGGGAGGTTCAGCACCAGACAGCAAGTAAGAGTGGGTCCCGTAGGTATGGCCTATCCTAAGTCGACAAAGAATTACTTCAGTTCGCCGTATTTTTGTTGTTGGTCGCCAATTACCCAACTGAGGTTTAATTAAATGCAGCTTATTCGACGTTTCAGTGTCCCACATTTGCTGCTAGTATGACCTCATTTTTCTGCGGAGAAAAGGCTTCAAGTCTGTCACAGGTACAGATATGAAAGTGTTTCTAGCTTTCGCTGTAAGAGATGTGGCCATCTGGTCTGCCAGCATGTTCCCTTCGATGCCTCTGTGGCCTGGCACCCAGCAGATTACAATAAGCTGGTTAGATAAGTACGCAGTGCACAGAAGTGAGTAAAGCTCGTTGAGTACAGGGTTAATGTGTTTGCGGAGTGACATTAAGGACTTTACTACACTCAAGGAGTCAATGAATGTGATGGCATTGGGTAGATTGGTTTTCCTGATGCATTTAACAGCCGACAGTACTGCGTAAGCTTCCGCGGAAAAAATGCTTGTTTCCGGGTGCAAGACGTTATATTCTGAGAAAGACGGACCAACGGCTGCATAAGACACACCAGCATGGGACTTCGATGCGTCAGTATAAAATTCTGGGCATGAGTACTTTAGCTGCAGTTCGAGGAAGTGCATTCGGATGTGTGCCTCTGGAGCATGCTTTGTAACATGAACAAACGATGTATCACATTTAATGAGCTGCCACTGCCACGGTGGTAAGAGCTTTGCCGGGGCTTTTAGACGAGGTTCTAAAAGTGGGACACCCATTTCATCACTGAGCTTCCTCACACGCAGTGAGAAGGGCTCCTTTGCTGTGGGTCGGTTACGAAACAGTGTGGTGCAAGTCATATCATTTATGGTAGCGTAACACGGATCTTCAGGGTTTGCGTGTAGATTCAGAAAATATGCAAAGCTAGAGTATCACCTCTGCAAGGTAAGTGACCACTCGTTTGATTCTGCGTATAGGCTTTGTATAGGACTTGTCCTGAAAGCACCTGTGGCCAGGCGGATACCTAAATGATGAATCGGATCTAGCATCTTCAACGCGCACGGTGCGGCAGAGTGGTACACAACGGCCCCATAGTCTAAACGTGTACGTACAAGACTATTGTACAGGTCCAATAGGCACTTCCTGTCGCTACCCCATGTGGTGTGGGACAGAAGCTTAAGGAGGTTCATTGTTTTCATGCATTTCGTCCTGAGGTATTTGATGTGGGGTATAAACGTTAGTTTTGAATCCAAGATGATTCCTAAGAATTTATGTTCACTGCTGACAGTGAGTTCATCTCCATTAATAAAAATACTAGGGGTTGGCGTTGCGCCTTTCTTCTTGGAGAAAAGCATGCAAGTACTTTTCTGCGCGTTCACTTTAAACCCATTTTCATTCGCCCATCTACCTACCTTGTTTAAGCCAAGCTGGACCTGGCGTTCGCAGATAGCAAGATTGCAGGATTTAAAACTTATCTGCACATCGTCGACGTATACAGAGTAAAACATGGTGCGTGGAATGACTGTGTGAAGTGAATTCATTTTTACGACAAAGAGCGTGCAACTAAGCACGCCTCCCTGTGGCACACCGGTCTCTTGGGTGAATGTTCTAGACAAACTGTTGCCCACTCTTACACGAAACGTGCGGTCAGAGAGATAGCTTTCGATTGTGTTCAACATGTTGCCACGGACACCCATTGAAGAAAGGTCCCGAAGGATACCAAAACGCCATGTCGTATCGTATGCCTTCTCTAGGTCAAGAAATACTGAAAGAAGGAATTGTTTATGTATAAAGGCATCCCTGATGTTGGCCTCGATGCGAACGAGGTAGTCTGTTGTCGATCTACCTTCTCGGAAACCACACTGGAAGGGGTCTAGAATTTTGTGATTTTCCAGGAAACAGATTAGGCGTCGGTTTATCATTTTTTCTAAGAGCTTGCACAGACAGCTTGTTAGAGCTATTGGTCTGTAACTGCTGGCTAGAGAGGGATCCTTGCCTTGTTTAAGTATGGGGATAACAATAGCTTCTTTCCAAGCAGATGGAATGTATCCAGCTGCCCGTATAGCATTGAAGAGGGATAGAAGTGTATTTAGTGTTTCTGAGTGTAAGTGTTTGATCATTTCATAGATGATGCGATCACTACCTGGCGTCGAGTTGTTGCAACAATTCAAAGATGCGTGAAGTTCAGCTAAACTGAATGGGCTATTGTACGCTTCATTTCTTCCACATTTGCGTTCAAGGTGTTGCCGCTCTGTGTGTTCTTTGAATAGCAGGAAAGTGCGTGTGTAGTTTGATGCACTCGAGATTTGTTCAAAGTGCTCACCTAGAAAGTCTGCCCGATTTTCCAGGCTGTCTCCTTGGGTATTTACTAGGGATAGAGGGTGAGAGTGTCGGCCTTTTAGTTTATTTACTCGGTTCCAGACCTTTCTCTCATCAGTTAGTTAATTCAGGTTTAATGGCGCAAAAGCGACAAAGGCCATGCTGCGCCAGACACAAGGTAATAAGAAATGAAATGTTAGTGTAGCGAGAATTGCGTTACCTTATATTCTATGTAATATACCGGCTTCAACTAAATACTTGAACAAGTCAGTGAATGGCACTAGCGGATCATCTCCCAATAGTGAGGCGGGATGTAAAGGTATGTATTCTGCAGAATTTTCCGTCTGCGTGTTTCTATATGTGGACATGTCATAACAATGTGTATTACTGTGAGAGGTTCATGACACTTATCGCAGGTTGGCGGATCTTCTTTTCTAAGTAAGAAGTTGTGTGTCAGATGTGTGTGCCCTATTCGAAGTCGACATAGGATCACCTCGTAGAACCGTTGCTGGTGACTGCACGATTTCCACTCGCCAAGCAGGGGTTTGGTTATGTGTAACTTGTTATTAATGCAGGAGTCCCATTCTTGTTGCCATTTTGATGTCAGGGCTTTGCGAATTGCTCGTATGCTGTCTTTTTATGGAAGTTTTGTGTGTGTTAGGTCTTTGTGCGCTGCCATGGCCGCGCATCTATCTGCTGATTCGTTCCCTGGTATCCCAACATGGCTAGGGACCCAGCAGAATCGCATGGTTCGTCCATATTTATTATTAAGCACCATGTTTAAGATATCGCCAAGCAGCGGTTCACAGTCGGATTTTAAATTTAAAGCTCCGAGTGCACTCAACGAATCGGTGTAAATGACAGCACTCTTCTGTTTGCCGGTGATAACTTTGTTTACTGCCGTCCATATAGCCATAACTTCGGCGGTAAAGACTGAAGCAGAATTATGTATTCGGATGCTATTTTCCCAATTTTCCGTTACGGTTCCCACACCCACGTATTCTTGTATTTTAGAACCATCTGTGTAAAATTCTGTGTGATCTTTATATTTTTGTTGAATAGTGCGGAACTCTTGCATTATGTGTTCGTGTGGGGTGTCCTTTTTCTTTAAGTGGGTTAGTGTCCAATCACATAGTTGTGTGCAATCGCACCATGGGGCCAGTCTTTGCGGCCTTTCAGCAACCTGCAGGACCTCATGAGGAATGTTATAAATCTGACAGTATTCCTCGTGTCGTAAGACAAGTGGCCGTATCATGTTCGGTTTGTTTGTGTAGTGAAACCGAGAGTTGCATTCTGTTACGATTTTGTAGCATATATGTTGTGGTGTTGACCGAATTCTCAGTACATAGGAGAGGGTTAGTAGTGCTCTGCGATGCTGTAGGGAAGGCTCATTGCAGTCAACGTATAGACTTAGGACAGGCGATGTTCTGTAGGCACCGCTCGCCAATCGTAGGCCAAGATTGTGAATTGGATCAAGTCGTTTAATGTAGGATTGCCTGGCTGCACCATAAACTACACTACCGTAGTCGAGAATGCTACGCACAAGGGACCGGTAAATACGTAGTAGGCATATTCGGTCAGATCTCCAGTTCTTGTGCGATAACACTTTGAGAATATTTAATGCTTTATTTGCCTTAATTTTTGTTGTGTTAATGTGGGCTAGGAAGTTCAGTTTTGTGTCAAATGTTACGCCTAAGAATTTGTACTCTCGTTTGACCGGTAGTGTTGCACCATCCAGTGTCAGAACTGGATCGCAATGTAAGCCACGCTTCTGGGAAAACAGCACTGTAACGGTTTTGTGGGTTGAAAAGCGGAAACCATTTTTGTCGGCCCACTGTGTGAGATTATTTATTGTTATTTGTAGCTGTCTTTCGCAGGTGGATAGGTTTGAGGCGCGGCAAGCCACTTGCAAATCATCGACATATATTGAATGCATGACAGACGATGATGATGATATGTGGTGTTTTATGGCGCAAGGGCCAATAATGGCCAAAGAGCGCCAAGCGGTGGTGTTGTGTGTTCGATGATACAAATGATTACAAAGGGAAACGTGGCTGACTGAAGATATAGCACGGCTGTATAGGGGCCTAAAACCAGTAGTAACATGTAAACATAATAAATTGATGACAATGGTTCGTGAGGTGTGCTGTGAACTAAAAAGGTATACTCGGACGGAGTAAAATACTAAAATGTATAAATACCAGTAGCACTACTGCCTCACCGAGGCCCTTCAGCCTGGAGGCAGGTGCTCTACAAGGCGCTACTATCGCAGCAGGGGCCTAGGGCGAGAGGCGATGCTACGATACTTGTGGGCCAATAATTTGTAATGCGCCAACATCCTGTAAAAAGTTAAAAAATGATTTTCTGTGAAAAAACGGGTCTGCACCAAGGAACATTCTCGGATGAAAAGGAATATGCTGTCAGTAGGCTAGAGGGAAGTGTTTTTTCCTTTCAGGTTCCACTTTCCGACACTCCAGCAAGACGTGGAGGACGGTTAGTGTCTCGCCACACTTACAGCAGGTAGGAGGTTCGCTGCCGGTCAACAGATAAGAGTGTGTGCCATAGGTATGGCCTATCCTAAGGTGGCAAAAAATCACTTCAGTTCGCCGTATTTTTGTCATTAGTGGGAAATTTCCTAAGCGCGGCTTGATTAAATGAAGTTTATTGGAAGTGTTAGTGTCCCACATCTGTTGCCAGTGTCTTCTAAGTTGTTTTCGTAAAAATGGCTTCAGGTCTGTGGCTGGGATACCTATAGATGAGTTGCCAGCTTTCGTTGCACTGGATGTGGCAGTTCCATCTGCAAGCATGTTGCCTTCAATTCCTCTGTGCCCAGGCACCCAACATATTATGATGTGCTGATTAGATGTATATACTTTGCACAGGAGGGAATATACCTCAGTGACTACAGGATTTTTGTGACTCTTGGACAGACGATGGAATGATTTTGTTAACAGAGTTCATTTTGACTATGAAGAGAGTCGTGCTGAGAATGCAACCTTGTGGGACGCCATTTTCTTGTGTAAATGTGCGTGAAAGTGTTGTGCCGAGGCGTACCTGAAATGTTCTATTTGACATGAAATCGTATAGGCAGTTTAACATTCTGCCACGAATGCCCAAATCAGCCAGGTCTCTCAAAATTCCATACCGCCATGTGGTATCGTACGCTTTTTCTAGGTCAAAGAAAACCGCGAGACAGTGTTGTTTGTGTAGAAACGCATCACGTATTTCATGTTCTAGTCGGACGAGATGATCAGTGGTGGAGCAGCCCTTTTTGTATCCGCACTGGTGCGTGTCTATTAGGTGTCTTGATTCGAGGATGAATGTGAGTCTCGCGTTTATAATGCTCTCATATGATTTGGCTAGACAACTTGTTAGTGCAATGGGTCTGTAGCTGCTTGGGGATGATGCAGTTTTACCAGATTTTAGAAAAGGCACTACTACTGCATTTTTCCAGTCTGTAGGCATTACCCCAGATTGCCATATTTTGTTGAAAAATTGAAGGAGTGCCTCTACCAATGCTTGAGATAAGTGCGCCAGCATTGTGTAGTGGACCCGGTCAAGACCTGTTGCTGTTTTTTTACCGGCCGAAAGAACTCTGTTTAATTCCTGCATTGTAAGAGTCATTATATAGTTCCATTGAAGCACCGGTAGTGGGAAGTCTGTTTCTCAGCGGACTCTTTGTATTTTAAAAATGTGTTTGAGTAGTTTGCTGAGCTTGATATGTTAAAAAGTGTTCGCCTAATAAGTTGGCCTGGTCTTCTAGTGTTGTTTGTGTGCCTGGACTTGTAAGTAGTGGTATTGTGTATGATGTGTACTTTCCTTTAAATTTTCTAACCTGGTCCCACATTTGTTTAGATGTGACCGAACTATTAATTGAGGATACATATTTTTGCCATGACGATTTCTCCGCCTGGCGCCGAACAAATCTTGCTTTGGCTTTGGCCTGTTTAAAGCTTAGGAGGTTGTTGTAGGTTGGATACCTTCGTAGCATTCCCCAGGCCTTATTTTGTTGTTTTTTAGCTTCGGTACACTCGTCTGTCCACCACGGATTTAGTTTTTTTCGCAAAATTCCGGATGACTGAGGTATCGCTGTTTCTGCGGCTGAGATTATAACTTCAACGAACTTTTTATTGAGTTCGTGAACACTCAGTTCGGGTGCGAAGACTGTTTCCAGTTTCGCATGCTTCATAAAAACTGGCCAGTCAGCGAGCTGCAGTTTCCACCGGCGTGGCTTAATGCCTAAGGTTGGTGGTGATGGTAAGAGTTTTATGATTGCGGGCAGGTGATCACTACCATATGACGTGTCGAGGGCTTCCCATTTAAGATCGCTAAAAAGAGACGGTGAGCAAAAAGCTAAATCTAAACAACTAAATGTACGTGAAGTCGGTGAAAAATATGTTGATGCACCTGAGTTTAAAAGGCAGATATCATTTGACAAAATAAAATCTTCAATGAGCTGGCCTCTTGGGTCAGTTTTGTCACTGCCCCAAAGAGTACCATGAGCAATGAAATCTCCTACTAAAACAAAAGGCTCCGGCAACTGGTCTGTTAAGTTTTCTAGATCCTTAATATTAAAATGGCTATGGGGTGGAAGGTACAGCGAACAAATGGTGATGGTTTTGTGAGATAGAACGGTGACCGCTACAGCTTCGAAAGACGTATTTAATTGGACATTTTGGGTAGGAGTGCCGCCTTGCACGATTATGGCGACTCCTCCTGACAGACGGCTGGAGTGTTCGCGGTCCTTACGTACGACCGTAAAACCTTTCAGAAAATGTGTATTTTTGGGGCCTAAGTTCGTTTCTTGAAGGCAGAATGCAACTGGCGATAGCTTATTTATGATCTCTTTTATGTCACCTAGATTATGGATCAGGCCTCTACAATTCCAATGGATGATGAAAGCCATCGTAAAACGAATAAAACTGTTCACTTATGTGTGTGTGAGCTAAAAAGTGATAGGTGACAAGTACTAAAAAGATCACTATAATCAAAAGGGTGGTAGCCGTTCAGGTTACCTGTCCCTTATTCGGCGCGGTTATAGGAAGTTTGTCCTTCTTGGTGTGCTCCTGGGAGCGCGGATCTTTTGGCGTCGATGGCGCCGGAATTTTCTGGTCGACCTCCATCGCCCTCTCCGAGGCGCTGGATGATCGAGAGCCAGGCGCCGAAACACGCGTCTCGGGCCTTGGGGTTCGGTTCAACTTTGGGCCCTGCGACACAGCGGTCTGCCGGCCCGTATTCGATGATGATGGAGCAGCACTGGCTGCTACCACCAAGGGGGCGGATGGAGTCTGCAGGAGTACCGCGCACGGACCCTGTAGACTCCTGAAACCGGTGTGGTGCTGCCCCCTGCCGCGCCACACTGGCATTGCTAAGTTGAGGTAAGTGCCCTAGCCTTTTCCTCGCTTCATAGAATGAGATTTTTTCTTTTACAGTGATTGCGATGATTTCTTTTTCTTTTTTCCAGCAAGGGCAGCTCCGTGAGTAAGCTGGGTGGTCTCCTTTGCAATTGACACAAAGTGCTGGAGCATTGCAATTGTCAGAAGGATGGTCGTTGGCACTACACTTGGCGCATGTTTCTTTGCCCTTGCATGATTGTGAGGCATGCCCGATTCTCTGGCACTTGAAGCACCGCCTCGGATTCGGTATGTACGGTTGCACGTTGATTTTCAAGTATCCTGCCTCGAGTGAACTGGGCACACTACTGGTTCCAAATGTGAGTATCACATGTTTGGTGGGGATTTGTTGGTTGTTGCGTCGGAGTGTTATTCTTTGTACTTTGATTACGTTTTGATCTTGAAATCCTTCAAGGAGTTATTCGTCGCTAAGGTTCAGGAAGTCTTCTTCTGATATTACTCCCCTGCTTGTGTTCAGTGAGCGATGTGGAGAGACTGTCACGTTCATGTCACCGATACTAGTGAGTTCAGTGAGTTTCTCAACTTGTTTTTTATTGATCAGCTCGAGGAGAAGGTCTCCGCTGGCCATCTTTGATGCTTTGTAGTTAGGACCAATCGTGTTTGCTGGGCATTTAGACACTAGAAATGGTGACAGTTTTCTTACGGTTGTGTTGCCTTCGCTGTGAAGGACGTGGTACTTTGGGTAGGTTTCTTGGTTTTCTTTCAAAAAGAACTGGAAAGGTGCTTCGGTGCGCCCCCTTTTTAGGGGGCGATCTTTGAGGCCCCGGGGGGAAAGCGTTTGCCATGTAAGCTTTGAGCAGTTCGGCGGCGATGGTGGCCACCCACCACCGAGCCCAACAAGGGGACACTACTAGGTTGGAAAGATACCTGCAGACGCCAGCCATGCATCGCCGCTATAACCTAATATAATATACCCAAGGTTGGATAACTACACAAGGTTAACCCTCGCTGCCTGGAAGATCGGAAGTAAAAGGAAGTGAAAGGAAGACAGGATAGATTGAAAGTGAGAGAAAAAGACGAAGATTGAAGAAGAGGAGGATAGGAAAAGGCAACTACCGATACCCCCCGGGTGGGTCAGTCCGGGGGTGCCGTCTACGTGAAGCCGAGGCCAAAGAGGTGTGTTGCCTCCGCCAGGGGGCCATAAAGGTCCAAACACTCGGCTTCGGCTCAACCTCCAGGATCCCCTTTTCCCCGGACACGGCTAAGCCGCGCACGGTTAGACGCGGGAGGGTCCAACCCTCGTGTGCTCGGGTACGTGGTGGCGCAGCTCACCAAACGCCTGCTTGCGCAGACGCCCCTGCGCAAGCAGGCGTCTCATCAGTGTACGAATTAATTCTGGATATATACTTCTCCCAACTATCTCTCTTAGCTCGTCGACGTGTTTTTCTTCCCTGCGACTTTGCTTGTTTAAAATTAATGAGATTTTCGGCTGTTGGGCAGTCACGTAGCAGCCCCCAAGCTTTGTTTTGTTTTTTCCTTGCCTTTTGACATTCGGCATTCCACCACGGAATGAGGCGTTTACTAGACAGTCCATTTGTTTGTTGGGTGCATTTTGTGGCAGCGTTTATTATAAAACTTGTTAAGTAAGCCACATAATTGTCGATATTGATACCAGAAATGTCCGTCTAAACGTGTAAGTTTTTTGAATAGTTCCCAGTTGGCAGAGTCAACCTTCCATCGAGAAGGATATTGGGCGCATTCATCCTGTGTTGTATAATTTGGAACTATCGGAAAGTGGTCACTTCCATAAGGATTCTTAATAACGCGCCATTCGAGGTACGGCAGGAGAGTACTGGATACTATGCTTAAGTCAATTGAGGAGTAGGTGTTGTGTGCAACGCTATAGTACGTCGGCTCCTTATTGAGCAAGCATGCACCAGATGAATAGAGGAAGTTTTCTATTAAGCGCCCTAGTCCATCGCAGCGGGAGTCTCCCCATAGAGTGTTATGCGCATTTAGGTCTCCGGCAACAATGTATGGCTCAGGAAGTTCATCTATGTAATTTTGAAATTCGGTTTTGTGAAGTTGATAGTTAGGAGGAATGTATACAGAGCTGATTGTAATTAGCTTGTTAAACAACACCGCTTGCACAGCAACTGCCTCTAGGGGCGTACGAAGTTTTAGCTCTCGACATGCAACACCTCTATCGACTATAATAGCCGTACCGCCGGATGACACTACTGCATCATCACGATATTTACGAAAAATAGAATATTGTGGAAGAAAATTTGTTTGCGTATGTTTGAGGTGTGTTTCCTGAACACACACCACCCTGGGACTGTATTTGCGAATGAGTTCTTTAATGTCATCAAGATTGTGAACTAGACCCCTGACGTTCCATTGAATTATTTGCGTCCCCATATTGAAAAGAGATTTGTGCTGTGTGCTTAGGTGTGCAATACGTTAGATTACAGAGCCCTTCTCAGGCCCTGTAATGCGCAGTTTCTCTTTTTTGGAGCGGTCGAGAGACCCCCGCCGCTCCATGGGCGCTGGGTGCGCCGCTTGGCTGGACGTTGTGTCCATCGCCTCTCCTGAGGCGCTGGGCATCCGCTCTTGCGAGCGGTGTGTTCGCCTTGAGGGTCTCGCCTCAAGAGATGGGACCCTGGAGGCCACCAGCCCAGAGGCCGATGGCCCCTTCTTGTGAGTTGGCGGAGCAGCGTTAGCAGCAGCCGCCGAGGGGGCGGATGGCGTCGCTGGCGGCTCACTGCGTGTGGGCCGGACAGCTGCCGGAGGCCGTTGTGGCGCTGCCCCCTGACGCACCACTTCGGCAAAAGTGTTCTTGGGCAGGGATAATACCCGCCTTCGAGCCTCCTTGAATGAGATGTTTTCTTTTACTTTGATTGCGACAATTTCTTTTTCTTTTTTCCATGATGGGCACGACCGCGAGTACGCGGCATGGGCCCCGTCACAGTTCACACAGTGGAGGGTGTTTTCACATGATTCAGCGAGGTGTTCATTGGCACTACATTTCGCACATGTTTGTCGACCTCGGCAGTTCTGCGAACTGTGGCCGAATCGCTGGCACTTAAAACATCGCAAAGGGTTCGGAACATATGGTCTTACCCGGAGTTTCACGTACCCTGCCTCAATAGTTTCAGGAAGCACACTTGAACCAAATGTAAGTATTAGATGCTTTGTTTTCATCTCTTTTCCATCGCGCCGTAGCATGATTCTCTTCACATTGATTACGTTTTGCTCGCTCCAGCCTTCTCATAGTTCAGTTTCTTCCAGATGCATCAGGTCGTCATCGGAGACCACACCACGGGTGGTGTTCATCGTGCGGTGCGGGGTAATTGTCACTGGGATGTCCCCAAATGAGGCAAGGTTATGGAGCTTGTCATGTTGGTTCTTATCGCGGAGTTCCAATAGGAGATCGCCGCTAGCCATCTTTGATGCTTTGTAGCCTGCGCCAAATGTTTCCGTTAGACATTTTGAAACTAGGAAAGGTGAGATCATTCTCACCGTCTTTTCGGGTTTTTCACAGTGGATTACGTGGAATCGAGGGAAATTTTCACTTTGCCGGCCAAAAAATTTGAATACGTCTTCGGTGCGCCAACGCTTAAGGGGGCGATCGGGTAACGCGGGGAAAGAAAAAGCCATGACAAAAATAATGATCTTTCCGCAGGAACGCCAGCCACCCACCATGGAGCCCAACGAGGGGACGCTGTAGGACCCGTAGACACAAGCCCCACAAACGCCAGCTGTACGTTCCCGCTATAAACAAATACGTATAACCAAGGGTGGTTATGACACACAAGGTTAACCCTTGCTGCCAGGAATGTTGGAAGTAAATGGAAGAGAGAAGACAGGAGAGATTGAAAGTGAGAGGAAAAGACGAAGATTGGAGAGAGAGACAGGAAAAGGCAACTACCGACTTCCCCCGGGTGGGTCAGTCCGGGGGTGCCGTCTACGTGAAGCCAAGGCCAAAGAAAGGGGTGTGTTGCCTCCACCGAGGGGCCTTAAAGGTCCAAACACTCAGCGTTGGCTCCAGCTCCAAGAGGAGGTCACCGCTGGCCAACTTAGTTGCTTTGTAGCCTGGGCCTATAGCTTGTCATACATTTGGAAACGAGGAACGGTGAGATAATCCTCACAGTCTTCTCTGGTCTTTCACTGTGTACTACATGGTGGCGCGGGAAATTCTCTATTTGGTGGCCAAAAAATTTGAAAACATCTTCGGTGCGCCCCCGTTTCTGGGGGCGATCAGGGAGTTTGGGGAAAGCACGATCCATAGGTGTATCTAAATTTCGGCAGAAACGCCAGCCGCCCACCATGGAGCCCAACAAGGGGACGCCGCAGGACATACAGGAAGCAAGTCATGCAGACGCCAACTGTACGTTGCCGCTATAAGCAAATATGTACAGCCAAGGTTGGTTGCACCACACAAGGTTAACCCTCGCTGCCTGGAAAGTCGGAAGTAAATAGAAGAGAGGAGAAGACAGGAAAGATTGAAAGAAAGAGGGAAAGACGCAGATTGGAGAGGGGGACAGGAACAGGCAACTACCGATTTCCCCCGGGTCGGTCAGTCCGGGGGTGCCGTCTACGTGAAGCCGAGGCCAAAGCGGTGTGTTGCCTCTGCCGGGGGGCCATAAAGGTCCGAACACCCGGCATCGGCTCAAAGCCTAGGATCCTCCTTTCCCCAGACACGGCTCAGCCGCGCACGGCTACACGCGGGAGGGTCCAACCCTCTTGTGCTCGGGTACGTGGTGGCGCAACTCACCAAACGCCTGCTTGCGCAGACGCCCCTGCGGGGCACTTGTCACTAATGTGCAGTGAATTTATCGCGGTGTATCAATTATGCAGAAACAGCCAAAGCTTTATTATCTATGCTGTACTCATGTTAGCAATTTTAGCAACTTGGCAAAACAGCAAGAGCCTCGTTTGAATTGCTTTGGAAGGGTAATAACTTTATAATTATTACTATTTTCTACTTTTAAGAAACGACGACAGGAATCTGCTTTATCCGCCTCGCACGCAAAAAAATTCAAAGTTGAAAATGCGAAGCACTGCTTTTTTACTCACCGGCGCACAAGCCCAGGGGCTGGCTGCAAGGTTAATCCGCTTTCGTGGGTAGTCTTCAAGCAGATTGTGCTCGGTTCCAGCGCTGAATTTTCGCGCAACACGTCATTATGCGGCCAGACGCGGCAGATGACAAACGACGGAAGCCGTGCATGCAGCCGTTATGCTAGTGAAACGCCGCAGCTGATAAAGTTTACCGTCTCTAAACAAGTAAACACCAGCCTTATTATTAAGTTAGTAAGCGAATGTGTCCAAGTTTATACAGCCGATAAAAATACTATTCTTACTCCGTATAGCTCGCTACTAATTTGCTATCGCAATTGATGCTTCGCAACGCGCAGAACTCTTATCGACGGCGTTTTGCTCGTGTTCAAACCGAACACGCGCGGCGTTGGTGTCGTGTTTATGAAAAACGTACCAACCTTTGCCGTACACCCATGGTGGTTGGTGTAGCGTATAGCGACCATAAGGCCAAGGAGCCTGTGGTCGCTAAATAAATGAAAGCCACCGGATCATACATATTTCTTATTCTGTATGGTTCAAATAACCAATTACACCATCACATCTTAATAGTCAAAATCTCCACCCCAGTTTAAGGGCTGACAGTTTTTTTGTGCGCGCTCCTGCATGCGATAAGCTTGCCGGTTCGCTGTGGGCTGCGGTAAGATACACGCTTATCTGCAGTACACGAGCGCGCTTGTTTATCTTCTCTTTTTTTTGCCGCTCTGTTTTCTTTTTCTCTCAGCTCCTGCTGCGCAGTTAGGCCAACGCGAACAAGCCAGCCCCACCTTCGAGCCCTCCAGACGTCAGGCCACGTAGCCGGATACCTGTCGTTCCACGCCCGCAAGCCCACCACAACGGGACTTCGCCCACGCACAGCCTGGATCGTAGCCGATGCGCCACGATACGGAATTAATAGTATTTTTTCCTCTCCCCAGCAGATTCAAGTGTACTGCAGAAGGCTGCTCAACCAGCTACCCACTGGCAGTCTGGACATCCAGACGGCAGTCTCTTCAGCGATACCTCGGGCAGCAACATGTCAGGATCATAACAACTATAGTCGGGTACAACTTAAGAAGACAGGAGGCCCCGCCCAGATGACCGAAGCGCAGCAGTTGATTTCCACCGTGACTAAAGAAATAGTCCCGCTGCCATGTTCTCCGTCGGCGGGGACACCGCCCGTCCGGCTCATGACGCAAGTCTTTAGTGCGCGCCCATTGGTGGAGGCTCGTATGCATCCGCCTTTGAGGGGGCAAATGCCGCTGCCTTCTAAAGTTGTATCCGACTATACACATTTCTGCACTCTTTGAAGGAAAATCCTGGGATACCGGCCGACATCGCACGGATGGCTCACTGGCGGCCAGCACGAAGTTAGCACGCGGACCCAGCACCAGCACAAGTGCACTGAATGCCCGTGTTCCTTTGTTTCCAGGAAGGGACTCGACAACCACCTGCAGGCACACAGGAGACGAGCGGCCGCGCAGCAAGCCTCGTCCGCAAATCAACCGGCCTCGCCAACGAGTTGCGACGACTCCAACGTTGATTCTCCCATTTCAAGCACGACCACGTCACCGGCGTCCTCGAAGGTGCCCACTCCTGCCTCAACGCCAGGTACGTCGAGACGAGGGAGCCCCCTGACTTTGACCTCTACACCGAATTTGACGGAATCAGCGTACCCGCAGGAGCGTCTGCGTGAGCAGGCGTTTGGTGTGTTGCGACACGACGTGCCCGAGAACATGAGGGTTGGACCCTACCGCGTGCAGCAGTGCGCGGCTTAGCCGTGTTCGGGGAAAAGGTGATCCTGGCATGGCCGAGTGGTTTTGGAGAGCCGCGCCAGAACGGACGCCGGGCTCTTGTCTGTTGTCTCAAGTAGGCTCCTGCAGCAACAGCGGGTGTGCGGCGACAATCCGCCGATGCGAAAGCGTGTGTGTGTGTGTTAGGGATATTTTGCTCAACCACACTGATGACTGAAGCGAGACACGTCGATGGGGGTGAAAACACTCCCGTGGCCGTGTAGCCGTGAAGACTCCACAGCCGCTCGTGGCCAACCCCTGGCCTTGTGGCTTCTTTGCAATTTTCGTGGAGGAATGTGAACGTGCACACGAATCACACGGGTTGGTAGGTAAAACCGGCTTCGAGTGCTCGCAAAAAGACGTGGTATACAGGGTGTTTCAGCAAACACTTTCAAAATTTATTTAAGGTTCCCTATGGCAGGTAGCCCAATTCTATTTAATGAACTGGTCTACTCGAAGAGGCGGACATTACTTGCACAAAAAATTACAATGCATAATCGACTAATCGACAAAAATACTAAAATTAAGTTTTTAACTACCTAATGGCCCATATTGCAATTTACAAATTGTAACCGTGGAGTTTCAAGATACTGATTCCCGAACTTTGCGGAGAAATGCACATGGCGTTCCAGTTAATTTTGTGCTTCAATGCATAAAGCGACGTTTTGCTAAGAAACTAAGATTTCCAACGGTTTGGATTGGAAGCTAACGCAACCAAATCCTGTACCTTGACGATTGCACCCAGCTGGAAATTCAATAAAGCCAAGATCGTCTGCGGCTATGCACCGCGCCATAACTGTAGCACATGCTCTAACCCGACTACTCCATAAGATCTACGTGCGGCGCCTTATGGCCAAGGTCAAGTTGGACCTGCGCCAGCGTCCTTTTATCCCGGCAGATGAATGTGCGGAGAGGCCACCTCTGCTTTGCCAGCACCTGTTGTGCAGACTGTGGCGGTTATGTGCGGACCGTCCGACGGGAACAACAGTGAGTCAGTCCGGAAAAGTGCGGGGGCTCGGCCGAAAGACGGGCGGCCTCTGCCGCCTGGTCTGTTGTCAGACTGAGAGTGAGGAGGAACCCGCGTTCTGCGGTGGTTCCTCCTCTATTGCTCCAAGTGATGGTGCACTTTTCCAAGGTTCTCAGAGGTCTATGGACGAAGAGTCCGATATTGTTGTACACACCCGGGTTCCTGCCACCTCAAATCCCGACCACCCCGAATCCTATAGTGCTTCAGTTAGTTGTCTAGCACAAATGCCGAGACCGTGGCAGAGGCTGCAGCACCAACATTGGTTTAAGTCAGCAGAGCCGGCATGCACATAAGGAGGCTTACAATGCAGACATTGACATTGAACGTACAAAGCCACGATGGACACGGGAGGAAGAGTATCTAACGGCGATTGATGAGATACAGCTGAAGGGCCAGATGATGTATAACATTAATCAGCGGCTCGCACAGAAGTTTACGTCTCGCACGTTTGACAGCATCAAATCCCACCGACGGGACCCCGACTACCGGAGACTCGTGGATGACCTTGCAGCAAGGCAAGCGAGGAGTACTGGCATGGTGCGTGATTCACCTTCTGATGTTATGCAACTAGATGAGCAGCAACCACCGGAGCAACAAGAGTTGGAACCCCGTGCTGGAGCCACTGAAGAGCTCCGAGAACTGACGGCAAGACCGCCCCCTCGCTGATATCAGGCCTTTCGCCTGTGGGAGGTCACGAAACATTACTTGGACGGCGATAATATACAGGTTCAGCTCAACTCGTACTTGCGGGAAGTCTTCTCCGAGGCTAAGCCGGCTGCGAGAGCGTCTCGGGGCCAACGAGTGGAGAGCCGGTGTGAGAAGAAGAATCGGCTTTATGCCATGACGCAGGATCTATACGAGAAAAACAGGTCACAATGTATATGCCAGATCCTGGATGAGACGGGAGAATCTAACGTGGTGGATCCCCAGGCCTTCCTAGAGTAATGGACAGATATCATGGAAGCTCATACATCGGGAAGTGCAGTTCCTGTTCCAGTAATACCCAGAATGCAGAGCATTGACCCCCGCTACCTGAATACTGCTCAGGACATAAAAGGGGCCGTGCCACCAAGACACTCTGCTTCTTGCCAAGACGGCTTCTCGAGGAATTGCCTTGCGAATTTCGCAAAGTCCCCTTGCGAATTCTTCGAGTGCTGTTAAACCACTTATGCTACAAAAACGCTTGCCCATAGTACTCTGCAATGCCCAGTCAATTTTTATCCCCGAGGTGCCTGCGGCTTCGTCTGCGGCTATGCACCGCCCCATAACTCTAGCACATGTTCTAACTCGACTACTCCATAAGGTCTACGTGCGGCGCCTTATGGCCAAGGTCAAGTTAGACCTGCGGCAGCGTGCTTTTATCCTGGCAGATGGATGTGCGGAGAACCAGCTGCTCCTTCGAACCATCATTCATGAGGCCAAGCACAAGTTCGTACCGCTTGCAATGGCTTCTGTTGACGTGGCAAAGGCATTCGATAAAGTGGTGCATCCGGCCATCACCTATGGCCTGAGGAGGAAGGGCGTATCAGATGAATTTTTCACTTATATTGGGGATTTTTACTCACGAACCACAACAGGCTTGACCTTTGGAAGCCATACCAGGCTTCTGCACCCGACCAGAGGGGTCCGACAAGGTGACCCGTTATCCCCCCTACTCTTCAATCTCATTTTGGACGAGTTCTTTGAAAGTCAGCCTTCGGAAGTATCCTTCACGTGTGATGGATTTTCTACCGCAGCATGGCGTTTGTGGATGATGTCATCATCACAGCCGGTACGAAGGCCGGTCTGCACTAAAATCCCTTCACCAATATTTGCAACGGTTTGGGTTGGAAGCTAACGCAACCAAATCCCGCACCGTGACGATTATGCCCAGCGGGAAATTCAATAAAGCCAAGATCGTCACTGACCATTGATACACAATAGGAGATGAGCCCCTCGAGGTCACGACACTCCAGATCTCCTGGAAATACCTGGTGTGATGATGTGGATAGTGGTGTGCGGTGGTGAGAAGACCTGCTTGGAATGATGATTGTGTTGTGGCTACAAGAGGATTGGTGATGGTGGTAATGGAAGATGACGACACGTGCCACGAACGAAGAAGCGACACGAGAGCACGCAGAGCCTGAGAGCGAGCGGCAGCCTCGAACGTAAGCTCGCAAAACGCCAGCTCCAGGCTCGGGCACCGGCGACTGGGTATCCTGCTACCGTGCGGACCTGGTCCTAGATCCGGCTCGTGGCTCTACTCTCCTCTGCACCAGCGGCCTGCTGTGATAGCAACCTGGTGCAGTGCTTCCTGCTGGCGACCGGGGCGCCTGAGCTACCTGTCCGCCGACCGAACCTGCCGTTCTAGCAGCCGAGGCGTTGCAGATCAGGCATTACTGCCCAGTTACAGCAGTGGCCTGGTCCTCTACCGGCCTGCTGTTTTCTCCTGCTTCCACGTCGCGACAAGGTGCGGCGCGACAGCAGCGACGTAGCCACAACAGCGCTCCACTGTCACAACCACCGTCACGGGCACCGCAACGACGATGCAAACGGGGGAGTTCGGCACGCGTTTTGTATGGAAGGACAACTTCCGAACTACGTACATGTGTATGCAAATCGTCTGTATCGTGTTAGCGTGTCGAAGATGAGCACCACTACCGGACATCACAAGGAACCAGAATCCCGGACCTGGTGATCGATGTACAGGTTGTTGGCACTCGAGTCTCTTTAGAGGTGCATGAGCATAAGCGCACGAAGTACCACATTCCCGATTTGCTAGAGACGATCAACCCTGCGTCAGCACCCGTTGTCTGCTCCATTACATTATCCTATAGAGGCACATCTACACGCGCATCCGCCAAGATCTTTCCTGATCTCGGCCTTGATCGGGAAGATTCTAAGATTATGTCAGTGCGTCATTGTATGCATCAGAGGGCAACTTCAGTAAAAACTGGCTAGCCGTAGGCTAGGGGTCGCTCTGCAAGCGTCCAAGTCTCAAGTGCGGTTTTCCAGTGGTACAGGCTTCGATCACTGGACCGGGTTTGTATGCCCATAATCATAGTGATACGTTTTTTTGGACCTTGGTTCCACGTGGCTAAAGTCAGCAGCGTTGGAGTTTAGCTCAGCTAGTTCTTGGCGAGGTTGTTTGGAGTTAGGAAAAAATTGCCAAATGCCTCGTCATCTAATTAGTGACGTGCATGAATGCATTAACGAGATTCCCACTGTATTCCACATAACCTCCATCTATAATCCTATAAATACAGTTATTCATTTATAAACAAAAAAAGAGAAAAATGAATTATAGAAACTATTACTCTATGATAAAAGTTAAAACAAGAAAATCATAATCAATAATATAAATTAAAGCATTCCACATCTGCCACTCGATCTAATAAACAAAATACCTAACACCTGAGAGCTATATCATACTAACCGGGTGGGGGTACTAATAAAACTTGTTCTATTCTTCAGATTTTGCCCATTTTAACTAAAGCTAAGCCGAAGCAAGAAGACTTCACAAAGAACTCAAACAAGAAGCCGAGGAAGAATATCAAGTGAAGAACTCACCACAAGAGAAGATTAATACTCACCATTTATGTTAACAGCAAAAACTCATTTGTATATATGCTAATAAATCCCGCAATGCAGGTCCGTTCCCTGGCCGTGGTTTCGCTGGTAGTCCAACCCTTTCCCTTAACCTCAACTTTCCCTCCCCCATCCCCTCTCCCATCCCATCCCCCCAAATGTTTATTTGGCAATGCCCTGTTCATTTATTTTCAATTGGCAATGCCTGCTATATTCTTATGGTGCGGGCAGAGGCTCTTATTTTATTAATTTATGCCTCACTATAACAAATGTCCCTCAAGACAACTATCATCATCGGCGTCTCCACCCGGCCGGCTGCTTGGTGAGTGGGCTCCTCCAACTTTTATGTTTTAGAAATATTTCCCAATTTCTTTCGACTCTGAATTTTGCACTCCCCCTGCATAAGAACATTCCGATCACGGCACAAAAAAAATCATCGTCATAACCTTTTTAGATGAAAAGTTATTAAAGATTTAACTTGCACCTCATTCCCAACCCTATGTAAACACAAGTATATACAAATCGAAATCCGAATGAATCTCCAGAACTAAACCTCATCCAGCAATCAAATTTGGTCATTTTATTCTCCCGACCTAAAACTACCTTGTGCAGTAATTATTTTCTTTTAGTTTTGCAGAATAAATTAGTTATCAAAGTTTGAAGTTATCCCTAGGCGAGTCCTCATTCCCAGCCCAATGTAAACACAAGTATATACCAATCGAAATCTGAACGAATCTCCAGAACTAAGGGTCATCCAGTAATCAAACTTGGTCATTTTATTCTCCGGACTTTAAATTATCTTGTGCAATAGTTATTTTTCATTGATTTAGCAGAATAAAATAGTTATCAACGTTTGAAGTTAACCCTAGGCGTGATCAGGCTTCGCTTCATGGGTGCCGCCATTTTGTGTGCAATACCTATGTAAGAGTACAGACAACTCTTTCTTGAAACCGAAACTCAGTTATTTTGCCCGCTAGATTTGGCGGACAACGAAAATTCGTTGTTTTGGTCAGAAATTCAGCCATTTCAAGTGCCTAGCCTTATAACAACACCGTTTTAAAACATATAGATCAATTTATATCAATTGTGTGCTTTTGAGAGGTACTTATGTAATTAGAAAAATGGCAGCAAGTAACTGGAGTGATTTCAGTGATGTGAACGAGAATTTCGGCAGTGAAGTTGAAGCAAAAAAGAGGAAAAGAAGCAACCTCACGGTGATTCGGGAGATCCAGCCAACAAGGAAAAGCCAGCTTCTCAGGGGCAATTGCCTGAAAGGGATGACACATTGAATATTGGCATTGAAAGAATCATGCAAGAAGATGTCAAATTTGTAGAGGCAATGTTGGAAACTCGAGAGGCAGCTCCCCAATCATCTGAGGGCTTGAAAAAGATGTTGCAAGCACATCAAAAAATGAAAGAAATGGCACTCAGAGCCATGGAAAAAATTGTGTACCTACAAGGTATGTTGGACGAGACGAGGGCTCATCCTCCGCAAGGTAAAGCTTTTGCAGATGTCGTAAGGCAAGATAGCTTAAACAACAAAGCAGAAACAGAAGAGAATGTCAGGAGAGAGCCACGGCCGGCACTCTTAATAACATGTGAAGCCGATGAGGGTACTAGTTACCCTGTAATAAAACGAACATTGGAAAAACACTTCAAACCAGAAACACTTGGCCTCAATGATGTCAACACAAAACCCATAAGGGGGGGTATTGCAGTCACCTCCAATTCGAAGGAAGGGCTTGAAAAACTGCAAGAGAATATCAAAACAAACAAAGACTTCAGGCACCTAAAGCTGAAAATCTCGGAAGGAAAAGAACCCGAGCTAAAAATTGTTGGGATTGAGCCCTCTGTCTCGGATCATGAGCTGGTAAATCAGAACCTCAGCGGAGATGCTGAACAAATCAAAGTAATTTGGTCTACACAAAAGAAAGGCATGAAAGTCGTCACTATCCGTATTTCAAACAGAGCCATGGCAAAAGAACTTCTGATGAAAGAGAAAGTCCTTCTGGGTTGGAGCCATTGCTCCATATACCCAAATATCTTTCTACAGAGATGCTCATGGTGTGCAAAATTTGGTCACACACAAAATCAGTGTACGGCCAAATCGCCAAGATGCACAGAGTGTGGAGAAGCACACCAACATAGTAAGTGCATAGCGCAAGTGAAAGAGTGCCCAGCATGCAAAATGGCAAGTGAGGAAATGAGAGATCATTCCATGTGGAGTTTTGAATGCCCACAATATAAAAGGAGGTATAGCCAGATTAAATGGGAAATGGGTTTGGGCAACTAACAAGCCCAATTCCACGCATTCTGTTTATTTACTTATTTCTTTATTTGTATCTTTTCGTCTTTGTATCGGTGTTTAAGTCACCATCCAAGCATGGCAAGCTACCTGCACTTAATTCAAGTTAACCTCGGTAAATCCTTCAAAGCAACACAAACATTGACGAACAACCTCCTAGAATTAAAACAAGACATTACGCTAGTGCAAGAACCATACGCACTGAAAAATAAGGTAATTGGTTTCTCCCTAAAAGATAAAATAATTGCTTATGACGAAAATCCAAAAACTGCTATAATAATTCATAATAAGGACATTGAAATATTCCCTGTAATGGTGGCTCAAAAACGTATTATTGTGAAAATAAAGTGGGATACAAAACAGGTAACCATAATAAATTGCTACATACCTCCGAAAGAAACAATTGAAACAATAATAGGCAAATAGAAACTTACATTGTCTCAAATGTTACAGAACACATAATATTGGCGGGTGACTTTAACTCTAAAAATAAAATTTGGGGAGGGGACATAACTGATGATAGAGGTAGTGGAGTACTGGAATTTGTAACTAGGAATAATTTAAACATACTTTTAAACATACTTGTTTAAACATAATTTAAACATAGTAACGGCAGAAGTTGGATTGATTTGACAATAGTATCCCGTTCAGTCTTCTTAAACATAGATCAATGGGAGGTATTAGAAACCCCAAGCAACTCAGATCACAGATATATACAAATAAAAGCATTCAGCAAACCAGCAAATAGGGAGAAAAGACTAACCAAAATGGGAGAGTATAAGTTAATGCAGGAAATAAAGGAAGCTAACTGGTTTGAAACCATTATACAAGAGGAGATAAAGGAGACAGAACAATTAAACTATATCATAAACAAGTTTTACAGTCGAATAGATAAACTCAAAGAAAAGTATTCTAAAGTAGTAAAACCCAGTAATGCTGAAAACCATGGTGGACAGCAGAACTAGAAATTGAACGAAAGAAAGTAAGGGCACACAGACGCAGATTTCAAAAAGCAAGAGATCAGCAAGGAGAAGTTTACAAGAAACAGTATTACGAGGCATTTGCAGTATACCAAAAGAATATTAATGAAAGTAAAGATAAATCTTGGAAACAATACTGTGCAGAGATTCGAAATAAGAACCCTTTCAACTTAGCATATAAAATAGCGGGGAAAAAACTTAAGAAACCCGTAAGTCTAGTTCCTGTTAAAAAAGCTAATGGAGAGTTAACCGCGTCATTAGAAGAAACGGTTGAAGAAATAATTAAATCATTATACCATATACATGAAAGGCAAAACTTAATGCAGGACGAAAATGATAATGGAGTAATAGATGAAATAACAAATGAGCTATCAACCACTAAGGATGTGACAGGAAGTAAGGATGATATACCATTTAGTGAAAATGAAATAGACAATATCATTAAACACCTCAAAAAAAGAACAGCACCAGGACCCGATAAGATTACAACAACTTTTTTGCAAGCAATATATGACATGCATAAAAACTTTTTCCATCATATCCTCAACTCAGCACTAAAATTGAAATATTTCCCAATGGCGTGGAGGAAGGCTAGAGTCATTTTAATACCTAAGCAAAGTAATAATAAAGAAGATGCTGCAAGTTTTTTCAGACCAATTGCAATAAACTCAATTTCTCGTAAAATATATGAAAAATTACTATATCACCGAATTTATCACTTTCTTCATATAAACAAATTAATACCCAAAAATCAATATGGCTTTACACATGGGACCTCGGCCGTAAACGCCTTGGATAAAATCAAACGAACATTACAGAAAGCTAAGTTGGATAAATTAAAAGCAATTATTAATTCACTAGATATTAAGAATGCCTTTGGAAGTATAAAGACAACAATCATTAAAGAGTTGAAAAACCTAAAAATACCACATAACCTAGTGGAAATAATTACTCATTTACTTCATAGGAGAAGTATAACTTATGACCTACCGTCAAAGAGCATGAGTTTTGCTTTAGCAAATAGAACACCTCAAGGCTCACCGTTAAGCCCCATCTTTTGGAACCTAGTGATCACTAAAATTTTGAATACTTCAATGCCACCTGGTGTACAAATTCAAGCTTTAATAACAAATGATCTACAATGCAAATGTGGCGAGACAGCAAGCTCATTTGATCATTATCTCACATGTCCAATTGTGAAAGCAGAAAGGGAAAAACTGCAAAAGAAATACAAACAAAACATAAGCAAACATAAACAAGAAATCGCAAACGATAAACAAGAAATGGAAATAATTGAGGAAATTGTCAGAAAAATAAATCAAATTATACTACTCTAACTTACTCATCATTTGAAAACCCAAATTCACAACAAAATGAAATGACCTGCTTGTTTAGAGGGGCAGAAATGGAAGCGTGGGCAAGATTCTAAATTCAGAAAGTAAAACAAAGGAATGAATACTTGACATTCCCATGCCCGATGGAGTGAATACAGCGTGATGTATACTCTTATACCGTCTGAGCCAGCAACTTTGTCACATCACAAATAATTCTATCAACATTCATGACACAAACACAACCCCCCTGGACTTACCGGGGGAGGTTTTATCCTCAATGCATGAATGAGAAACCTTGTTTGGTGGAAACACCACGAAATGAACATCCTCTCAACATCCCATTTGAGGTAACGGCTTAGTGGCAATGTCACAGAAAAGACCGTAAAAACCTCATGGGAGACCAAGAACCACCTGGACATACCTGGGGAGTCCAAATGGTCAAAAACACATCACTCTGCTTGGGAGTGCTACTCGGTGGCAACACTGAGAAGGCACCAAACTCAAGGAACTGGCCCAATGGATGCCCCACGGGACCCAGGTGGGCAGAAAAGCGCCCCAAACCTCTACCAAACATTAGAGGATAAAAGGGAGTGCACAATCACAAGCAACCCAGCAGAGAAACGAGAGGGAAAAAAAATAATCACCCACAGTGATGATTCCCGTTTTCCCTACGACGATTCGCGGCTAATAAGCACAGCGAAAATGGGACATATTACACCCCGACGGTTTGGGTGCCATTTAGGAAACAAAGTATGCTAAACAACCTGACGGTAAAAAAAATAATATTAATAATACACCTGCTGTAACATCACCCATTGTGGTCACTTATCAGTAGAAGTGCATTGTAAAGGTATAAATAGACGTAAGAACAAGAGATGAAATGTACGTCATGAGTGAGGAATAAACCACGCATCCACGACGCCCCTCACACAGGCATGTCCAAAAAAAATGTTACTTAAACATCCACGCAAAAAGACTCTCAAACCAAATTGTTTGTGTTTGCTGTTATGCAGTAGTAGGCAAACCATTGAACATGAAACCCAGACTGTCACAAAAAAAAGAGAGGAAAAAGAGAAAAAAAACGAAAAAAAAAACAAAACAAAAGGAAAAAAAACAAATAAACAAAAAAAAACAGAAAACAAAAACAAAAAAAAGCAAGATGAAAAGAAAAGCAAAGAATGAAGAAAAGAAAAAAAAAGAAAAAGGAGACAAAACTAAGAAAAAGAAAAAAAAGGGAAAAGAAAAGAAAAACGATAATAAAAAAATACCTGTAATTGAAGTCACATGTGCTGCACTGTTCAACCTTCGGTATATGTCTTGTAGACAGTACTTCATCTCATTTGATGGTGATCAAATGAGCTCGTATTCACTAAATTTACTAGTAAATAGGATTCGTACAGTTCCTGATGTCAACATCTATACAAAAATGGAAACATTAGAAAAGCGAAATTATATCAATTACAATAAACATTGCAACTAAAAACAAACAAATTTTATCCCCTCAATGAATTGAAAGAAATCATATCAATATGGAGGAAAGCATTGAGTAAGTAAAGGCACAGCCGGAATTATAACTAATGTCTATGTTAAGGTCCATAACTAATGTCCATAACTAATGTCTAATTATAACTACCGTCTAAACAAGCAAACAAACTACACATAAACAAAATAAAAAGCTGCCCCACATCTGTAAGACTACTTAATAGTTTTAACAACTATTAGGCCCTAAAGCTTAATTGGAGAGAAGCAATACTAGCCATTTAACTGGGGCGGGAAGGGGTTCTAATTGTTTTTAAAGTTCTTTATTTCAGTGCAAAAACAGAAATACATGATACAACAGTACCTCAAGGAGGGTTCAAGAAATCACTACACAAGATGAAGATTCACAGACAGGAAACAGACATGATACAACAGCACCTCAAGAAGGATTCAAGATGTCATCAAGACAAGATCAAGACTCATTAACAAGAAGCACAGAGGGAGTGCGGAAGTCAGAGTAAACAAGAATTCTGTTAGTCAGCAAGTAACGACTGTACAACAAATGTAAAACAAAGTAATAATAAATCCCGCTGATCAGGCCCGTTCCCTTGAGGTGGTTTCGCTGATGGTGATGGTACATTTTTTTTTATTTTTCGTTTTATTTTTCCTTTTTTTCCCTTTTTCTCTAAATTGCATTTGGCTAGTCCTTATTCATTTATTTTGTAATTGGCATTTGCCTGCTATATTTATATGGTGCAGGCCGAGGCTTTTATTCTTGTTTATTTACTCGCCTCACAATAAACAATGTCCCTCAAGACAATTCAGGAAATCAAAAACAAACTAAGCAATATGAAAGAAATAAACGTAACATTATATTACGTGAAAGGCCATAGTGGAGATACGGGAAACACGTTGGCTGATGATTTCGCAAAAGAAGCAACGAAGACAGGAGAACCCATTTCTATACCGATTACAAAAAGGTTTATGAAAAGAAACGGTACTCTGGTATTAAAGGAGGAATGGAACAAACTATGGAATGAAGAAGGAACAGTTATACGTATAATTGGATCAAGAATGTGAATCATATCCCCAAACACTTCCCAACGAACTTTTACACATCTCCGGCACTAACCGGGCATGGAACATTTCCTTTTTACTTTTCACGATTCAATATAACATCAGAAGCAAAATGCCAATGCGGGAAAATCATTGAAAATTTTGACCATTACCTGGAAGATTGCCCAATTGTAACTAAACAACGAAATGAACTTATCAAAAAATTAGGAGAGAACTTACAAAACAGAAAACCGGAAATCATTAAGTCTAAGGAAACAATCACAATTCTTGAAGAAATAGTAAAGAAAATTAACGATAACATCATACAGTGTTAAAACAAAATAAATATAACTAAAATGGTAAAACAAAACGAAAACATCTTCGAACATACTCAACATGGTTCTGAGAAGGAAATGGTGCACTAAAAGCAATTTTAGTGAGGATTCCTCATGCACTATTTCTCATCAAACCAGCAATATCCTCACAACAAAACAATAGATATACATGCAAAACCAAAAGGGCTACAAATCGCAAAAGAAAAAAAAATTCAGCTCATCAGCTTAAAAAAAAAGAGCACCGATCAAACACATACCACAAGAACAGAAGGACCTGACAAGACAACACAAACAGGAACCAACAAGAATGGAAGACCTTTGAGCAAGAAATGCAAAGAACAGCTCAGAAGAATTGAAGAATCCCCTCAAGACAGAGGAAAAAAAAGGAAATATTTTTATCTATTCTGTATTTGTTCAATAAATGCCCGCTGTTTGCTGGGCCTGTCTCCTTGGCGGTGGATGCGGATAGTAGCTTTCACTTTCTCTTTTTCACATTTTCCCACCCACATCTTTCTATACTTTAATTCTTCCTCCTCAACTACTCCTCTTTTTATCTCTCTTCTTTTTTTACCCTAATCTCACCTATCTTCTAAACCAATCCTTTATTTTCTATCTTTTCTATTCCTTATTTCTACCCTGCGATACATTAGTGGTGCAGGTGGGGGTATACTTCACCCCTTCTCACATTCTGTCCCTCAAGACAATCATCATCGTCTACTCGAGGCCGTGCGGTCAGCCGTTTGCCTGGGAGCGGGTTTTTTCATCTTTTCTACAAGAAAAAGAGTGAGTACGGCTTTGCCCTTTCACACTCCTCTTATTGTAAACATCCCAGGAACCTCGGGACACAAAAATCGCCGCGAAAAACGGCCTAGGAGTTGAGAAATTCGAGTTTTTCGAAGCCATTCGTGCTGCTTTGGCGGCCATCTTTGTTTATATCCGCTCCACCCGAAAATCAGGCAAATTCAAGCTATTTTGCCCCGAAACGTGGACGCAACTTGTTCCCGAGGTATCCTGGAATAACAAGGAATACTCGATGAGCAAGAACACCGCAGAGAAGAGTGAAATTCATCGAAAACGAAGTTTGTTTACATGCCGTAGTCCGACAGCAAGGGTGCCGCCATCTTGTAAGGGCACTAATACTGCCTAAGAAGTTTAAACGTCGTCAAGACCCGTTACCAGTGATTCAAAACAAAGCCAAGGGGCTAAGGATGACCTAAAACAAGTGTATACTGAACAACAGTGCAAGAGAAGCTCAGAGAACGTTTTAAATCGAGAAGAAAAGTCGTCCCTTCTCGCGTCTCTGCTGTGGGAGCCGCCATGCTGTTGTGGTACTACACGGGATCGAAACGGCTGTAACTTCACTCACGAATTTCTGACCTAGAAAGATGCCACTGGTATCTATCGATTCAGAAAATTACGAACAACTTCCAAAAAGGAACGCGCTTCCAGAATGAACGGAAAGTAAAGAAATCCCAAGCAGGGCTTTTGGAGCACAGTGTTGCTAGAGTCAGTTGCTGGTTTCGGCTAAATTTGGCTAAATGGCAGTTTTTGGCCAAGAATTGCCTAGAAAAGTGAGAAATCGAATCCCATGAGCGTTTAGAGCACACGGCTGCTCGATCTCATACTGGCTTCGGCTAAATTTGGATAAAGAGCAATTTTTACTTGTTTTTTGTCAAAGGCTGCCGGGGAAAGTTGGAAATCTGTGTTAGTGGATCCTTCCTTCTCAAAGTAAGAGATCTTCACTCTACTTTCTGGAAGACAAGCCCTGTCACGTTTCCCCAGTCGGCTCGCACTGGTAGTAACTACGTTCAAAACACCGGAAGAGAGCGAAATATAAAATGATACGTGGAAATGATGAGAAAAAATCTGGGCCTACCTCTTCCACAAGTGAAGATCCACGCAGAGCTCGGCCATCTAGTAGCTGTTTTAGGACCCTTGTCTAAAACACTCAGGAACCCTTCGCCAAGTGTAGGAGACAACTCAGCAAGAAGCTCAGGTAGCAGCTCAAAGAAGGTTAAGCCTAACAAAAAGAAACAAAAGGAAAAGATGGCCTCCCAAGAAGACAACATACCAGAGGAAACTCCTGGCGACGAAATGCCTGGAAGTGGGAAGGTCTTGAGTGAAATTACGCAACTACAAGATCAAATACAATCCCACGACCATGAGGGGACACAACGGTGTGATGACGGGTCAGAAAGAAAAGTATGGGATGAAGAAAAAGAGCAGCAGCTCAACGACAGTGTGAACCAGGAACAAGTCACGGAGGTCATCTCCGAAGATGACAAAGTTGCATATATGTCAAACGCAAATGCAACCAACAAAGGTGATAAAAACATCCTCTCAAGACTTTCAAAAGTTGATAAATCTACCATGAAGGCACTTAGAATTTCTTTAGCACTTCTTTAGAAGCTGTATGTGGCGGGCCAGGTTTACGACGTGAAGGAGACCGACGGCGTCGACTTGAGGGCGCCGTCGGTCACTCGCAGCAGAGGAAACAAGTGTACGACGTTTCCTTGCAGGTAAGAAGAACATGCATGCATTTTTATATCAGCAAGTTGTTTTGACGCATAAGCGGAAGCGCACACGCTACCACCACTTATTGGAGGAAAATCTGCGGTGCAAGTTAAACGAAGACGAAGAACACACAAACAGGACGGGAGCCTGCGGCGCATTGCAACTAACTCAAACCAAGATTATGCTACCGAGACGTTTTTTTGAATGAGAACAGTCCCAAATCGACATTCGGTGATTACACGTCGTTTTTGCTACGTTGCCAGGTATTCCGGTGCGTGGTCACAGAAATGTCCAGCTGCAGCTCTGCTATTCACAGTATTTCGTTCATTTCGTGGGCGACGTGCGCAGAAACGCATTTTTGCAAATCTATAAAGAAGCTTTTGTAGGTGTTGATTTTTCATTTATTGGCTACTCCGCCGTTCACGAAGTGTTTGGAGCAGATCCTGCTCGTCTGCTTCGGCATCCACGGCGAGCCGTCGTTCTCGCTGAAGAAAACAAGAGGAGCATGGTTGCGAATACTACGCAGTTCATACTGACGACACAGTGCCCTATGCATGCGGCCGCAAGCAAGAGCGCACATGCAGTAACCGAATGACTTCTTCACGAGACGGTAAACGAGGCAAACACGCCACAAAGCGCTGACGAGAGCGAGCAGTCTCACGGCGGGCGCCACTTGGTGAAGGCATTTGAAGTTTAGATGTTACACGCACCACCACTACCCCCAAAATCAACGCAAACCGAGTTTACTTAGTTCGCTGAAAGTATCACAAGAAAAACGCAACAGTTAATTACCGGACTACACGCATGCAAGAATCAACAAAGATTCGCATGCAGCCTACAAGAGCATTTGAGGCGCAAATTCGCGCATAAAATTTCGCGCTACGCAAGCTTGGTGTTCAAAACGTGCTCCATACACTTCTAACCGCGCTATACACACAAATACAGTTGCAGAAGCTCAAGCAGCTGGACCTGGCTAGACCTTAAAGCATATAGTTACATTGACACTAGGAAAACGCTGTTTGCACAATTACTTAACTCTTCGAACAGCAATAATCCATCTTTTTCGTCGTTCTTGCTCCCACGGGCGGCCAGGAAATCGGTACAATTTCACGCCAGGCTGGCCTTCGTGGCTGTGGCAGTTTTTTACGCAGCAGTACCGGTACTTGTTCCTCTTCCTTTTCCGTACGCTTTCAGTCGATGGATTAACATTAGTCGAGCTGAAGGATGACATTGTCTCAACGCCAGAAAAGACCGAACAGCACCATCGACGCCGCGCCTACGAATACCCCCGCGCGCTTTGGCCGTCTCATTATTGTTGGCGGCGCTGCGACAGATGGCGCAGCAATCGCAGCAAACTTCACTGAGCGGAGCCTATACGCCACCGCCTTTGTATCCTAGCAGACGACGCGCGAGCCATGAATAAAGACTAGGGTGCCTCGATGCCCAGCGCCGCCGTCCAGGGTGGAGACAACCCCGCTGGCGCTGCCATATTGAGTCACACGAGCTGAGACTCAGCTACGCTTGCGTTCATAAATAGTGTTTACTCGCGGCGCACTTCCAAGTGCTTTGCCTTGATGAGATTTTTTTTATCGGTATCTCATGTGCACATCTTTATAACCAATAGCCGTTAACTCGTCGAAGGTCCAAGACGTAAATGTATGGCGCCGGGAACATGCCCCAAGTTGCCTAATTCAATCACATTTAATATGCCATGTGTATGTTTAAAATACGCACTATTTTTTTGCGCTTCGATGCTTGGTATACAAGGTTTGCGACCCCCTGTGTGTGGAAGTTTTTCTTTTTCTTTTTCGCTGTTGTATTTTGGTTTACACGTCACGCCTCCTTTACCGTAGCCAGCCACTCGCGCACGGCGGTTAGTTTCCCTTGCGTTGCGCGTGCTCTTCGCGTTCGTTGCAATTATTTGACGATATCTACGCGCAATTTTTGCTTTTTTTGCCCACAAAACTGTGTGCTGACAGGATTAAGCTGGTGTAAAAATAACTGCGATGTGAAAATAAGGATTAGTTAGTGCTGTAGAGAAAAATGTTACGTAACTTGTATGTGTCAATCTTGCGTAGTACACACAAGAAATAAAACGATGCACAAAATACATTTACGTATAATGTCTAGTACAATCAATCATGAAAGAGATATGTACATGAAAAATTATATTTACTGTGTGGCGCCTGAAGGTTCTGTTGAAAGACGAGATAAAAAAATTAATTCGCAAGGTAGGCTCGACACACAATTCGGGATAGAGAGAGTTTTTTTATTTATTCATTACATGGGGGGGGGGGGTTCAAGTGAGTACATCAATCTTATTACACACAATATAAATCGAAAACAAGAATGCAAACAAGAAAACGGAACCGCGCGCGTAATATTGATCAAGATATCCGGCCAGAATACATCAGCTACCATCGAATACGTCGCATCAGCCAAACACATCGATGGCGAGTACAGAACATTTCATAAATAACCATTAGAACACTGATAACTACATTGAAAAAATAAACAACACTACATACATATCACGTACAAAAACCGTAAATGAGACTAAGACAGTCAAATGCAGATTAGCAATGTTTTTCACTTCGAAAATATAGTCCATGATGATGTAGGGCTGTTGACTTTAACAGACGGCGCCCATCCTGTCGATTTCCCTCGTACTGGGCCTCTTCAAAATGTTTCTAAGTACAGGTAAAACAACAAAAGTGATTATTGATATTGTTGCGTCCAAGTGCTTAAAAGGGACGTGCGGATCAAAAGGAGAAAGAGGAGGAGGACGACTGTGCAGCGGCCATTCCTGCTGTTCGTAGCCTGCTGTTCCTGCTCTAGCACGCCTAAATAAACCCCTTTTCCCCGTGCTTGTAACAAATTGGTGGAGGTGCGGGGTACACCTCGTAACCACGGAGCCTACGCTGCTACAACTTCGCCGAAGCCGTCGACTTGCCGGACTTCCGCCACCCTCACCTGACATGCCTGAATACGCCTGCCAGATTCCCGACGGCTCTGACGCAGTTTCAAGGCCAGCACCTGGCGTTCCGTGTCAATACTATCGGGTGCCACTGACTTTCGGAGGAAAAGCCGGAGAAGATGTCGACGAGTGGCTCACGAACTACCGAAGGGTGAGCCGGTCTAATGGTTGGAACTCGACCGCGCAGTTGTCCAATGTTGTGTTTTCCCTTACCGACACAGCGCTCGTCTGGTATGAGAATCACGAAGATACGCTAACTTCATGGGAGCTTTTCGTCGAGGAACTCTAAGCGTGTTTTGGAGACTCTAGTGCAAAAAAGAAACGCGCTGAACAGACGCTTTCGCAAAGAGCTCAGGTTCCCGGCGAAACCTGTACAACTTATATTGAAGAAGTGTTAAAACTGTGTAAGATAGTCAACTCTCAAATATCTGAAGATGACAAAGTTGGACATTTGTTGAAAGGAGTAGCCGAAGACGTCTACAATTTTCTGATCGGCAAAGAAAGCTTGGATACCGTGTCTGACGTCATTCGCCACTGCAGGACCTTTGAGACGCTGAAGATGCGACGAATTATACCGAAGTTTGGTCGTCTGGCTAATGTCACAACGGTGGCAAGTGTAGAGCCGAGCTCGTGTATTGACCTTTCATCAACTATACGGCAGATTGTTCGTGAAGAGTTGCTCCATCGGGAAGAGATTTACCGTCGCACACCCGGCATCACTGGTGCGTACTCACCACACGAGATGAGCAACACGGCCGTTTCGACCGCTTGGCAACCGACGGCTCACGCAGCGACCATTGAGTATAGGTCTACCCCACAAACGAGAGAACCATGAGCTATTACGATCATGACTACGACCAACGCCCTCGCCGCACGCACGTCTCCCGGCAGCCGATGCCTAGCCATGATGAATGTGATCCACCTGCTGGCTATGCAATCGACAGCAACACGATGATGATGATGATGATATATGTTGTTTTGTGGCGCAAGGGCCAGCTATGGCCAAAGAGCGCCAAGACGTGTTGTACTGAGTGAGCAATGGTATGATCAATGACAGTGGGTAGGTGTAGGGTGGCTGTAAAGGGGCCTAAAATCCTGCGCACTAAAGGTGCGTAAAACAGACAAAATTAATAAAATCATGACAATGACGTGATAGGGGCACAATGAATATAGTATAAAAAGGTGTAAGCGATACAAGGCACTACTGCGTCACAGAGACCCTTAGGAGCAAGGGCCTGGAGGAGAGTGCATTTCAAATATGTGGTCGCGGCAGCGTTCTCTGAAAGAGGACGCCGCTACGAATCTCTCGGGCGAAGAACTTGTAAAATGTCGATGTCGTTTAAAAAGGCTAAAACTGAATCGTTCTGAAATATCGGGTCGTTATGTAAAAACATCGCTGGATGAAGGGGTATATTCTCTGTATAGGCTTGAACAAAGTGCTTTTTTCTTTCAGGTTCTATTATTGGACACTGTACTAGGATGTGAAGTACAGTAAGTGCTTCCCCACATCTAGTACAGGTCGGGGGTTCGCCTCCAGACAACAGGTAATTATGTGTGCCGTAAGTGTGTCCTATTCTGAGCCTACAGAATAGGACATCATTTCTTCTAGATTTCGTGGTCGATGGCCAGTTCCCTAAACGGGGCTTAATTAAGTGAAGCTTGTTATGAGTCTGGCCGTCCCACAAACGTTGCCAGTGGGCTCGAAGTCTCTTGCGTAGATATGGCTTCATATCGAGAACAGGGACGAGCATAGATGTGTTGCCAGCTTTCGCCTTGATGGATGTGGCAAGCTGGTCTGCCAGTACATTTCCCTCGATGTCTCGGTGTCCTGGCACCCAGCACACCACAACATGCTGCCCAGACGCATAAATACTACATATTAATGAATAAAGCGATACTATTACAGGATTTTTGTGCCTCTTAAGAGATTTTAAGGCTTTTACTACGCTCAGCGAGTCTGTATAGATGATTGCTTTTGGTATTTTCGATTCTTTGATATGTTTAAGAGCCGACAGTATTGCATAAGCCTCTGCTGTGAAAATGCTCGTTAGGGGGTGCAGGGCGTCGGCATCTGAAAATGATGGACCAACCGCTGCATAAGAGACGCCAGCATGAGACTTTGATGCATCGGTGTAGAATTCCGGACAAGAGTATTTATGCTGCAGTTCAAGGAAGTGCATTCGAATGTGTGTAACCGGGGCGTGCTTCGTAACATGTAAAAAAGACAAATCACAGTCTACAATCTGCCACTGCCACGGTGAGACCTCTATAGTGGGTGTCATTAGACGATGTTCAAAGAGTGGGACATCCATTTCCTCAGCCAGACTTCTCACACGCAACGAGAAGGGCTCTCTTACTGCAGGTCGGTTATGAAAGAGGTGGGAGCTGGACAAATCATTTACGGTGGAATATGAGGGATGTTCACTGTTTGAATTCACTGTAAGGAAATACATAAAAGCTGTGTAGGTCCTCTGCAAGTGGAGTGACCACTCATTTGATTCCACGTAAAGGCTTTCTACAGGGCTTGTCCTAAAGGCACCTGTAGACAAGCGAATACCTAGATGGTGGACGGGGTCCAGCATCTTCAACGCGGTTGGTGTGGCTGACTGATAGATTATGGCCCCGTAGTCTAGGCGTGTTCGTATGAGGCTTTTATACAAGTTTAACAGACACTTTTTGTCACTACCCCATGTAGTGCGTGACAACACTTTTAAAATATTCATTGTTTTCATGCATTTGTTTTTTAGATGTTTTAGGTGTGGTATGAATGTTAGCTTTGTGTCAAGAATTATGCCTAAGAATTTGTGTTCTGTTTTTACAGGTAGACTCTGTCCTTAAAGATCAATGTTGGGGTCAGGGTACAGTCCTCTCTTTCGAGAAAAAAGGACGCAGGTGCTCTTTTGTGGATTTAGGCAGAACCCATTCTCGTCTGCCCATTTAGCCACCCTGTTCAGACCAAGCTGAACCTGCCGCTCACAGATTGCAAGGTTGCATGATTTAAATCCAATCTGTACATCATCGACATACGTTGAATAAAACATGTTGCGTGGGATGTATAGACGCAAGGAATTCATTTTTATAATGAAGAGAGTGCAACTGAGCACCCCACCCTGTGGGACTCCAGTTTCCTGCACAAAAGGTCGTGATAAAGCGCTGCCAACCCGAACACGGAATGTGCGATTCAGCAGGTAACTTTCAATGACATTTAACATATTACCACGTATACCAAAGTGGGAAAGGTCTCTCAATATACCAAACCGCCATGTGGTGTCGTAGGCCTTTTCCATGTCTAGGAACACAGATAAAAAGAATTGTTTGTGAACAAAAGCTTCACGTATCTGTGCCTCAATACGTATCAGATGGTCAGTGGTGGATCGACCCTCGCGAAAACCGCACTGGTATGGGTCAAGGAGCTTGTTTGATTCTAGGAAATGTATCAGACGGCGGTTTATCATCTTCTCGAAGACTTTGCAGAGGCAGCTTGTTAGAGCTATGGGCCTGTAACTCGATACGGACGATGGATCCTTGCCCTGCTTCAGGATGGGGATCACTATGGCCTCTTTCCAGGCAGAGGGGATCTCGCCGGAGGTCCATATAGAATTATAGAGACACAGAAGGGTTTTCTTCGTTTCAGAGGGTAGGTTTTTCAACATGTCATATAGTATACGGTCAGGGCCTGGGGCAGATTGCTTGCAACAGGTGAGTGATGCATGCAGCTCTGCTAGGGAGAAAGGTAGGTTATATGGCTCGTTCCCAGTGCTCTTTCGGTCTATTTTTTGTTTTTCTATTGCTGATTTATATCTTATAAATGCTGGTGAATAGTGTGAGGAACTGGACACATGTTCAAAATGTGCACCCAGATGGTTCGCTTGGTCCTCAAGGCTTTCTCCCTGCGTGTGTACCAGGGGAGGTGGATGTGTTTGTCGTCCTCTTACTCTATTGACCCTGCTCCAAACCTTGGCCTCATCCGTGTACGAGTTGATACTTGATAAAAATGTTTTCCAGCTGTCTCTCTTGGCTTGTCTGCGTGTTCTCCTACCTTGGGACTTGATTTTCTTGAAATTTACAAGGTTTTCAGCAGTAGGATAATCGCGAAGCTGCCTCCATGCTTTGTTCTGCTGCCTACGTGCATTCCGGCATTGTTCATTCCACCACGGAACACGACGTTTGCTAGAAAGTCCACTTGTTTGGGGAATACACTTAGAGGCTGCATCAATTATGAATTTGGTAAAATACTCGACGGCACCATCAATTCCGAGCGATGAAATGTCAGCCCACGAAAGTTTACTGGTAAGAGTTTGGAATTTATCCCAGACCGCTGCATCGACCTTCCACCGGGGGGCATGTGGTGGAGACTCGTATTGTCTTGTTGCTCTCAGCAGTATAGGGAAATGGTCGCTCCCGTAAGGGTTTTTTATAACTTCCCATTCAAGTTCAGGCAATATGGATGGAGAAGCTATGGTGAGGTCTATAGAGGAAAATGTTTTGTTTGCAAGACAATAATATGTAGGTTCTTTTTTGTTAAGCAGACAAGCACCGGATGAGAACAGAAAATCTTGAATTAGACGGCCTCGCGCATCGATGCGAGCGTCGCCCCACAAATTGTTGTGTGCATTGAGATCGCCCAGAACAAGATAGGGCTCTGGCAATTCGTCTATCAAGGACTGAAATTCGTGTTTATGTAAGCGGTAATGTGGGGGTATGTATACCGAGCAAATGGTGATGAGTTTGTTAAGGAGAACCAGTCGAACTGCCACTGCTTCAAGGGGCGTTTGCAGCTGCAAACGTTGACATGCTATGCTTTCGTGAATCACAATGGCAACACCGCCTGATGATGCGAGACCATCATCGCGATCTTTACGAAACGTAACATACTGTCGAAGAAAGTTTGTATGTGTCGATTTTAAATGAGTTTCCTGTACACACAGCACTTTTGGATTGTGTTTGTGGAGAAGTTCTTGCAAATCATCGAGGTTCCTAAGAAGGCCTCTGATGTTCCATTGTATAATTTGTGTGGCCATACTGAAAGTAAATGGGTGCTGTGTGTACTAAAAACAAAAAGGAAGTGTTGCATTAGATTACAGAGCCCTTTCCAGGCCCTGTAACGCGGGATTTGTCTTTTCTGAAGCGGTCGAGGGAACCTCGCCGCTCCTTAGGCGCTTGGTGCGCCGTCGGGGTGGGTGTGGTGTCCATTGCCTCTTGTGAAGCGCCGGACACGCGCTCTTGCGAGCGAGAAGTTTCACGAGAAAGTCTCGCCGCGAAGGACGAGACATTTGCGCCCACCAGCCCGGATGTCGATGGGGCTGCCTTTGGGCCTGAGCTGCGCCGGCTGTTGCCAGCACCAGCAGGGGCCGGTGAGGGTGAGGCAGCCTTGACTGCACCCACCGTGGGAGCTGCTGGCAGGCCTGCGGGTTCGCTACGCGAAGCGCAGGCTGCCACCGAGGACTGTTGTGGCGCCGGCAACCCTAGGGTAACCGGGCCTTTTCGCTGGTTGGGTGGAGTAGACTTCGCTACTTCCACCCTGGGGGCAGGAGCCACAAGCGACGGCTCGCTGCGCGCGGGCTGGGCAGGTGGCAGTAGCTGCTGCGACGCTGCCCCTTGACGCGCCGCATCAGCATAAGTGGTAGTGTGGAATGGTGAGCACCTTTTGCGTGCTTCCCTGAACGATATGTTTTCGCGGACTTTCAGTGTTAGAATTTCTTTTTCTTTTTTCCAGCTTGGACAGGACCGGGAGTATGCTGGATGGTCACCATCGCAATTAACGCAGTGAGGTGTGGCCTCACAATTGTCTGAGGCATGACCTTGTATTCCACACTTAGCACAGGTGACTCGACCACGGCAACTCTGCGAGCCATGGCCGAATCTTTGGCATTGGTAGCACCGCCTAGGATTTGGGATGTATGGTCTTACGGATGTCTTTGTGTAGCCTGTTTCAATGCTTTGTGGCAAAACGCTCAATTCAAAGGTAAGTATCAGGTGTTTCGTGCGAATTTCTTTATTCTCCCGTCTCATAACAATGCGCTGCACATTCGTGACATTTTGTTCCTTCCATCCTTCCAACAATTCGGTTTCAGATAGGTCGATGAGGTCTGCTTCAGATACTACCCCCCGTACTGTGTTCATTGATCGATGCGGTGAAACGGAAACTGGGACATCACCAAAAGTAACAAGCTTGCCGAGTCTGTTGTATTGCTCCTTATCCCGTAGCTCAAGCAGAAGATCCCCGCTTGGCATTTTGGTGACTTTGTAGCCAGGGCCTAGCGTGTTGGTCAAGCTTTTTGCAACTACAAATGGGGATATGGTTCTTGCTAGTTTTTCGGTTCTTTCACTATGTACTACTTGGAATCGGGGGAAAATGTCTTTTGGTCTGGCGAACAAGTTCAGAATCTCATCGGTGCGTCCCCTCTTCTGAGGGAGACGATCAAGAAGTCGGGGAAAAGCGGGTGTTCCCATAGCAGTTTGGTGTATTTCGGCAGCAATGGCAGCCACCCACCACGGAGTCCAACAAGGGGACGCTGCAGCACTTAACGTGTAAGGCTGCAGGCGCCATCCGTACATTGCCGCTATAACCTTATATATAAACCCAAGGGAGGGCACGTAGACAAGGTTAACCCAAGCCGCCTATGGAAATTGAGGAAGTAACAGAAGAGAAGAGATGACAGGACAGTGAAGACAGAAAAATAGAGTAGAGAAAGATCGGAGAGGGGGACAGGAAAAGGCGACCACCGATTTCCCCCGGGTGGGTCAGTCCGGGGGTGCCGTCTACGTGAAGCGGAGGCCAAAGAGGCGTGTTGCCTCCGCCGAGGGGCCATAAAGGTCCGAACACCCGGCATCGGCTCAACCCCCAGGATCCTCTTTTCCCCGGACACGGCTAAGCCACGCATGGTTAAACGTGGGAGGGTCCAACCCTCGAGTGCTCGGGTCCGTGGTGGCGCAACTCACCAAACGCCTGCTTGCGCAGACGCCCCTGCGGGGGACAGCAACACGCGTGACTACATGGAGGAACATCGAAATGGGCGGCCTCTGCCGGTGTGTTTCCAATGCGGTGTCGCGGGCCACATAGCGAGGTTTTGCAATCGTCGCCCAACAACGTGGAATGATCGATCCAGGTTTTCAACCAGGACCACACTTCCTGTGAGGGCAACTCAACGGCCGTACACCACCTCTTGGTCAGCTGGCGCTCCTCCCGGCAACGATTACTGGCCGAGAAGCTTTCGGAGCCGCTCGCCGGCATCTGACAGGAGCTTGACGCCACCACCTTCCTCTCGTGCACCTCGTTTACGTCAATCTCCATCGCCAGTGCGCCGCTTCACCTCGTCTTCGCAACCGGAAAACTAGCTAGCGCGGCCGATGGGGGTGAGGTCGCTCGACGCGTGCTATCGACAGAAATGCCCCCTGCAGTTGCTATGATTAAGAACAAAGTGCATGTACTTGTTGATGGTGTTTCTGTAATGGCTTTAGTGGATACCGGAGCAACTGTATCCATAATGAGTCTCAGTTTTAAAGATCGGTTGGGACGCAAAGTTGTATTTCGGTGGGACCAGGCTGCAACGTTTTGTGGAGTGAGCGGCGAGTCGTTGCGTCCTGTTTGTGTATGCACTGCTGAAGTATCCTTGGCTGGTGGAGTTTTCGCGACGGAATTTGTAGTTATTCCCCGATCGACGCACAAAGCGTTCTCGATTCCCGAGTATCGAACACGCCATACTATCGATACGGGATCTGCGCGCCCGATCAGGCAAAAGCCTTATCGCGTCTCGCCTAACGAGCGCAAGATAATCGGGGAACAAGTGAGTGACATGCTGAAAAATGGGATAATACGAGTCCTCGAGTCCTTGGGCAGCTCCGGTCATACTCGTCAGAAAGAAAGACGGTAACTGGAGATTTTGCGTCGATTATCGAAGATTAAACGCCGTGACTAAGAAGGATGTCTATCCGCTGCCCCGGATTGATGATGCAATTGATTGCCTTCATTCGGCCTCTTATTTTTCTTCAGTGGACCTACGCTCAGGATATTGGCAAATCCCGATGCACCCGGCAGACAAGGAGAAAACAGCCTTCATAACTCCGGATGGATTATTCGAATTCAATGTGATGCCATTTGGGTTGTGCAACGCTCCAGCAACCTTTGAACGGTTCATGGACACCATTCTGCGTGGGTTAAAGTGGAACATCTGTATGTGCTATCTTGACGACGTTGTTATATTCGGGCGCACATTCAATGAGCACAATACCCGCCTGGATATTGTCTTTGACTGCATCAAGAACGCTGGTCTGGTTCTGAACTCCAAGAAATGCAACTTTGGTGACCGGCAAACCCTTGTGCTGGGCCATCTTGTTGACAAAGACGGTATCCGGCCTGATCCCCTCAAGACGGCAGCTGTTGAGGCATTCAGTGCACCGCAGTCAGTGAAGCAACTTCGTAGTTTTCTGGGCCTTTGCTCTTACTTTCGCCGATTTATTCCTGGTTTTGCTGACGTCGCCTATCCTCTGACAAATCTGCTACATAAAGATGCACGGTTTGAGTGGACACCCGAGTGCGATTCTGCATTTCGTCAGTTGAAGTTCCTGCTGACCTCCCAACCTATCCTTCGCCACTTCAATCCAACTGCGCCGACAGAAATCCACACAGATGCTAGTGGCGTTGGTCTGGGTGCCGTCTTGGTCCAACGCTATGACGACCGTCAGCACGTGATTGCTTATGCAAGCCGCTCATTAAGCAAACCTGAACGCAATTACACAGTGACAGAGCAAGAATGCCTCGCTGTAATCTTTGCTGTTCAGCGATTTCGCTCTTACTTGTACGGACGCCCATTCCTAGTCGTCACAGACCACCATTCCCTGTGCTGGCTCGTGAACCTTCGCGACCCTTGTGGTCGCCTTGCGCGTTGGGCTTTGAGGTTGCAGGAATATAACTTCACTGTGTCCTACAAGAGTGGCCGAAAACATGCTGACGCAGACTGCCTTTCCCGTATGCCGCTTACCACGACTAACTGCGACGCAGACGATTTTGATCATCTCGTTGCCTCTGTGACACCCGCTTTTCCTGATATCGATGCCTTCAAAGCAGAGCAACGGGCAGACACCACATTGGAGCCACTCTTCACTTCAGCCCGTTCTACTGCAACAAGCAGCTACTGTGTACGTGACGGGCTCCTGTACAAAAGGAACTACTCAAGCACGGGGGCACGCTTCCTTCTAGTGGTGCCGGAACGTCTCCGGCCAGCAATCCTTCGGGCTATGCACGATGACCCTACCTCAGGGCACCTAGGCACTGTGCGCACCCTTTATCGCATTCAAGAACGGTTTTACTGGCCCCGGATGCGACATTCGGTTGAGTTGTATGTCGCCAGCTGCATACAGTGCCAACGTCGGAAACGTCCAACCACTGCCCCATCTGGTCTCCTTCAACCTGTGCCGCCTCCCAGCTTGCCCTTTCAACAAGTTGGAATTGACCTGTTAGGACCTTTTCCTCAGTCATCTAAGGGGAACCGCTGGATCATTGTCTGCGCCGACTATTTAACGCGCTATTGCGAGACGGCGGCTATACCATCAGCCACTGCCACCGAAGTATCGCTCTTTTTACTTCACGTTATTGTTCTGCGACATGGACCGCCTTGTGTTATTATAAGCGACCGGGGACGTCAATTCACAGCGGACATCGTGGCAGAGCTTCTACATTTATGTGACTCGCACCTCAGGCACTCGACGCCGTATCATCCGCAAACGAATGGCCTCACTGAGCGCACTAATCGAACGATCACGAATATGCTTTCCATGTATGTTGCGTCCGATCATAAGAATTGGGATGAAGTTCTACCGTTTATTACTTACGCATACAACACCGCCAAACATGAGACAACCGGTTACAGCCCCTTCTTCCTTCTATATGCTCGCCCGCCCCGGTATACGCTCGACACTGTCCTCCCTTTTTACCACCACGACAATCCTGCGGTCGCGGATACGCTATGCCTCGCTGAAGAGGCTCGGCGACTTGCGCGTCTTCGGACTTTGGCGTCGCAAGAAAACTCCAAAGCACGCTACGATGCACGACATCGGCCTGTTACATATCACCCTGGTGATCTCGTTTGGCTTTGGACTCCCACAAGGAAGCGCGGCTTGTGCCAAAAGCTGCTGGCAAACTACGAGGGACCGTATGTTGTCATCGAGAAGATCAGCGACGTGAACTACACTCTCGCGCGCCTCACGAACACTGGTCGACGCTCTGCTCGGACACAAGTCGCGCATGTCGCCAGGTTGAAATCATGCACGCCACGACAAGCCAGTTGACTCGCCCAGTGGGCTTTGTCTGCGAGGGTAGGTATGTTGCGTCCAAGTGCTTAAAAGGGACGTGCGGATCAAAAGGAGAAAGAGGAGGAGGACGACTGTGCAGCGGCCATTCCTGCTGTTCGTAGCCTGCTGTTCCTGCTCTAGCACGCCTAAATAAACCCCTTTTCCCCGTGCTTGTAACAATATGAAAAGTTGCCTTGTAAATACAGAGAACCCATTACAGTGCTTAAAAATAAATTTTAGCAGAAGCAATGCTGTATTACCTCGCTTCACACGTTTCGAAGAAATGCACAGGCTACAACAGACACCATGGCAGAAAGCGCCGAAACATTTTGGTCCCATGATGGCCCTTAACTCTACTACACCTGGGCATACCGTGCACAGGCATTTAATGACCGTCACAGTACCCACTACGATCGGGAATGAGCACGAATGACCATCGGCTTACGATCACCACGCTACAAATATGTACAAGTATAAAAAATCAGCTATGTAACGTAACACCCTGGGGTCCGCAAGATATCTCCTGAGAAACCAGAGAAAATCACAATGTTTCACTTACCACGTACAAAACAGCCGCTCTCCCCAGACGAAGCACTGCCTTCTTTAGTCCCAAATAACCAGTACCGAAAAAAAAAGAAACAAGACACACACGATGTGTGCTTCCCGTGAAAAAGGAAAATAGGTGGCTTACGTGACGATTCGTAGCTAATGTAAGACTATTTCGCGGCTAAGCATCTTCGTCAGTCCTTAAAATAAGGGTGCAGACTGCGCCCATCAAAACGAAAAAAGCCTATGCGACGCGCGCTCGCAAACCGTACGCTACTCAGACAGCATCGGTGCAGTGCTTAGTTCGTGAGCGAACGTAGGTACGTGAGCGAGGATCAGAGAATACTTTCTTATTTAAATGAAAAACACGGTGGTCGGTAGTCTAAACATTCTTGACACTTACCTCGCAAATGCAGGAGTTATCCGTTGCCTTCCAGTGATCGCGCTTTACTTGGGCTTCCCATCTCTTCCGTCGCTCTGGGTCCCGGGGGAAGCGAAAACAACGCAGTCCTTTACGCGTCGATCCGGCGCACTTGGGAACACAACAGCCCGTCATGTCGACACGATGCACTTGATAGCTTGTCAGTCATGCGGCTGAACACTGTCTAGCAAGTAGAAGCGTCCGCGAAGCATCCGCGTGCACTGTGCCTCGAACTCAGCACCGGCACCAAGCAATCGCAACGGCTCGCTGTGACACAATATGGCGTCGCAGCGAGAAAGCGGCGGAGCGGGGGCGGTCAAAGGTTGGCACCACCCTGAACGGCGGCGCTGGCATCGAGGCACCCTAATAAAGACGCGACTGCAGCGCCGTTAGTTGCCGTGACCACCGCTCCGGAGACAGGGCGCGTATGCGAAGCTGCGAAACTGAAGTAGTCTAAGAACGTTGGTGATAACTGTGGCAACTTAGAGACAATGGTGCGCACATTACTAGAATGCCCCACGTACCGCGACGAGAGACAATTTCTTGAGCAACAAATGGACAAGCTTAGCCACGATCCGTTAACGTTACCGAGCACCTTAGGTCCAATGCCAGACCCTTCAAAACAGCGGCGGCTTTTCGATTTATTGTTCAAATACCTGTTAGAAATTGGTATAATCGGAAAGCTTTCAAGATTCACATTTTCATACAGAAAAAGACTAAATTTACCCCCCCATCTCGCCTGTTAATATTAGTATCAAGTCCACTAGCGCATTTCATATTTATTTTTATTTTTTTTCACTCTCTGGAATATTTCAATCCTATTCCCCATCCCTATACTGAGTAGCATGCCAGTGGTTGTATACGCACCGACAAAAATCTGTTTTTCTCTCTTATGTGTTGGAAAGTTTCGACTTTACAAAGACAGAGTGAAAAGGACCGGGAATAGTGCAGATCTTAGCCACACTCCACGCGTAAGATTTCGCTTTTGGAACTCTTCACTGCTGGCTTTGAAACCGTTGTACAAAGAGGGAACAGTGTATTGTGTTTCTAGTTTTCTTTATAGCTGAGGTTGCCTTCGGCAGTACTTCCATTACAGCATCGTGTTTGATGCTATCAAAAAATTTTAAATTATGGCGTTTTACGTGCCAAAACCACGATCTGATAATGAAGCACGCCGTAGCGGGGGATTCCGGAATAATTTGGACCAGCTGTGGTTCTTTACCGTGCACCTAAATACAAGTACACGGGAGCTATCAATCACACATGTTACGTCACAAGTGTTTTTATGTAACTCACTATTTACAAGTCGTTACATTCTTCGGCTGGCTGCCGTGGGCACTTCAAGACTAGGGTACTGAATATATTGCATTGAGAGAGCCACCATGTCTTTTACGATGCGGTAGGACGTGTATTGGCTTGAGACTGCGTTCACTTTTGTGTAGCCGTGTTGCGGCGCAGAAACAGCAGCTTTTGAAACAAAACAAAATGTTGCAAAGCAGCTACGTTTAAAGCCTTGTGCGCAGCACGAACAAATCTATGGGAACTAAGCACACCCGCGAGCGATTAGGCAAAAATAAGCAGATAGTGGGCGCACCGAGGAACATCACTGAGTAAGAAACTGACAAGCCACTGTTTCAAAATATTTGCCAAATAAAGATCAAAACACACTAATCCTGACTGAATTCGTGCGCGGAATGTTTGGATAGCTTGGAACGCACACATAGCCCCGCGTTTAGAACAAGCACCATATACACTGCTTGCGCCGTTTGGACATAGCTTAATCAGCTCCGAAAGCGCTTTTGCATGTTCTCTGAAACTGTGATCAAAGCTTCGTGTCGTCCACCTAGTCGCCGTCTACGATATCTCCGAAAACAGGCTTTCAAAGGCGCGCCGTCGTCATACACTTCATTGTAAACAAGGAGGCAACGGAAGCAGTTGAGCAAGCAACGGAAGCGTCACCACGTGATCAAACATGGCAGCGCCCACAGGATCGCCGCGAAAAGGGTCAATAAATATAGGTGCATGTGCGCCTGCGCCGCTTCGATGCGCGGCCGCGCCGGACGGACTGGCGAACAGCAGAGCGCGGCCCATTCCCAGTGGACGACCCTGTACATGGCATGTACGCTGAAAAAGAAATTCCAAGTCTTGATAAGATCCTCACAGCGGTTCAGAAAGACATTATGGAGGATGTTGCATGACATCGGCTTCACTTTTGAAAAACGAAAGCTGGCGCTTATCGAGCACGACGACATAATCGCCTAGCGTCGGAGGTACTTGAGTGCCATCAAGGAAGCATACCTTATAATTTTGCGACTTGCACGTTGAGTTCTTTGCCGTGTATTCTTGGCGCTTGGAAATAGAAAACAGAATATTTATGCACTTTAATGGCTGCGATCCAGCAGCATGTGCTTTAGTTCGCGTTTTATTTGTAGTTAGCGGCTGGCGCGGAGACAAATTCTTGTGGCTATGCAGTTAAAGCTACAACAGCGACGTACTGGCTTCCACAAACGCACTGTTCGAGCGTTCTCACGAGCGAGACGCCGGCCTGCAAGCTGGCGTATCTTGCTCGTAGCTTCCAGTGCAGAGCCGCTGAAAGCTCTCCCCGGGTAGTTCAGGCGTTTTGTCATAGTGAACAAAATTTCGGGTACGCTTCAGAGACATATTCTTATCCCATTTTTGCGCAGGCGCAATCATTTACCTGCATGAAACGTGGGTAAATGCCGGCCCTACCAAGCAGCAAGTATGGCAAGACAGCACAGTGACATCATCTGAGGACGCCTTCGTAAGGCGCCTAAAAACGGGTCCAGCAGCCCTATCCGGAAAGGGAGTCCACTTGATCCTTGTGCATGCAGGAAGCAATGACACTGGATTTATTAACGATGCAGCAGACTTCAGGACCAAGAAAGACTTATGTGGGCTACCATTCCGAGATGGATGCCACATACTTCGAACGCTGGTTTACGACTTAACTGTTGCCCAACATCCCCAACCGTAGCGTCATTGTTATGGATAATGCGGCGTACCAGAGTGTCGCTCTAGAAAAAGTGCCCACAGCGTCGTCACGAAAAGGTGACATCCAAGCTTGGCTTACAAGAAGGGGAATTGCTTGGAGCTCAGATATGGTTCGTGCCGAACAGTTGGAACTTTCAAAGAGAGTGAGCTTGCCCTACGCTGGCACTGTGTACCGTATAGACGATATTGCTGCTCAACACGGTCATGAAGTGTTAGGACTGCCTCCATACCACTGTGAATTTAACCCAATCGAGACTGCATGAGGCGTCGTGAAAGGCCGCGTAGCCATGAGAAGCAGGCAGTTTACTTTGGCGCATGTTGAAGAGCTATTACAAGGTGCACTGGCATCAGTCACCCAACAAATGTGGGCAAGCTGTTGCGCTCATGTCCAGCATGTCGAAGATGAGACCTGGGAACGGGATGCACTTATCGGTAATCAAATCGAGCCGGTCATTATAGCACTGGTGGATGAAGTGACTCTTTTGACGAGTCTAGTTCAGCAATGAGCGGTATCGAAGAGCTTGCTTAAAGGGCCCCTCACCAGGCCCTATTGCAAATGCCATGCCTGGTATCAACTGTTTGTACGCCCAAACCCGCGTGTCTCGCTGTACGCCTTTGGAACATGATATTCCGGGGAATGTTTGCATTGCTTATCGTACGAGAAAACTGCCGATTAAAAGTTGCTTTGATATAGAACAATGCCTGAACACAGAAGAAAGCGCAACGTACCGTCGGTTATGTCCTTTTTATGTCATCGTATTAGCGCTTGTTGGATTCAATTGATTGCTGAAAAATAAACTCGTGTGTTTATTTTCAACAATACTGAAATATATGTTTTAACACCGAAGCTGTTTAAGCCAGCCGTAATTTGTGGTGCGTAGGAAGAAACTACCAAGGAAAAAAAGAAACTTTCGTGTCGAGGCAGGATTCGAACCTGCGTTCCCCCGGTCCCAAAGCGAGCGTCGTAACTATAGTCGAGTACCACTTTAGAAGACAAGAAAGGCCCCGCCCAGGTGACCGAAGCGCAGCAGCCAATTGCCTCCGCGACTAATGGTCCCGCTCAAAAAATTGTGACTGCTTCTAAAACGCGTATTTCTCGGTATAAATAAGATTTGTGTATCTTGATGAGTGGTTTGGTAAAACTATCATGATGGAAATGCTACAGCACATGACGGATCGCGAGAAAAATAACTCCCTGCCTTCTACAACTATTTGAAGCAGAAATTTGGGCTAGTTGGTTGTATCTGAACTTGGACATCGTAACAAGCGCTGATGGACGGGAACTCAGAGACAAGTAGACTGGACGGGCGCTAGACATCAACTGAAGGTTTATTGACATAAACAGCAACATATATACCAACGCAGAACCATACAAAAGTACACAAAAATCATCACGCAGAATTATCAGCGAAAGGAATTCATGAGATGAACCTGCGAAACCTCAAGAAGACCATAGGTGGTGCAAAAAAGGATTTCCTGGATTTGTATTTCTCTGTAAAAACGCATAAGGAAGGAATGCCATTCAGAACGATTGTGACTCAGCAACATTCATGGCAAGGAGCCCTCTCTAGATTTCTGCAAAAGCACCTTAAGTTGCTTCAAGTGAATGCTTTCCTTGTCGCCAATTCGGAAAGTGTCTTAGATTACCTTTCCAAGTTTGAGTATCCCCAGCAGCCTCTGTACACCTTTTCTATCGATGTTGTTGATGTGTTTTATTCTATCCCGCAAAGCCAACTTTTATGCGCTGTTCGAGAAAGCATCAATGACTTTGGTCTCATTACCTTTCAGAATTCCACTGGTTTGTACATCGACAATTTGATTGAATTGTTAACATTTTGCCTGTCATCTACGATAGTCGATTTTAATCATAACCCTGTCTTTCAAAAGGATGCGATTTGTATTGATTCATGTAGTGCCCCTGTACCAAGTGATCTCTTTTTATCGTTTTGTGACAAGCGCATTGCAACTTGCCTTGACACCAGTTGCGCAGCAAAGATTTAAAATTTTTTTAGATATTTCAATGACTACTTAGTTATCTTGAGGAATGTGCGATCCGACACTTCTGAAGAGGCTGTGAACCAAGTGCTAGGTATTTTTGAAGCTTGTGGCAAAGGGCTTCAATTCACTTTTGAGTTACCTGAAGAGGGATACCTCCAGTTTCTTGACGTTTGTATCATGATGCATGACGGCCAGGTTTGCTGGCGATACCATCCACAGTACAAAAAACCAGTTCTAAGCTTTAATTCGGCCCATTCCAAGATTGTGAAAAGGGGTATTGCAAAAAACTGCATGCGCGCTGCTCTAAAAAAATATTGCGACCATCAGGTTGCGTGCAGCCTTTAGCTCCAAGTGCTACGCCTGCGCAATGTTGGCTTTCCCGCGGAATTGATAGCTTCCATTGCAGGAAGCCTGATTAAAGAAACCAATTCGGTGAGTTTGACAAGCCACAATCAGCCTGATCACAAAAAGGCGCGGCCTGTGACTGTGCCCTACGTTCATGACTTGTCCCACCGCCTCAAGAAGGTTGCGGGGAAATGTGGCATCCCGGTCGCCTTTTCGGCACCTGGTAAGCTGGCACGTATGTGCAATGTTGTGAATGGCACTTCCAACAAAGCACACGACTCGTTTCGTGGAGTGCAGAGTGGGCGTAGTGTACCGCATCCCACTTTCATGTGGGAGATGCTATGTCGGCCAGACCGGCCGCTGCGTCAACGACAGATTGAGAGAGCATCGCGCAGCTGTTAACTCATTGGCGGGGGGCGGACATTTGGCAGATCACTGTCGGCGGTGCACTGCCGCCCCATGCAAGCTTGACTTTGAGGGCACACGTGTCCTGCGCAGATTTTCAACACAGAAAGCAAGGGAGATCTTTGAAGCATTGTGTATCAGTACCGAAGCTGATAAATGTGTCAGCGCACCTTCACTGGCCTTTCAGGCAAAAGAAAAAACGTATTTAAAACGAAACATGAATTCTTGTCGCTGATAATTCTGCCTGATGATTTTTGTGTATTTTTGTACGTTTCTGCGATGGTATATATGTTGCTGTTTATGTCATTAAACCTTCAGTTGATGTCTAGCGCCCGTCCAGTCTACTTGTCTCTTTTTTGTGTTCCCGTCCATCAGCGCTTGTTACGATGCCTTCTACAACGCGGTGCGTCGCCTGCTACGGAGCAAGATCGACGGAACCGGGCGTGTAATTATAAAGCAGTCGCTGGCTTAATATAACACAACATTCATATATACTTTTTGTGTGATTTCACAAGTTTATTTTTTTACATGTGTTAGCCTTATTTTTTAATTATCTTTTGCGGTTGCGAACTTGCAATCTCGTGACTTCGCGCACGGCATTCCGTGCCAGTTTTCCGCCATGGAGCGCAGCGAGGTGACATCGCATCGCGATCCTTTGTTGCCGAACGAGCCTTGTGTCGCCTCGATGACCACACCACCAAGGAGCCTTGGCAAGAACACGAGCGGCCACATCCTGAACAGCGATTCTTGCAACATGATCTGCCACTGCTACACGTTTTGGCGTAACAGGATCTTCCACTGCTACACGTTTTGGCCTAAACGCAGCGTGGAGGATACGAGCAAGTTTGTCGCCGACATGCTCGGTGTCAGCGAAAGGACTCTGTTCAGGGTGAGGGAGGAAGTTAAAGCTTCGCTTTTTTCGGGTGGCAAACTGACGACGCCCTCGCGAAAGCGCCCACGCAATGCGCAGAAGAGAAGACGCAGCGCGAAGTTTGACAGCTTCACGTTGTGCGCGCTGAGATCATGTGTGCAAGATTTCTTTCGCCGCAACGAGGTACCGACGGTCGAGAAGATAACTACCGAGTTCTCGGAGCGTATGGAACTCCCATCACTAAGGCGGTGTACTGTGCGTCGCCTGCTTGCCGAGATCGGCTTCAAGAACGAAAAGATAAGCCACAACTCGCTGCCTATCGACCGGGATGACATCACCGATTGGCGGAATCGCTACTTCCGTGACGTGGAGCGCTACCGGGCGGAAGCGCCGGAAGATCTACCTGGACGAGACATGGGTGACCGCGGGACACACTCGGTCGATCGTGTGGACATGCACCGTGAGGCAGAAGCGCGCCTCCTGTTAGCTCAAGCAAATCGCCTGACAACGGGTCTAAATGAACCTTCTGGGAAAGGTCAGCGCCTGATCGTGACGCACAACAGCAGCGAGGATGGCTTCGTCGGTGGCTGCTTGGATGTATTCCGAGGCCAAAAGACAGGCGACTACCACGAGGAAATGGAGAGCAATCGCTTTGAGGGCTGGTTCAATGACGTTCTGCAGAAGTTGCCAGCTGGTAGCGTCATTGTTTTAGACAATGCACCTGTCACAGACCAAGTGAACGAGGTGCAGACGCCGGACCAAATTCCAAAGCCGACTTATCAGCTTCCGAAAATAATCCCACGAAACCAAGGAAAATTAAGAATGGGCCCTCTGGTGCGCCAGCGAACGCCGGTTGCTGTCCAAAGACCGCGAGTCAGAGCCCATAGTTGTAAAAACACAACAAAATATATTCTTCACACGAGGCAGTTACACGCTGTCTCGATCCTGCGTTGTCTAACTACACAAAAAGAACTATTTGCTTCGTGAGTACATAAAAGAGAACCTCACATACCAACCTCATAGAGAAGACACCACAAGTCCGAAATGAATTCACTTGATTTTTGACCTCCACAGAGGAATAATGGTATCTTCAATAAGCCTCATACTGTTAATTAATGACGCTTCGGCTTTTTTCTAGCTGCAGCCATACGGGCCAAAGGCATATTTCACTAAAAAATTTGGGCCGAGCAGCCTGTGTCAGTTCGCCAAATAGATTCGTGATGTCTGTTCCTCAAGAAACAAGCAGCAGTAAATTGCACAAGTGAGTTGAACGCGTAGCACGGAACAGGAATAAATATTGGTACATTCCTTTGCGTATTCTGCAATTAGCTGTAAGCCTAAATTAGCTTTACTTCAAATTACCGCCATTTGTAATTAACCAGGGAAGAACGGCCTATTTTGAGAAACAGTTAAAGGAACAAGAGGCGCTCGTTGAAGCTGAATTACAGAACAGTTAGGAAGAAAATGCGGGAAATCCATAACGTTTATGGGGCATTTTATTGCTGCGGCAGTCCACGGCTCATGAGTTATTTTTTCTTATACTGGCTTCTCAGTCATTCACATGCATATCTTGTGTTATGTAGGTCTGTGCCGTTCACTTCGACCCATCGTGCTTGGAACCCACGACATCGTATACCGACTGGAAGACGGGAAAAGTGGTAGAAGTACCATTGCCTGTGCCACGTCTGCGCCCTGGGTCTGTGCCTAGCGTGTTCCTCGAGTGTCCTTCATACCTCTCGAAGGAAAACAGCTCGAGAGAAGCGCCAGACATCAAGCGATCCCGACAGGATGCCTCAGAACTTGCTCGTGCTATCCAAGAATTTGTTGCATCGTAAGAAGCGGAGGAAGAAAGGCAATGCTTTTCAACACACCAAGAAATGAAATCATGGCTTCAAGCAGCATCAGTGCCAGATGTGTGTGGCGACCTCTTCCATCACAACGCGAGTCTCCCCACAAGGTGTTATGTGCATTGAAATCTGCGAGAACTATGTATGGCTCCGGAAGTTCATTTATTTAGTTTTGAAATTCAGTTTTATGTAGTTGATAATTGGGAGGGATGTATATAGAGCTGATAGTGATCAGCTTGTCAAACAACACCCCTCGGACAGCAACTGCCTCTAGGGGCGTACGAAGTTTTAATTCCCGGCAGGCAATACCTCTATCGACTACAATAGCCACACCACCGGAAGACACGACTGTGTCATCGCGGTCTTTACGAATAATGGCGTATTGCCGGAGAAAGTTTGATTGTGCAGGTTTAAGGTGTGTCTCCTGAACACACAGCACCTTCGGATTAAACTTGTGTAGGATTTCTTTGACGTCATCGAGGTTGTGCAGGAGTCCTCTGACGTTCCACTGTATTATTTGTGTATTCATGTTGAAAGTGTTTTTTTGTGCTGTGTGTATAGGAGACTAACTTAAGCTACAGAGCCCTTGTCGGGCCCTGTGATGCGGGCTTTTTCTTTTTTGGAGCGATCGCGAGACTCTCGCCGCTCCTGAGGCGCTGGTGGCGCCGTCTGGCCGGTTGTTGTGTCCATCGCCTCTTGTGAGGCGCTGGACACGCGCTCTTGCGAGCGGTTGGTTTGACGAGAAGGCCTCGCCTCGAGGGACGAGGCCCTGGAGGCCACCAGCCCGGAGGTCGATGGCCCCTTGTGAATTGGCGGAGCAGCGCTAGCTGCAGCCGCCGAGGGGGCGGATGGCGTCACTGCCGGCTCACTGTGTGTGGGCCGGACAGCCGCCGGAAGCCGTTGCGACGCTGCCCCCTGACGCGCCACTTCGGCAAAGGTGTTATTTGGCAGGTATGACACCCGCCTGCGTGCCTCTTTGAACGAAATATTTTCTTTGACTTTGATGGTGACGATTTCCTTTTCCTTCTTCCAGGATAGGCAGGACCGTGAATATGCGGCGTGCTCCCCATCACAGTTCACGCAGTGGAGAGTGTTTTGACATGCTTCAGAAAGGTGTTCATTGGCACTGCATTTTGCACAAGTCTGACGGCCTCGGCAGTTCTGTGAACTGTGCCCGAATCGCTGGCACTTAAAACATCGGAGCGGGTTAGGCACGTATGGCCTGACACGGATCTTGACATACCCGGCCTCAATGGTCTCGGGTAGCACACTAGAACCAAAGGTAAGAATAACATGTTTCGTTTGAATTTCCTTTCCATCGCGCCTCATCTTAATTCGCTTTACGTTAACCATGTTCTGTTCTTTGAGTCCTTCCAAAAGTTCTTCCTCAGTGAGCTCCATCATGTCATCGTCTGAGATTACACCACGGATGGTGTTCATGGTACGGTGTGGGGTGACCGTAACTGGGATTTGTCCGAAAGAGACTAGTTTAGGCAGCTTTTCATATTGTTTTTTTGTCGCGGAGCTCCAAGAGGAGGTCACCGCTGGCCAACTTAGTTGCTTTGTAGCCTGGGCCTATAGCTTCTGTCATACATTTGGAAACGAGGAACGGTGAGATAATCCTCACAGTCTTCTCTGGTCTTTCACTGTGTACTACATGGTAGCGCGGGAAATTCTCTATTTGGTGGCCAAAAAACTTGAAGACATCTTCGGTGCGCCCCCGTTTCTGGGGGCGATCAGGGAGTTTGGGGAAAGCACGATCCATAGGTATATCTAAATTTCGGCAGAAACGCCAGCCGCCCAACATGGAGCCCAACAAGAGGACGCCGCAGGACATATAGGAAGCAAGTCATGCAGACGCCAACTGTACGTTCCCGCTATAACCAAATATGTACAGCCAAGGCTGGTTGTACCACACAAGGCTCGCTGCCTGGAAAGTCGGAAGTAAATAGAAGAGAGGAGAAGACAGGAAAGATTGAAAGAAAGAGGGAAAGACGCAGATTGGAGAGGGGGACAGGAAGAGGCAACTACCGATTTCCCTCGGGTGGGTCAGCCCGGGGGTGCCGTCTACGTGAAGCCGAGGCCAAAGGGGTGTGTTGCCTCCGCCGAGGGGCCATAAAGGTCCAAGCACTCAGCATTGGCTCAACCCCCAGGATCCCCTTTTCCCCGGACACGGTTAAGCCACGCACGGTTAAGCGTGGGAAGGCCCAACCCTCGTGTGCTCGGGTACGTGGTGACGCAACTCACCAAACGCCTGCTTGCGCAGACGCCCCTGCGGGGTATTAAACCAATTTCAGGCAGCGGAGCTGCGCTAGAATATGTTGTTTTTTTGCTGATGCCGTGGTCTCTATAATTTTCTTCTTGCGACTGTACATATTTCTCCTACTCGCCTTGTTTACTCTCTGCAGACTTTGATTACTGCTTACAGCTTTTGCAAAGCCACTGCATGCTTGATGTCATTGGAGATAATTTTACTTGTGAAATGTGTGTGTGGCGTCACACCTCATATGCATCTGCAATTCAATTGGCTAACAGCGGAATTAATATAGTCAAACCTCGATATAACCAAGTCGTACCTGCAGCAAAAAAATTTTTTTAAATTGTCAATTTCGTTAACTTGAGATATCAAAGCTTTAGCTGCAAAATAACTCCAAACTGACAGAACATTCTTTGTGGATTGTACCTTATCGGCAAGCATATCTAAATAATTAAATTGCAAGTAAGTCAGGTTTGATGAAAACAAGTAACAGTGCTAAGCAACGGGACATGACTGAGACAGACGAAGCGCTGACTTTCAACCAATACTTTATTGCGCACACAGCAATATATACAAGGGGCTTGAATAGGCAGGAGGGAGAGAACATATAGTAGGAATACATTATCAGGAAGATAGCCAAGATGGAGAATGCAAACACAGCACAACTAAATGGTCATCATCATCCACGTGCAAAATACGCGAGTTCCTTCGGACAAATTGTTGACGTGTTTCGTTCCTGCATGAAGAAACTAGAACTACTGAGTTTCCCGATAATAACAAACACGTTCTTTGATCTTTTACTGTTTTATCTGACCATGTACGTGCTGATAATATGCCCTACCACTCCAAGAAGAGCCTCGTACCTTACAGCTTGGCGCATTCAAAACTTGTGAAGCGTGCGATTGCCAAATTTTGTTTAGGGGCTGCCTTGGCACAGTCGTGCCTTCACACAATGTGCAGCTGTTTTGACTCCCAGGTGCTCGGACGGCGAATGGCAGGCTACCTGGACAACTTAGTGGCCACCATTGTCAATGTCTTTAGCAGACTTAAAAGAGCCAAAACCTGTAAAACGAGAAAAGCGAAAAGAGAAAAGCTTGCATTCGATGTGAAATATGATGTTCGCCAGCATTGTAGTTGATCCCAGGCATTCTGTTCGCTGACGCTCTCGTACATGCCGAGCCACTCATCCACGTCAATGCTTTGTCCCAAAAGTCATGGGGCTGTGGGGGGTGATAAACCTGGTGGTGGTCGCAGGCATAGCTGGCGGCGACGGGTTGTCCCCTGGCAGCATGGAGGTAGACTCAAGGTTGTGTCTGCCCTGCACCTCAACCAAATTAATGTTACGTGGCAGCAGAGTAGGAAGACTATTTACATGGTGTATTTACAACGGTAGCAAGCACTGGCCAACATCAAGCAAGACACGTCGTCATCAGCTCACAAACTGACCTCTTATGGGTGTACGTCTCACTAAATCCAAAGGCTCCAAGCACCAGCTCTAAGCACATACAATGGAATCTCGATATAACGAACTTAGGCGACCGCGGTAAATCATTCGTTATTGGGAAAGGTTGTTATAGTGAAACCCGCAAAATTATCCATTCCGCCCATCAACCCATCAGTTCATAAGTTGTCACAATTTCAGCTATCCACACAAACGTCGCTGTTGGCTCTTGGCACGCGCTGTTACTATTTTACATAGATCCCGCTGCCATGCACCACCGATCCACGGTATAGGCTCCGCTCAGTGAAGCTTGCTGCGATTGCTGCGCCATCTGTCGCAGCGCCGCCAACAATAATGAGACGTCCAAAGCGCGCGGGGTCGATTCGTAGGCGCGGCGTCGATGGTGCTGTTCGGGCTTTTCTGGCGTTGAGACAATGTCATCCTTCAGCTCGATTAATTCTAATCCATCGACTGAAAGCGTACGGAAGAGGAACAAGTGCCGGTACTGCTGTGCAAAAGACTGCCACAGCCACGAAGGCCAGCCTGGCGTGAAATCTTATACCGATTTCCTGGCCGCCCGTGGGAGCAAGAACGACGAAAAAGATGGATTGTTGCTGTTCGAAGAGTTAAGTAATTGTGAAAACAGCGTTTTCCTAGTGTCAATGTAACTATATGCTTTAAGGTCTAGCCAGGTCTAGCTGCTTGAGGTTCTGCAACTGTATTTGTGTGTTTAGCGCGGTTGGAAGTGTATGGAGCACGTTTTGCACAGCAAGCTTGCGTAGCGCGAAATTTTACGCCCGCATTCGTGCCTCAAATGCTCTTGTAGGCTGCATGCGAATCTTTGTTGATTTGCTTGCATGCGTGTAGTCCGGTAATTAACTGTTAAATTGCATTTTTCTGTCATACTTTCAGCGAAGTAAGTAAACTCGGTTTGCGTTGATTTTGGGGGTAGTGGTGGTGCGTGTAACACCTAAACTTCAAATGCCTTCACCAAGTCGCGCCTGCCGTGAGACTGCTCGCTCCGATCATGTCAGCGCTTTGTAGCGTGTTTGCCTCGTTGACCGTCACGTGAAGAAGTCATTCGGTTACTGCATAGGCGCTCTTGCTTGCGGCCGCATGCATAGGGCACTGTGTCGTCAGTATGAACTGCGTAGTATTCGCAACCATGCTCCTCTTGTTTTCTTCAGCGAAAACGACGGCTCGCCGTGGATGCCGAAGCAGACGAGCAGGATCTGCTGCAAACACTTGGTGAACGGCGCAAAATGCAGGATAGCAAGGAAACGTCGTATACTTGTTTCCCTTGCTGCGAGTCACACTTCGCCCTCAACTCGGTGCCGTCGGTCTCCTTCACGTCGTAAACGTGGCCCGCCACATACAGCTTCTCTCCTTTGTCGACTATAGGTGCATGAAAGTAATTTTCAATACAGCTTATCGGCTTAAAGCCGCAAAACAACACACGCAATATTTTGACCGTCACGCGCGAGTTGGAACACGTTCAGTAGCTGCCGCGGGGGTCGGAGCGGCCGGCTCAGTGTTTCACATTCCTACCACCATTGGCGCTGCACGGCGTTTTGCCGTATGCGCTTGTAGCGCCCTCTGTTCACTGAACGGAGCCTATAACATTGAGTTACGCAAGTAAAACAGACACTGAGAAAACTACTGATGAAAAGGCAGCTCCTTGTAGCCTCCAAAGTGCAATCTTGTTGTTTGTTTTTCACATTCCTTGCCGTGGGCACTGCAACTGTCTCACTCGGGACGGACACCTGAACTATTACAATGAAAAGCGCGTGTAAACGACAACGTCTGGAAGGTGCAAAGTGCGGTCGTGCGGCATCCCCGAGAGTCCGGAGGTCACCTTTCTCCGCGCGTGTAGCTAGTACGGCGTAGAAACGTGAAAGAAGGATGAGATGAGTCTCCGCGTTGCTAAGCTTCACTTGTCTGGGCGAAGCATGCGCTCGCTTCTTGTTTGTTTTTGTTTTTCGCATTCCTTGCAGTGGACACCGGAACCAGTCCAAATTTTCAACAATAGCTCATGTCTAGGAGTGTTCCAGTGTGCGGACCTGGGTATGACAGGCGGGAGCCATTCTCCACCCACAATGAGGATTGAACTTGCAGGTGAGTGAGTTGTTGCTTTTATTTAATAGGGAAACATGTCAGGCATCTTGAACTCGTGAACACACAAAATCAAGAGGTCTCTTACACGAGGTTTTGTCTGTGCAGGTGTGTCGGCCGAGACAGCTGAGAGTGCTGATGATCCAATGATGAGGATTGAAGCTGGGGTTGAGTGAGCATTTTTGTTCAGTTAATGGAGGAAACATGTCATATGTCAACTGTGGTTCTATTATGGCTGGATAGAACTTTTTGTTACATATGCGAGTGGAATGAAGGCTTTGTAAAAAACCATTAACTGCACTCTTTTAAAGCAAGTATGCACATTATGCAAGTTCTTAGTAGTCCCCATGTGCTTTGTATAATAACTGCAATATTACAAGGTCCCTGCTGCTAACATGCACAAGTGTCCACTACTTCTCCAAGCAAAACTGCATTATGATGATGTGTTGTGCTTTATGGCGCAAGGGCCAGGTATGGCCAAAGAGCGCCAAGCAAAACTGCATTAAAGAATTTGCTTTTCTGGTGACTATGTGGACGATGTGGACAAGGTGACACACTGGATTAGGAAAGCTAAAATTGCGACTGCATGTCAGGCTTCAATCGCACTAAAATGTTGGTCTGCTTATGTGTATGTCCATATTTTCCTATGATTTATGCACCGAAAGCCTGCTATGGCCACTATATATGCTTAATCAATGTTGCCATTGTTTGCAGTGGAGGCCACAAGCATGGCAGGTGCCCTTTCACTCTCTGCTCCATTAGCTGTTGCTGTGTACCTGCAGGGTCGTCATGCACAGGTGGGCTGCTTTCTACTGTTGATGGACAGGTGAGGCTAAATTTATCTTTCACTTTGTCTTAATAGACATGCTTCCCAATGGAATATCAGGAAAAAGGGTCCTTGTATCATCGATTGTTGCCGCACAAAAGAAATGTGACGTTACTGGTTAAACACTGTTGAGTCCTAATAAAGACTTTCATCGGCCTGAAGAAAAGCCAGCCTCATGTTTGTTACTTGAGACGGTTAAAGCTAGATAATGGATTAGTTTGAAATGTGACAATTGTGATCAGCAGAAAAAAAAAGGGGGGGGGGGCTTATGGAAAGGCACATATCAGTACCACTAATTGTTTTATTTATTTATTTTATTTATTTATTGATACTGTTAGCCCAAAGGCCGATACAGGGTGGAGAACTCATAAAATAAGCTTCAAAGATCGCTACAAACACGAGCGCTACAAAAATCAAACCAGAAAATACAATTGCTTAATTATGCCAATTTTACACAAGAATATTCACACATATGTAATATAAATGAGCATTGAGCATTGAACAGGCACAGAACACTACAATCAATAACAAACATGTATCATACAAAATCAAATTTTTAACATCACATACAGGAACTTCGTCAATATCCGCAGAGTCATTTCAATCATGTCACATTGCACATGCTGCCTATCATTGCATGAAGAAGCTAATTATGTATGAGGATTGCTACATAGCAGAATAATAGGCCAGTACGGATTTTTCAAAGTGTTCTAGGGAATCAATTTTCGTTATGCAATGCGGTAGCGCATTCCAATCTTCAATCGTTTTAGGAAAGAGGGAGTACTTAAATGAGTCAACCTTTGCAGTTATGGGCATAAATTGGTCCTCATGGCTAGACCTAACGGACCGTGATATCCGTGACGTTCTGTTTTGCAAATACCTTTGAGTGTCGAAATTGAAGCGGTTATGTTTCATTAAGTAAATAAATTTTAGTCTAGCTACTTTTCGCCGCAATGAAAGCTCGGGCAAGTTTAGTTCAGTGAGCATCTCAGTCACTGAATCCGTGTGCCTATATTTTGACATAATAAACCTTGCTGCACGCCTCTGTATTTTTTCAATCTGATTTACTTCCTTCTTTTTATACGAATCCCATATTATGCTAGCATATTCCAGCGCGGGACGTACCAATGCTAGATATGCAGTTAGTTTAACATCTCGGGGAGCAAGTTTAAGTCTACGTCTTAGTGACCAAAGTTTAACCTCTGCGGCATTACATAAATTAGTTATGTGTTTTTTCCAAGATAAGTCATCCGATATCGTAACGCCTAAATACTTGAAATGGCTCACTTGTTTTATTGGATTACCGTCTAACTTGTAATTGAAAAGTAACACATTTCTTGTTTTTCTAGTTATTCGCGCATAAACAGTTTTTTCATAATTTATTTTCATTTTCCATCGCGTGCACCAATTGCTGATTGCTTCTAGTGCTGAAGCTAATTCCAATTGGTCCTCATGACATGATATTTTAGAATATATTAAGCAATCATCTGCAAATAAACGAACCATTATCTTATCATTAAGCCCATTTGTCATGTCATTAATATAACAAAGAAACAATATAGGTCCTAACACAGACCCTTGAGGGACGCCTGATGTTACGTTTAGAATTTTTGATTTCTTTCCTTTCACTTCCACATATTGTGACCTGTTAGTAAGGTATGAATGAATCCACTTAACTATACTTAAATTAACTCCGAGATCAAGTAGCTTACCAATCAAATCCGAGTGGGAAACGTGGTCAAAAGCTTTTGATAAATCGAGGCAAATTCCGTCCAACTGACCTGTTTCATTAATTACCTGAGCAAAATCGTGTACCGTTTCTGCAAGCTGGGTGATAGTGGACAATCGGCTCCTAAATCCGTGTTGGTTAGAAATAAGTATGTTCGAGCTTTCGATATAGTTAAACAAACTTTTTGATAGGATATGCTCGAACATTTTGCAGCAAGTACATGTAATTGAAATGGGTCTATAATTTTGAATTCTATGCTTGTCCCCAGTTTTATGAACTGGCACTACTCGCGCCATTAACCAATCATGTGGTAAATTGTGCTGTTCAAGAGACGCACGGAAAATTATCAGCAAATACTTCGCGATCCATTCAGCATATCGTCTCAAGAATTCGTTAGGGATGCCATCCGGACCAGGAGACTTTTTCGTGTCTAGGCCTAAGAGAAGTGAAAGTATACCTTCTACAGTTAGGACAATGTCTGGCATGTCTGAACGGGCATTAGTCATTTTCTCTCTTATTGCTGCAGACAATGGTAGGGGAGGGTCAAACACGGAATGGAAAAATTCGTTGTACCTATCAGCAATTTGCGCAGAGTCTGTAATTATACATTCATTGCTGGTAACATACCTCACATCCTCACGTGATGGAGCAAGGTGACGCCAAAAACGCTGTGGCGAATCTTTCATAAACCGTGATAGAGTGTGGGAATAGTAATGTTCTTTCGCAAATGATAATTTTTGCTTTAGTATTATCGAAAGATCTCGAATCTCATTATGATCTATGTGTTTAATTTTCCTTCTACGTTTTAATTTCCGTTTTAGCTGGATGATTTCTCGGTTCACCCAAGGATTTCGCTTTTTCACATTTTTGGTCTTCATTGGAACATAGTTATGCATACAGTAATTGACAATACCTTTAAACTCATCCCACAACGTATTGACCTCAGCTGCTCCATCAAACGTCTCCAGTGCCATCTCCAGGTAATCGAGGATGCTGACATCATCTGCTGCAGCAAAATTTCTTACGTGTATTGTATCTCTGTAAGGCTTGACTGGCAAAACTTTTTTTATGCACAATAGGACAAGCTTGTGGTCTGATAGTCCGTCATTAACAGAAACTGTGTAATCAGTAATCCTGCTGTCTATAAATACAAGGTCAAGCACTGACTGAGTAGTTGGTCCAATTCTAGTTGCTTCATTAACAACCTGCGTAAGGTCTCTGCTAAATACCATGTCAAATAAAGCATCACAGTGTTTGTTGTCTGCTGAGCCAATCTGTCGTACATCCCAACGAATACCTGGCAGATTAAAATCACCTGCTATGATTAGACGCGTATTTTCAGGTACATTGTCAGTCAAAAAGTCGTGAATTGATCTTAGAAAGGCAATAGGAGCATTAGGAGGTCTATAAACAGCACCAATTACGCAAGGAGAGCCGCACAGCGTTGATCTACACCAAATACTTTCGTTATCGGGGCATTCGCGTATCATCACAAGCTCAATATCTTTTTTATGAACAATCGCTACGCCACCACCACGAGTTTCACGATCCTTACGAATAATTTGATAAGAAGGGGGTATTACTTCGCTGTCGGATATGTCCGAGTGCAACCAGGTTTCGGTCACAATGACAATATCAGGGTTATACAGAAAAAGAAGGTGCTCTAATTCAGTTGTTTTGTTCACTAGGCTGCGAGCATTAATATTTATAAGCGTGAAATCCCGGGTTTGATTTCTACGCTGTCATTGAGACTCAAGTGAAGTTGTCTTTTTCTTGCTTGTTTTTATTCTACAGGACTGCGCTTCGTTCCACGCATACCACTCGTTGTCGATAACAATCTTGTCATACACGAGTCGAACCTTTAGGCCCCGTTCCCTTTCTGCTTTCGCGCTTTCCCATAGATTTTTCCGCTTCCGTAGCGTGTTTATAGAAAAATCATCCGAGACAGAAATACCGGTCCCTTTTAACTTTCTGCAGTTTTTGAACACCGCAGTCTTTTCTTTATAATCGAAAACTCTCATGATAACTGGGCGTACTTTTCCTTCCTGCTTTCTGCCCAGCCTATGTATTCTTTCTGCTGTGGTTATTTTAACGTTGAGTCGCTCTCGGAAAAGATCAGTTAACACTTTCTTTTCAATCTGTTCAGCAGTCTCATTTTCACTTTCCGGGATCCCAAATAATATAAGATTATTTCTACGGCTGCGATCTTCCAGGTCAGCCATTTTTTCTTGTTGCGCTTCCATGGCGATTGCCATATCCTTCAAGGTTGTTTCAAGGTGGATAAATCTTTCGTCATACTTCGTTACTATTTTCAATGTGCTCTCTACTTCAAGCATTCTTTGGTTCAGCTTGCCTAGTTGAGTAGAAAAGGAGGATTGGTCAGCCTTAATTTCCTTTATATCTTCTCTCATTTTTTCTTGCCCGTCCAAAAGTTTCTCCAGCATATCCTCTACCTTAGGTCCGGGGTTTTGCTCTATATCGCCACTAAGCAACAGTAACATCGACAAGCATGCCATGGCAATATCAACACAGGCTTTGGGGCACGGCACAACAACAATAAACCTATTGTCACTTTTGAAGCACTTTCCAAACCTACTAACCTGCAAAAACAGGATACGCAGTTCAGTTGGCTTCATCCTAATAGATTCGCCGTGCCCACGAAAGACCTCGGTGCCGACTGTCCTTAAGTAGCCAGCGCACTCCGTTTTCACAGCGGGGGCAGAGGCCGTCGTCATTCCATACGCATGCGCCGGTCCATAGCTGATAGCATCCGAGGATAGCTGCGTGGCATGTTGTAAGCGACGATGTTCAGTAGTTCCGATGGCCAGGCCCGTGCGTGGAGCGTCCGTGAAGTCAATGGAATAGCACAGCAAAATCTGCAAAAACAGGATACGCAGTTCAGTTGGCTTCATCCTAATAGATTCGCCGTGCCCACGAAAGACCTCGGTGCCGACTGTCCTTAAGTAGCCAGCGCACTCCGTTTTCACAGCGGGGGCAGAGGCCGTCGTCATTCCATACGCATGCGCCGGTCCATAGCTGATAGCATCCGAGGATAGCTGCGTGGCATGTTGTAAGCGACGATGTTCAGTAGTTCCGATGGCCAGGCCCGTGCGTGGAGCGTCCGTGAAGTCAATGGAATAGCACAGCAAAATCTGCAAAAACAGGATACGCAGTTCAGTTGGCTTCATCCTAATAGATTCGCCGTGCCCACGGATCTCTGGATCCACACTGGATCTCTGGATCCACACAACACAAGTAGCTGAATCAAAAATCAGAGGCTTCCTTATGACAGGACAAGAGACAGTTAAAATAGCCGCCTCCGCAGATGACATCGCCTTATTCCTTAGAGATATGAGCAGTTTATGTACATTCGAGCAGATTTTTCATAAATACTCGCAAATATCTGGTGCCAAATTAAACACAAGTAAGAGAATAGCCTTAGTATTCTGATCCCCCACAGAAAAGTTACCTGTAACCATACAATGCCTTCACTTTCATCTGCAAATTGGAGACTTGGCTTTCAGAAGCCGACAACAATCTGAGTGGTTTTCCATCTTATCAAGCAGAGTATTGCCACCGCCCAACTGACAGTCATGGTGGTGCCGCCATTTTTATTTCCCAAGATGTCACCTACACGCGTAGATTTGATCTGGCAGTTAACGTGAATCATTGTGAGTCAGTGTGAATGGAGGTCGACCGGTCATTCCTTAATCACAATAACAAGAACTTGATTCTTGGTTGCATTTATCGCTCACCGTCATCTTCCCTTAACGATTTCTTGCTTTGTCTTGACGTCGTATTGTCAAAGCTAACTTTTGAAAATAAGGATGTTCTGATTGTAGGTGATGTTAATATTAACTTACTTGATACTGATTCCAATTCGTGCACAATTTACCCTGACTGCTTTACTGGATATGGTTTCGAATCACTCATTCACTGTCCAACTAGATTAGCTTCTAGTGGGAGCGGTACGCTCATTGATCACGTGTTTTCTAACATATCACCATCGCCTTTTCCCGGGGTGGTTGATACAGATATAACCGATCATTTTCCAATTTTTCTTACATTTAACAAGGAAATAGATAAGTTAGTTAGTTAATTCAGGTTTAATGGCGCAAAAGCGACAAAGGCCATGCTGCGCCAGGCACAAGGTATTAAGAAATGAGATGTTAATGTAGCGAGAATTGCGTCACCTTATATTCTATGTAATAAACCGGCTTCAACTAAAAACTTGAACAAGTCAGTGAATGGCACTAGCGGATCTCCCAATAGCAAGGCGGGGTGTAAAGGTATGTGTAAGTTATACAGATTCTGCAGAATTTTCCGTCTGTGTGTTTCTATATGTGGACATGTCATAACAATGTGTATTACTGTGAGAGGTTCATGACACGTATCGCAGGTTGGCGGATCTTCTTTTCTAAGTAAGAAGTTGTGTGTCAGATGTGTGTGCCCTATTCGAAGTCGACATAGGATCACCTCGTAGAACCGTTGCTGGTGACTGCACGATTTCCACTCGCCAAGCAGGGGTTTGATTATGTGTAACTTGTTATTAATGCAGGAGTCCCATTCTTGTTGCCATTTTGATGTCAGGGCTTTGCGAATTGCTCGTATACTGTCTTTGTATGGAAGTTTTGTGTGTGTTAGGTCTTTGTGGGCTGCCATGGCCGCGCATCTATCTCCTGATTCGTTCCCTGGTATCCCAACATGGCTAGGGACCCAGCAGAATCGTATGGTTCGTCCGTATTTGTTATTAAGCACCAAGTTTAAGATATCACGAGCAGCGGTTCACAGTCGGATTTTAAATTTAAAGCTCTGAGTGCACTCAACGAATCGGTGTAAATGACAGCACTCTTCTGTTTGTCGATGATAACTTGGTTTACTGCCGTCCATATAGCCATAACTTCGGCGGTAAAGACTGAAGCAGAATTATGTATTCGGATGCTATTTTCCCAATTTTCCGTTACGGTTCCCACACCCACGTATTCTTGTGTTTTAGAACCATCTGTGTAAAATTCTGTGTGATCTTTATATTTTTCTTGATAAGTGCGGAACTCTTGCATTATGTGTTCGTGTGGGGTGTCCTTTTTCTTTAAGTGGGTTAGTGTCCAATCACATAGTTGTGTGCAATCGCACCATGGGGCCAGTCTTTGCGGCCTTTCAGCAACCTGCAGGACCTCATGAGGAATGTTATAAATCTGGCAGTATTCCTCATGTCGTAAGACAAGTGGCCGTATCATGTTCGGTTTGTTTGTGTAGTGTAACCGAGAGTTGCATTGTGTTACGATTTTGTAGCATATATGTTGTGGTGTTCACCGAATTCTCAGTACATAGGAGAGGGTTAGTAGTGCTCTGCGGTGCTGTAGGGAAGGCTCATTGCAGTCAACGTATAAACTTAGGACAGGCGATGTTCTGTAGGCACCGCTCGCCAATCGTAGGCCAAGATTGTGAATTGGATCAAGTCGTTTAATGTAGGATTGCCTGGCTGCACCATAAACTACACTACCGTAGTCGAGAATGCTACGCACAAGGGACCGGTAAATACGTAGTAGGCATATTCGGTCAGATCCCCAGTGCTTGTGCGATAACACTTTGAGAATATTTAATGCTTTATTTGCCTTAATTTTTGTTGTGTTAATGTGGGCTAGGAAGTTCAGTTTTGTGTTAAATGTTACGCCTAAGAATTTGTACTCTCGTTTGACCGGTAGTGTTGCGCCATCCAGTGTCAGAACTGGGTCGCAATGTAAGCCACGCTTCTGGGAAAACAGCACTGTAACGGTTTTGTGGGTTGAAAAGCGGAAACCATTTTTGTCGGCCCACTGTGTGAGATTATTTATTGTTATTTGTAGCTGTCTTTCGCAGGTGGATAGGTTTGAGGCGCGGCAAGCCACTTGCAAATCATCGACATATATTGAATGCATAACAGACGATGGAATGATTTTGTTTACAGAGTTCATTTTGACTATGAAGAGTGTCGTGCTGAGAATGCAACCTTGTGGGACGCCATTTTCTTGTGTAAATGTGCGTGAAAGTGTTGTGCCGAGGCGTACCTGAAATGTTCTATTTGACATGAAATCGTATAGGCAGTTTAGCATTCTGCCACGAATGCCCAAATCAGCCAGGTCTCTCAAAATTCCATATCGCCATGTGGTATCGTACGCTTTTTCTAGGTCAAAGAAAACCGCGAGACGGTGTTGTTTGTGTAGAAACGCATCACGTATTTCATGTTCTAGTCGGACGAGATGATCAGTCGTGGAGCAGCCCTTTTTGTTTCCGCACTGGTGCGTGTCTATTAGGTGTCTTGATTCGAGGATGAATGTGAGTCTCGCGTTTATAATGCTCTCATATGATTTGTCTAGACAACTTGTTAGTGCAATGGGTCTGTAGCTGCTTGGGGATGATGCAGTTTTACCAGATTTTAGAAAAGGCACTACTACTGCATTTTTCCAGTCTGTAGGCATTACCCCAGATTGCCATATCTTGTTGAAAAATTGAAGGAGTGCCTTTACCGATGCTTGAGATAAGTGCACCAGCATTGTGTAGTGGACCCGGTCAAGACCTGTTGCTGTTTTTTTACCGGCCGAAAGAACTCTGTTTAATTCCTGCATTGTAAGAGTGTCATTATATAGTTCCATTGAAGCACCGGTAGTGGGAAGTCTCTGTTTCTCACCCGACTCTTTGTATTTTAAAAATGTTTGAGTAATTTGCTGAGCTTGAGATGTTATAAAAGTGTTCGCCTAATAAGTTGGCCTGGTCTTCTAGTGTTGTTTGGGTGCCTGGACTTGTAAGTAGTGGTATTGTGCATGATGTGTACTCTCCTTTAAATTTTCTAACCCGGTCCCACATTTGTTTAGATGTGACTGAACTATTAATTCAAGATACATATTTTTGCCATGACGATTTCTCTGCCTGACGCCGAACAAATCTTGCTTTGGCTTTGGCCTGTTTAAAGGCTAGGAGGTTGTTATAGGTTGGATACCTTCGTAAGATTCCCCAGGCCTTATTTGGTACACTCGTCTGTCCACCAGGGATTTAGTCTTTTGCGCAAAATACCGGATGACTGAGGTATTGCTGTTTCTGCAGCTGAGATTATAACCTCAACGAACTTTTTATTGAGTTCGTGAACGCTCAGTTCTGGTGAGAAGACCATTTCCAGTTTAGCATGTTCCATAAAAACTGGCCAGTCAGCAAGCTGCAGTTTCCACCGGCGTGGCTTAATGCCTAGGGTTGGTGATGATGGTAAGATTTTTATGATTGCGGGCAAGTGATCATTACCATATGGCGTGTCGAGGGCTTCCCATTTAAGATCGCTAAAAAGAGATGGTGAACAAAAAGCTAAATCTAAACAACTAAAAGTGCGTGAAGTAGGTGAAAAATACGTTGATGCACCCGAGTTTAAGAGGCAGATATCATTTGACAAGATAAAATCTTCAATGGGCTGCCCTCTTGGGTCAGTTTTGCCACTGCGCCAAAGAGTACAATGAGCATTAAAATCTCCAACTAAAACAAAAGGCTCCGGCAGCTGGTCTGTTAAATTTTCTAAATCTTTACTAGTAAAATAGGTATGGGGTGAAAGATATAGTGAACAAATGGTGATGGTTTTATGAGACAGAACGGTGACTGCTACAGCCTCGAGAGATGTATTTAATTGGACATTTCGTGTAGGAGTGCCGCCCTGCACTACTATGGCGACTCCTCCTGACAGACGGCTGGAGTGTTCGCGGTCCTTGCGTACGACAGTAAAACCTTTCAAGAATTGTGTATTTTTGGGGCCTAAGTTGGTTTCTTGAAGGCAGAGTGCAACTGGCGATAGCTTATTGATAATGTCTTTGATGTCACCTAGATTATGAATCAGGCCTCTACAGTTCCAATGGATGATGAAAGCCATTGTAAGACAAATAAAAATGTTTACTTATGTGCGTGTGAGCTAAAATGTGATAGGTGACATGTAATAGAAAGATCACTACTCTAATCAAGGGCGGTAGCCATTCAGGTTACCTGTCCCTTTTTCGGCGCAGTTACAAGAAGTCTGTCCTTGCTGCTTTTGGCGTCAATGACGCCGGGGTTTTTGGGTCGACCTCCATCGCCTTCTCCGAGGCGCTGGACGATCGAGAGCCAGGCGCCGAAACGCGTGTCTCGGGCCGTGGAGTTCGGTTCAACTTTGGGCCCTGCGACACTGCGGTCTGCCGGCCCGTATTCGATGATGATGGAGCAGCACTGGCTGCTACCACCAAGGGGGCGGATGGAGTTTCTGCAGGAGTGCCGCGCACGGACCCTGTAGACTCTTGAAACCGGTGTGGCGTTGCCCCCTGCCGCGCCGCACTGGCATAGCTAAGTTGAGGTAAGTGTCCCAACCTTTTCCTCGCTTCATAGAATAAAATTTTTTCTTTTACGGTGATTGCAATTATTTCTTTTTCTTTTTTCCTTCAAGGGCAACTCCGTGAGTAGGCTGGATGGTCTCCCTTACAATTGGCACAATGTGCAGGAGCATTGCAGTTGTCAGAAGGATGGTCGTTGGCACTACACTTCGCGCATGTTTCTTTTCCTCTGCATGATTGTGATGCATGTCCAAACCTCCGGCACTTGAAGCACCGCCTTGGGTTCGGTATGTACGGTCGGACGTTGATTCTTAGGTATCCTGCTTCGAGTGATGTGGGCACAGTACTAGTTCCAAATGTTAGTATCACGTGTTTTGTGGGGATTTGTTGGTCGTTTCGTCTGAGTGTAATCCTTTGTACCTTAATTACGTTTTGATCTTGGAACCCTTCGAGGAGCTCTTCGTCACTAAGGTTTAGGAAATCTTCTTCTGATATTACTCCCCTGCTTGTGTTGAGCGAGCGATGTGGAGAGATTGTGACGTTAATGTCACCGACACTGGTGAGTTGGGCGAGCTTTTCAACTTGGTCTTTCTTTTTCAGTTCGAGGAGGAGGTCTCCGCTAGCCATCTTTGTGGCTTTGTAGTCAGGTCCAATCGTGTTTACGAGGCATTTCGATACAAGGAAGGGTGATAGTTTTCTTACACTTGTGTTGCCTTCACTATGAAGGACATGGTACTTAGGGAAGGTGTCTAGGTCGGTTCGGAGGGTAAATTGGAAAATTGCATCGGTGCGACCTCTTTTCAGAGGCCGATCTGAAAGTCGGGGGAACGCTTCTGCCATAACATGGTTTCAAAGTTCGGCGGCGGTGGTAGCCACCCACCACCGAGCCCAACAAAGGGACGCTACAGGTTACGCGAAACCTGCAGATGCCAGCTATGCACCGCCACTATAACCTAATGTACATACCCAAGACTGGATACATTACACACGGTTAACCCTTGCCGCCGGGAAATTTGGAAGTGAGAAGAAGTGAGCAGGAGACAGGACAGATGGAAAAGTGAGAGAAAAAGACAAAAGATTGAAGAGGGGGACAGGAAAAGGCGACTGCCGATTTCCTCCAGGAGGGTCAGTCTGGAGGTGCCGTCTATGTGAAGCAGAGGCCGAAGAGGTGTGTTGCCTCCGCCGGGGGGCCTCAAAGGTCCAATCACCCAGCATTGGATCAACCCCCAGGATCCCCCTTCCCCCAGACACGGCTAAGCCGCGCACGGCTACACGCGGGAGGGTCCAACCCTCGTGTGCTCGGGTCCGTGGTGTCGCAGCACACCAAAATCCTGCTGACGCAGACGCCCCTGCGGGGAAGGAAATAGATAAGGACAATACTAGCTACTATACTTCTGTATGTAGTGCAGATACCTTTGTTGAAACCATCAGTAAAACTGATTGGTTTCCAATTAATACCATGTTTGATCCCGAAGAAGCACTGAATAAGTTTTGCTCCTTATTCTTGTTGGACGTCTCGACTAACACACGCACTGTGAAGTGTGGGAAAAAATATAAATATCCGCAGAACCCATGGATGACGGATGGTCTTTTAGAAAGTCTGAGGAAGAAGGAAAACATGTACAAAAAAACTAAACGTCAGCCCTTTAATACTGGACTGGCTAAACGATATAAGAGGTACTGTAATTTATTGAACGTTTTACTTAAACAGGCGAAAAAAAGTACTACGAAAATAAATTTGAACAGAATAAGAATAACCCCAAAAAACAGTGGCAGCTATTCAACTCTTTTCTTAACAAGTCATCTGTTGATTCTCCTATAACCAAAATAAATTACAATAGTCTCACTCTTTCTGAGCCCAACGAAATTGCTGATACTTTCTCGGACTATTTTTCTTCCGTTTATACTAATAACGACATACATGCGCCGTTGTATAATACTTTAAGCCGTACGACACAATCATTCTTCCTCTTACCAGCTACGCCAAATGAAGTGTTTTCCACGATTGCTAATCTTAAAAATACAGGGCCTGGCTTAGATAAAATTTGTGTAAGGCATTTAAAACTGGTGGCACATTTAGTTTCCGACACGCTTTGTAATATTATCAACCTAATCTTTAAGCACGGCTCATTCCCTTCATTTTTAAAAAACGCTAAGATAATTCCTGTTTTGAAAAAAGGCGACAAACAAACGGTTACTAATTACCGACCGATTGCAATTCTTTCCTGCCTTAGTAAACTAATTGAGAAATTATTTGTTAAACGTCTTAACGACTACTTAACAAAGTTTAAGTTGCTAAAGGAACAACCAATTTGGTTTCCGCCCTGGAAGTTGCAATAATTTAGCTGTGCTGTCTCTGACTACATAAAAAATGTATCGATTCGGGAAACTTGGTCGGATCTGTTTTTTTTAGACTTTACTAAAGCGTTTGACACGGTTAACCATCGGGTCCTCATTAATAAACTTGAGTCTTATGGTATAACAGGTCCTGCGCTAACATTCTTGCAAAGCTACTTACTTGACCGGCAATATACAGTACATGTAGCAAATACTTTTTCTGTAACAAAATGTATTAACCAGGGTGTACCACAGGGCTCAGTTTTAGGTCCTTTGCTTTTCGTTCTATATATTAATGATCTTCCGGATTCTCTTAGCTCCTCCAACTACGACCATTGCGTTTTATACGCAGATGACACAACCATATCTTCATCTGATAAATGTATTACTGCGCTTACTTCAAAGTTAAATATTGCATTGTGTAACATTATGAAATGGTGTAGTAACAATTACTTGGTTCTGAATCCTCTAAAAACTAAATATATGTTGTTTAGAAGTGCTCAGAGGTCCTTAACCTTTATTCCTGAACTAAAGCTTGGAATTTATTCAATTCCCGCTTGCACCGATGTTACTTTTCTTGGCATTCATCTTGACTCTAACCTAACATTTCGCTGTCACTTCCAACATCTCAAGCTGAAGACTGCGTTTGGTATCCGCGCATTAATCAAAGCTCGTCCTTTTTTCTCTCGTGAGGCTCTACTAGCGTTGTATTTTGTTTTCATTCATAGTCACATTAATTACGGTATTGTTTCATGGGGAAACACGTACGCTTGTCACTTATCATCAATTCAACACATCCAAAATCAGTCAATGCGCATTATCACTTCTAGTACTATGCAATCCAATGCTGCAGCGTTGCTTCGCTTGTACAGTATCTTGCCTGTTAATAATTTGTTCCAGTTTAACATAGTTGTCTTACTCCACAAGTTGCTTCATAGTAACCTTGCGTTTCCTTTTATTGCAGTTGGCCTTTTGCAGAATAAAAATGCAACCAGATTTGCGGCTAATAACAATTTCTTGTTACCCATGGTTCATACCAATTCGGCAAACATCTGCATTCACAGCTATTTCTCTTTGGAATGAATTACCATCAACTATTAAATCATGCTCTTCTCTTGAAATCTTCAAAAAGTTACTTAAGTGTCATTTCCTGCGATAACTATACTACGATTCTCGCGGTGTATGTCAAACTTTTTCTCTGACATATCAGTTCTTAGGTTTCATCCATGTTGTTTTCATCCATCCTTGTTCTCGCGTTTCTTTCTTACCATGTTCGTGTTTGCTTGATTGAATTGAATTGTCTAATAATGTATTAATCTGTCGACGTTGTTTGATAATAGCGTTCATTTGCTGTGTATAGATATCACCACGTTGTATTATTTACCAAGGGTCCCACTACAGTTCTTTCACTTTGGGACCCTTGTCTGTATATTATTGATGTTGTAACAACTTTTTTGGTACTAATAAAATCTGAATTACTAGACACAGTAAAGATACTAGGTATGACTTTCAACAGAAATGTAATATCAGCAAAAACCTGGACAGAAGCGATAAGCTAATCTGAAAAAGTCCTTACAGAAGCAGCTAAATATCACCTCTCAGTTAAGGGACACGTAGAAATAATAAATACCAAAGTTTGTGCCTACGCATTTTATGCAACAAAAATAGCCACAATGCCAAAACAAACAGCAGCAAAATTAACCAGCATCACCTCTAGTTTTTTATAGAACCAAAAACGGCCACCAATACAGAAACATATCCTCCAACTACCAGCAGACAGAGGAGAACTAAGTCTACCGAACATACCCATAATTGCACGCATAATAAGCAATGGCAATACAGACATTAGCAGAAAACTTCACGTACCCCGGAAGAAACTTAATGATATTTTGGCTAAACACTTATAAAAACACATAATGGACCCATAGCCGAAGAAACCCTCTCCTTTTACAGAGCACTGACCGGAACCAAAAAAAACAATAATTCAAGAAACACCGACACTAGATCTCAGGAAAACTTCTGTAAAAGCTTTCAGCGAAGAATTCGCGATCCGCAACCTATCAGACGAAGAAAGGGCGAAAAAAATAAATGGGCATACTTAACCAGAATGAGCATGCCCGCCGAAGTTAAAGAATTCTAATTGCGCAGACAACGGGAAATTCTACCTACAAGAGAAAGACTGGCCGCCCGGTGAATAGTCCCAAATGAACAATGCCCAAATTGTGAGGACACCGAAACAGTTGACCACGCCATTTTCAAATGTCATGCAGCCAAGCCACTTCTTGGAAGCTCGCAAAGAAGATACTGCAGATAGACATACCAAAAAAAACAAGATCAGGAACGCGAATACACGACCTAATAAGAGCAATACTAATTATGTCTTTATGGAACAGAAGAAGCCTTGCCGAAGCATCAGAAAGACCAAAGAGGGCCACATTCCCACCCCTGAGGTAAAGAAGACTTCTAGTGTACACGTTTATGAATGCACGAAGTGAACAAACAGGTCAGTTTTGTGGAAAAAAATGGCACACACGGTTCATCACATAGAGAAACGGTAAACTTGAGCTAAATATTGTTGCCTTCTAATGAAAAAAAAAGATACTACGAAACAACCTTTCCAATCTGGTTCCCACATGTGATCAAATGTTTTACTGTTGAATAACGAAGTGTGTAAAAGAAATTGTTTTGTTTGTATCCTTTCTTGTGCCTCAGTGAACCAAATTTGTGTATACCACACCGAGTTATGCATCAGGTACCCCTGTGAAATGTAGAAAGTATTTTACGATAATAAACTTCCCCTTTTGTAGCGCATGCAGCTGGCTGTACCGGCCCTTACTGCCTTTGATTCATAGTAGAAGCTAGTCGACGAGACCCCAACCAGCAAGCCCGACCTCGAAATCTGGATCCGGACCCGGCTGTGCCTAGACCCCTTTGCACTGCCCTCGGGATCGGCCCACCTGGTAGGTCTCGCGGGGCTGCTGGCGGACTACCTGGTTTTGATCAGGGATCCTGCAGAGTGCTACCTGCTGGGTTGCACTACACTCCAGGGGTCTTCCCCGGTGGCTCTTGCTGAGCGGTTGATGAACCTGGCGCTGCCTGGGTCTTCATTGCCGCCTCCTGCAACTGCAGGGGCCCTACAAGCCTGCCGAAGAGTCAGTGTCATTCACTGATTCTTGGCTCAATCAGAGTGCAGCAGGGCCCAGCGCCAGCTGCCCAGAACTAGTACTACCAGAACCTACAAGAATCCCGGAGCCAACGCAGCCAGTGGCAACGCGGCGACGTCCTCATCCACACGGAGAACTTGAGTGAGACACCCTTAAGGGAAAACTATTTCCTATTCAATGCACCTGATGGAGATATTTCTATTGATGATTTGATTGATGTTGTGGAAGCCATAGCTGGGGATGACTGTGTGCTGGCACAGCAACATTTGGGGGTTCTAAGTTTTTAGTATGTGCTAGGAACTCAACTCAAGCAACCAGGCAACTCAAGCAGGTCGCAGAAGGCTTCCGCGTGAATTATGTTAATGTGCCAGTAGAAGCTGTCGGCCCACCTGTCGCATGTGTTAACGTATACCGGTTTCCTGTATACTTGTCTGTCGACACCATGTCCATTGCTCTGCGACCTTATGGTAATGTTAAAAGTACATAATTTGCAAAGGTAGCAAATCTAAGCAACAAGCTGAATGGTGTGCGGGTCGTCCGCATCGAGATGACTAGGCCTATACCCAATTTTCTTACCACTCAAGGAAATCGGGTTATGTGTGAATGCCGTGGCATGCGTCGTGTGTGACGTTGCGTTTGCTCTCTATATGTGGTGATTGTAAAGGAGAAAGATACGCTTAATTCTGCAGCCCTTCAGGGAGCACGGCGCAGAACGCGCGTTTCTCTGCGCCATACGTTGGCTCCTTGTCAAAGCGCGCGACCTTACTCGCACATACAGTATACGGCGCGTGGCGACGATTTCATCGCCATTGGACGTCATACGGAACCTCCCGGCGACGGCAACGACGACGGCAGAAATACGCTTGGAGGGTCCATATAATTGCCATCGCAATAAAACCAAGAAAACATTCGCTGTCACCTGAGAATTCTGATTCTGCAAGTGACATGAAAGTCACAGATGCGCGGCCGGGAGCAAGTGGGGGAAGCCCTTTGCTTTAAACCTAGGTAACCAATGATAAAATTACAGCAGCGGCGTACAATAAATGTGGCTGTAGACGGTTTACAATTCAATTTATTTGACCATTCAAATGCAATTAGAAAGACTTCACTGTATTTCATTTAATGTTAGGGGTTTCCGAAATGCATGGAAACAAAAGCGATTAATTCGTTTCGCCCGAGAAAAGGAAAGCGATATTATCTTTGTACTAGAAACAAACTTGCGCACGCCACAAGAAGCGGCTGCATTTAAAGAAACCAAAGGGGTAGAAAAGCTTCTTTTCACTGACGAGCAATAGATCATGCGGTACAGGAGTAATTTGTGTTTCACACCGATACCGCGAAGGGACGTTTTGCACCTACGACACCGACGGCAGAATAACATGTGTGGGTATATTTTTAGTTGGCCGGAAAGTCCGATTTATTAATGTGTATGCCCCTGTAACAAGGAGATTAATTAACGAGTTTTTTTTAACTCTCTGGAATTATATGCTTATAAAACAACCTTGCGTGGTGGTTGGAGACTTCAACTGCGTCCTGGACACTAATAGAGATGTTCGCGGACCAGGGCAGGGGAGATCAAACTACCACGCCAGTGAATTGAGAAAACTGCTAACATTCCAAAATATGTCAGATGCATGGTTATGGTTACATGGAAACACTTTCGAATAGTATACACGCGTTCATGCGGACAAACAGAACGCAGGCTCGACAGAGCTTATTTGTCGACTTGTCTCCTAACGGAGCTGGATGAAATCAAAACTATGAATGGCCCAGAAGGATCCCAGTGACCATAAACCGGTTAGCTTTACACTAAAGGGACAAGAAGGACCAGCTCACACCCCAAGAAAGTGGCGTATGGATGCGTCAATATTACACGACCAGACAGAATGCGAAGACATCAGGATGAAACTAAATAAGAGCGTGCAGAATAATAACAATAATGAAAACTGGGATGAACTAAAAGAAGAATGGAAAGCAATTCTGATAGAAGCTGGGGAAAACAGGAAAAGAAACACTAAGAACCTGAACGAAATATTACGAAGAATACGCATAATAGAAAGAGGAGGAGAGCAGACTTACTACATGCAAGAATACCTTAAGTGTCTACGTGCTAAGTATATATAATCAAAACATGAGAGAAATCAGACAAAACAAAAACCTACTAACAGAATCACAGAACTTTGATCGAACAAACTCCAGCCAAGCAGCCCGCGCACTGAACCAAGACAGCGAAGGGAAAAAAAGAATAGAAACAATACGGACAGACAAAAGCGAAATAACCAAAGATGAAGAATCCATAAAGGAAGTATCCCTGGAGCACTTTCAGAAAGTGTTACAAGGAAACAATCCCATCCAAGAAGGCAACACAACCAGACTGCTTGAAAACCTCCCATAAGTGCAACAAGAAGATCAACTGTTTGCCCCTGCCACAGAGGAGGAAGTATTAAAGACAATCCAGAAAACGACGCAAAAAACAGCACCCGGACCAGACGGCATCTTAAAAGGGTTCTATGTTACCTTTTTTGACATAGTCGGGCCAAGATTAGTAAAAACGATAAACAACCTTATCACTCAAAAGAAGAAACCCCCTTCATTCGCAAAAGGAAGAATCATTTTACTGGACAAACCAAACATTGACTTATTGGATGTGAATGAATGGGTGGAGACCAATGATGATGATATGTGATGTTTTGTGGCGCAAGGGCCAGGTCTGGCCAAAGAGCGCCATGCAAATGATTATGAATATTTAATTGAACATTGAAGTGGAAAGGATAGAACACGGCTGTATATGGGCCTAAAAGCAGAGTCGCTGTACAGTGCGTAAAACATAAATGTATTAAAATTATGGCAATGGCTTTAAAGTGTCCTGTGAGACGTAAAACAGGCTTTGAGAGGATGATTTTCTAAAATTTGTAAGTGCCAGTGGCACTGCTGCCTCATCAAGAACCTTGTGTGCAAGGCTTTGGAGGCACGTGCCATACAAATGGTAGTATCGCAGCTGTAGCCTCTGTTGAGAGGTCATGCTACGAATTTATCGGGCGTAGAACTTGTAGTGAATCAACATCATGTAAATAGTTTAAAAGTGATTTACTGTTGAAAATGAGTCCACATGAAGGAACATTGCTGGATGAAGAGGAACGTTCTCTTTGTAAGCTAGAAGAAAGTGTCTTTTTCTTTCAGCTTCTGATTCGCGGCACTCTATCAGGACATGTAGGACGGTCAGCGTCTCCACATTTAGTGCAGATGGGAGGTTCAGCACCAGACAGCAAGTAAGAGTGGGTCCCGTAGGTATGGCCTATCCTAAGTCGACAAAGAATTACTTCAGTTCGCCGTATTTTTGTTGTTGGTCGCCAATTACCCAACTGAGGTTTAATTAAATGCAGCTTATTCGACGTTTCAGTGTCCCACATTTGCTGCTAGTATGACCTCATTTTTCTGCGGAGAAAAGGCTTCAAGTCTGTCACAGGTACAGATATGAAAGTGTTGCTAGCTTTCGCTGTAAGAGATGTGGCCATCTGGTCTGCCAGCATGTTCCCTTCGATGCCTCTGTGGCCTGGCACCCAGCAGATTACAATAAGCTGGTTAGATAAGTACGCAGTGCACAGAAATGAGTAAAGCTCGTTGAGTACAGGGTTAATGTGTTTGCGGAGTGACATTAAGGACTTTACTACACTCAAGGAGTCAATGAATGTGATGGCATTGGGTAGATTGGTTTTCCTGATGCATTTAACAGCCGACAGTACTGCGTAAGCTTCCGCGGAAAAAATGCTTGTTTCCGGGTGCAAGACGTTAGATTCTGAGAAAGACGGACCAACGGCTGCATAAGACACACCAGCATGGGACTTCGATGCGTCAGTATAAAATTTTGGGCATGAGTATTTTAGCTGCAGTTCGAGGAAGTGCATTCGGATGTGTGCCTCTGGAGCATGCTTTGTAACATGAACAAACGATGTATCACATTTAATGAGCTGCCACTGCCACGGTGGTAAGAGCTTTGCCGGGGCTTTTAGACGAGGTTCTAAAAGTGGGACACCCATTTCATCACTGAGCTTCCTCACACGCAGTGAGAAGGGCTCCTTTGCTGTGGGTCGGTTACGGAACAGTGTGGTGCAAGTCATATCATTTATGGTAGCGTAACACGGATGTTCAGGGTTTGCGTGTACCTTCAGAAAATATGCAAAGCTAGAGTATCACCTCTGCAAGGTAAGTGACCACTCGTTTGATTCTGCGTATAGGCTTTGTATAGGACTTGTCCTGAAAGCACCTGTGGCCAGGCGGATACCTAAATGATGAATCGGATCTAGCATCTTCAACGCGCACGGTGCGGCAGAGTGGTACACAACGGCACCATAGTCTAAACGTGTACGTACAAGACTATTGTACAGGTCCAATAGGCACTTCCTGTCGCTACCCCATGTGGTGTGGGACAGAAGCTTAAGGAGGTTCATTGTTTTCATGCATTTCGTCCTGAGGTATTTGATGTGGGGTATAAACGTTAGTTTTGAATCCAAGATGATTCCTAAGAATTTATGTTCACTGCTGACAGTGAGTTCATCTCCATTAATAAAAATACTAGGGGTTGGCGTTGCGCCTTTCTTCTTGGAGAAAAGCATGCAAGTACTTTTCTGCGTGTTCACTTTAAACCCATTTTCATTCGCCCATCTACCTACCTTGTTTAAGCCAAGCTGGACCTGGCGTTCGCAGATAGCAAGATTGCAGGATTTAAAACCTATCTGCACATCGTCGACGTATACAGAGTAAAACATGGTGCGTGGAATGACTGTGTGAAGTGAATTCATTTTTACGACAAAGAGCGTGCAACTAAGCACGCCTCCCTGTGGCACACCGGTCTCTTGGGTGAATGTTCTAGACAAACTGTTGCCCACTCTTACACGAAACGTGCGGTCAGATAGCTTTCGATTGTGTTCAACATGTTGCCACGGACACCCATCGAAGAAAGGTCCGGAAGGATACCAAAACGCCATGTCGTATCGTATGCCTTCTCTAGGTCAAGAAATACTCAAAGAAGGAATTGTTTATGTATAAAGGCATCCCTGATGTTGGCCTCGATGCGAACGAGGTAGTCTGTTGTCGATCTACCTTCTCGGAAACCACACTGGAAGGGGTCTAGAATTTTGTGATTTTCCAGGAAACAGATTAGGCGTCGGTTTATCATTTTTTCTAAGAGCTTGCACAGACAGCTTGTTAGAGCTATTGGTCTGTAACTGCTGGCTAGAGAGGGATCCTTGACTTGTTTAAGTATGGGGATAACAATAGCTTCTTTCCAAGCAGATAGACTGTATCCAGCTGCCCATATAGCATTGAAGAGGGATAGAAGTGTATTTAGTGTTTCTGAGTGTAAGTGTTTGATCATTTCATAGATGATGCGATCACTACCTGGCGTCGAGTTGTTGCAACAATTCAAAGATGCGTGAAGTTCAGCTAAACTGAATGGGCTATTGTACGCTTCATTTCTTCACATTTGCGTTCAAGGTGTTGCCGCTCTGTGTGTTCTTTGAATAGCAGGAAAGTGCGTGTGTAGTTTGATGCACTCGAGATTTGTTCAAAGTGCTCACCTAGAAAGTCTGCCCGATTTTCCAGGCTGTCTCCTTGGGTATTTACTAGGGATAGAGGGTGAGAGTGTCGGCCTTTTAGTTTATTTACTCGGTTCCAGACCTTTCTCTCATCAGTTAGTTAGTTAGTTAATTCAGGTTTAATGGCGCAAAAGCGACAAAGGCCATGCTGCGCCAGACACAAGGTAATAAGAAATGAAATGTTAGTGTAGCGAGAATTGCGTTACCTTATATTCTATGTAATATACCGGCTTCAACTAAAAACTTGAACAAGTCAGTGAATGGCACTAGCGGATCATCTCCCAATAGTGAGGCGGGATGTAAAGGTATGTATTCTGCAGAATTTTCCGTCTGCGTGTTTCTATATGTGGACATGTCATAACAATGTGTATTACTGTGAGAGGTTCATGACACTTATCGCAGGTTGGCGGATCTTCTTTTCTAAGTAAGAAGTTGTGTGTCAGATGTGTGTGCCCTATTCGAAGTCGACATAGGATCACCTCGTAGAACCGTTGCTGGTGACTGCACAATTTCCACTCGCCAAGCAGGGGTTTGGTTATGTGTAACTTGTTATTAATGCAGGAGTCCCATTCTTGTTGCCATTTTGATGTCAGGGCTTTGCGAATTGCTCGTATGCTGTCTTTTTATGGAAGTTTTGTGTGTTAGGTCTTTGTGCGCTGCCATGGCCGCGCATCTATCTGCTGATTCGTTCCCTGGTATCCCAACATGGCTAGGGACCCAGCAGAATCGCATGGTTCGTCCATATTTATTATTAAGCACCATGTTTAAGATATCGCCAAGCAGCGGTTCACAGTCGGATTTTAAATTTAAAGCTCCGAGTGCACTCAACGAATCGGTGTAAATGACAGCACTCTTCTGTTTGCTGGTGATAACTTTGTTTACTGCCGTCCATATAGCCATAACTTCGGCGGTAAAGACTGAAGCAGAATTATGTATTCGGATGCTATTTTCCCAATTTTCCGTTACGGTTCCCACACCCACGTATTCTTGTGTTTTAGAACCATCTGTGTAAAATTCTGTGTGATCTTGAATATGCGGAACTCTTGCATTATGTGTTCGTGTGGGGTGTCCTTTTTCTTTAAGTGGGTTAGTGTCCAATCACATAGTTGTGTGCAATCGCACCATGGGGCCAGTCATTGCGGCCTTTCAGCAACCTGCAGGACCTCATGAGGAATGTTATAAATCTGACAGTATTCCTCGTGTCGTAAGACAAGTGGCCATATCATGTTCGGTTTGTTTGTGTAGTGAAACCGAGAGTTGCATTCTGTTACGATTTTGTAGCATATATGTTGTGGTGTTGACCGAATTCTCAGTACATAGGAGAGGGTTAGTAGTGCTCTGCGATGCTGTACGGAAGGCTCATTGCAGTCAACGTATAGACTTAGGACAGGCGATGTTCTGTAGGCACCGCTCGCCAATCGTAGGCCAAGATTGTGAATTGGATCAAGTCGTTTAATGTAGGATTGCCTGGCTGCACCATAAACTACACTACCGTAGTCGAGAATGCTACGCACAAGGGACCGGTAAATACGTAGTAGGCATATTCGGTCAGATCTCCAGTTCTTGTGCGATAACACTTTGAGAATATTTAATGCTTTATTTGCCTTAATTTTTGTTGTGTTAATGTGGGCTAGGAAGTTCAGTTTTGTGTCAAATGTTACGCCTAAGAATTTGTACTCTCGTTTGACCGGTAGTGTTGCACCATCCAGTGTCAGAACTGGATCGCAATGTAAGCCACGCTTCTGGGAAAACAGCACTGTAACGGTTTTGTGGGTTGAAAAGCGGAAACCATTTTTGTCGGCCCACTGTGTGAGATTATTTATTGTTATTTGTAGCTGTCTTTCGCAGGTGGATAGGTTTGAGGCGCGGCAAGCCACTTGCAAATCATCGACATATATTGAATGCATGACAGACGATGATGATGATATGTGGTGTTTTATGGCGCAAGGGCCAATAATGGCCAAAGAGCGCCAAGCGGTGGTGTTGTGTGTTCGATGATACAAATGATTACAAAGGGAAACGTGGCTGACTGAAGATATAACACGGCTGTATAGGGGCCTAAAACCAGTAGTAACATGCAAACATAATAAATTGATGACAATGGTTCGTGAGGTGTGCTGTGAACTAAAAAGGTATACTCGGACGGAGTAAAATACTAAAATGTATAAATACCAGTAGCACTACTGCCTCACCGAGGCCCTTAAGCCTGGAGGCAGGTGCTCTACAAGGCGCTACTATCGCAGCAGGGGCCTAGGGCGAGAGGCGATGCTACGATACTTGTGGGCCAATAATTTGTAATGCGCCAACATCCTGTAAAAAGTTAAAAAATGATTTTCTGTGAAAAAACGGGTCTGCACCAAGGAACATTCTCGGATGAAAAGGAATATGCTGTCGGTAGGCTAGAGGGAAGTGTTTTTTCCTTTCAGGTTCCACTTTCCCACACTCCAGCAAGACGTGGAGGACGGTCAGTGTCTCGCCACACTTACAGCAGGTAGGAGGTTCGCTGCCGGTCAACAGATAAGAGTGTGTGCCATAGGTATGGCCTATCCTAAGGCGGCAAAAAATCACTTCAGTTCGCCGTATTTTTGTCATTAGTGGGAAATTTCCTAAGCGGGGCTTGATTAAATGAAGTTTATTGGAAGTCTTAGTGTCCCACATCTGTTGCCAGTGTCTTCTAAGTTGTTTTCGTAAAAATGGCTTCAGGTCTGTGGCTGGGATACCTATAGATGAGTTGCCAGCTTTCGTTGCACTGGATGTGGCAGTTCCATCTGCAAGCATGTTGCCTTCAATTCCTCTGTGCCCAGGCACCCAACATATTATGATGTGCTGATTAGATGTATATACTTTGCACAGGAGGGAATATACCTCAGTGAGTACAGGATTTTTGTGACTCTTGGACAGACGATGGAATGATTTTGTTAACAGAGTTCATTTTGACTATGAAGAGAGTCGTGCTGAGAATGCAACCTTGTGGGACGCCATTTTCTTGTGTAAATGTGCGTGAAAGTGTTGTGCCGAGGCGTACCTGAAATGTTCTATTTGACATGAAATCGTATAGGCAGTTTAATATTCTGCCACGAATGCCCAAATCAGCCAGGTCTCTCAAAATTCCATATCGCCATGTGGTATCGTACGCTTTTTCTAAGTCAAAGAAAACCGCGAGACAGTGTTGTTTGTGTAGAAACGCATCACGTATTTCATGTTCTAGTCGGACGAGATGATCAGTGGTGGAGCAGCCCTTTTTGTATCCGCACTGGTGCGTGTCTATTAGGTGTCTTGATTCGAGGATGATTGTGAGTCTCGCGTTTATAATGCTCTCATATGATTTGGCTAGACAACTTGTTAGTGCAATGGGTCTGTAGCTGCTTGGGGATGATGCAGTTTTACCAGATTTTAGAAAAGGCACTACTACTGCATTTTTCCAGTCTGTAGGCATTACCCCAGATTGCCATATTTTGTTGAAAAATTGAAGGAGTGCGTCTACCGATGCTTGAGATAAGTGCGCCAGCATTGTGTAGTGGACCCGGTCAAGACCTGTTGCTGTTTTTTTACCGGCCGAAAGAACTCTGTTTAATTCCTGCATTGTAAGAGTCATTATATAGTTCCATTGAAGCACCGATAGTGGGAAGTCTGTTTCTCAGCGGACTCTTTGTATTTTAAAAATGTGTTTGAGTAATTTGCTGAGCTTGAGATGTTATAAAAGTGTTCGCCTAATAAGTTGGCCTGGTCTTCTAGTGTTGTTTGTGTGCCTGGACTTGTAAGTAGTGGTATTGTGTATGATGTGTACTTTCCTTTAAATTTTCTAACCTGGTCCCACATTTGTTTAGATGTGACCGAACTATTAATTGAGGATACATATTTTTGCCATGACGATTTCTCCGCCTGGCGCCGAACAAATCTTGCTTTGGCTTTGGCCTGTTTAAAGCTTAGGAGGTTGTTGTAGGTTGGATACCTTCGTAGGATTCCCCAGGCCTTATTTTGTTGTTTTTTTAGCTTCGGTACACTCGTCTGTCCACCACGGATTTAGTTTTTTTCGCAAAATTCCGGATGACTGAGGTATCGCTGTTTCTGCGGCTGAGATTATAACTTCAACGAACTTTTTATTGAGTTCGTGAACACTCAGTTCGGGTGCGAAGACTGTTTCCAGTTTCGCATGCTTCATAAAAACTGGCCAGTCAGCGAGCTGCAGTTTCCACCGGCGTGGCTTAATGCCTAAGGTTGGTGGTGATGGTAAGAGTTTTACGATTGCGGGCAGGTGATCACTACCATATGACGTGTCGAGGGCTTCCCATTTAAGATCGCTAAAAAGAGACGGTGAGCAAAAAGCTAAATCTAAACAACTAAATGTACGTGAAGTCGGTGAAAAATATGTTGATGCACCCGAGTTTAAAAGGCAGATATCATTTGACAAAATAAAATCTTCAATGAGCTGGCCTCTTGGGTCAGTTTTGTCACTGCCCCAAAGAGTACCATGAGCAATGAAATCTCCTACTAAAACAAAAGGCTCCGGCAACTGGTCTGTTAAGTTTTCTAGATCCTTAATATTAAAATGGCTATGGGGTGGAAGGTACAGCGAACAAATGGTGATGGTTTTGTGAGATAGAACGGTGACCGCTACAGCTTCGAAAGACGTATTTAATTGGACATTTTGGGTAGGAGTACCGCCTTGCACGATTATGGCGACTCCTCCTGACAGACGGCTGGAGTGTTCGCGGTCCTTACGTACGACCGTAAAACCTTTCAGAAAATGTGTATTTTTGGGGCCTAAGTTCGTTTCTTGAAGGCAGAATGCAATTGGCGATAGCTTATTTATGATCTCTTTTATGTCACCTAGATTATGGATCAGGCCTCTACAATTCCAATGGATGATGAAAGCCATCGTAAAACGAATAAAACTGTTCACTTATGTGTGTGTGAGCTAAAAAGTGATAGGTGACAAGTACTAAAAAGATCACTATAATCAAAAGGGTGGTAGCCGTTCAGGTTACCTGTCCCTTATTCGGCGCGGTTATAGGAAGTTTGTCCTTCTTGGTGTGCTCCTGGGAGCGCGGATCTTTTGGCGTCGATGGCGCCGGAATTTTCTGGTCGACCTCCATCGCCCTCTCCGAGGCGCTGGATGATCGAGAGCCAGGCGCCGAAACGCGCGTCTCGGGCCTTGGGTTCCGTTCAACTTTGGGCCCTGCGACACAGCGGTCTGCCGGCCCGTATTCGATGATGGAGCAGCACTGGCTGCTACCACCAAGGGGGCGGATGGAGTCTCTGCAGGAGTACCGCGCACGGACCCTGTAGACTCCTGAAACCGGTGTGGTGCTGCCCCCTGCCGCGCCACACTGGCATTGCTAAGTTGAGGTAAGTGCCCTAGCCTTTTCCTCGCTTCATAGAATGAGATTTTTTCTTTTACAGTGATTGCGATGATTTCTTTTTCTTTTTTCCAGCAAGGGCAGCTCCGTGAGTAAGCTGGGTGGTCTCCTTTGCAATTGACACAAAGTGCTGGAGCATTGCAATTGTCAGAAGGATGGTCGTTGGCACTACACTTGGCGCATGTTTCTTTGCCTCTGCATGATTGTGAGGCATGCCCGAACCTCTGGCACTTGAAGCACCGCCTCGGATTCGGTATGTACGGTCGCACGTTGATTTTCAAGTATCCTGCCTCGAGTGAACTGGGCACACTACTGGTTCCAAATGTGAGTATCACATGTTTGGTGGGGATTTGTTGGTTGTTGCGTCGGAGTGTTATTCTTTGTATTTTTGGATTACGTTTTGATCTTGAAATCCTTCAAGGAGTTATTCGTCGCTAAGGTTCAGGAAGTCTTCTTCTGATATTACTCCCCTGCTTGTGTTCAGTGAGCGATGTGGAGAGACTGTCACGTTCATGTCACCGATACTAGTGAGTTCAGTGAGTTTCTCAACTTGTTTTTTATTGATCAGCTCGAGGAGAAGGTCTCCGCTGGCCATCTTTGATGCTTTGTAGTTAGGACCAATCGTGTTTGCTGGGCATTTAGACACTAGAAATGGTGACAGTTTTCTTACGGTTGTGTTGCCTTCGCTGTGAAGGACGTGGTACTTTGGGTAGGTTTCTTGGTTTTCTTTCAAAAAGAACTGGAAAGGTGCTTCGGTGCGCCCCCTTTTTAGGGGGCGATCTTTGAGGCCCCGGGGGGAAAGCGTTTGCCATGTAAGCTTTGAGCAGTTCGGCGGCGATGGTGGCCACCCACCACCGAGCCCAACAAGGGGACACTACTAGGTTGGAAAGATACCTGCAGACGCCAGCCATGCATCGCCGCTATAACCTAATATAATATACCCAAGGTTGGATAACTACACAAGGTTAACCCTCGCTGCCTGGAAGATCGGAAGTAAAAGGAAGTGAAAAGAAGACAGGATAGATTGAAAGCTAGAGAAAAAGACGAAGATTGAAGAAGAGGAGGATAGGAAAAGGCAACTACCGATTCCCCCCGGGTGGGTCAGTCCGGGGGTGCCGTCTACGTGAAGCCGAGGCCAAAGAGGTGTGTTGCCTCCGCCAGGGGGCCATAAAGGTCCAAACACTCGGCTTCGGCTCAACCTCCAGGATCCCCTTTTCCCCGGACACGGCTAAGCCGCGCACGGTTAGACGCGGGAGGGTCCAACCCTCGTGTGCTCGGGTACGTGGTGGCGCAGCTCACCAAACGCCTGCTTGCGCAGACGCCCCTGCGCAAGCAGGCGTCTCATCAGTGTACGAATTAATTCTGGATATATACTTCTCCCAACTATCTCTCTTAGCTCGTCGACGTGTTTTTCTTCCCTGCGACTTTGCTTGTTTAAAATTAATGAGATTTTCGGCTGTTGGGCAGTCACGTAGCAGCCCCCAAGCTTTGTTTTGTTTTTTCCTTGCCTTTTGACATTCGGCATTCCACCACGCAATGAGGCGTTTACTAGACAGTCCATTTGTTTGTTGGGTGCATTTTGTGGCAGCGTTTATTATAAAACTTGTTAAGTAAGCCACATAATTGTCGATATTGATACCAGAAATGTCCGTCTAAACGTGTAAGTTTTTTGAATAGTTCCCAGTTGGCAGAGTCAACCTTCCATCGAGAAGGATATTGGGCGCATTCATCCTGTGTTGTATAATTTGGAACTATCGGAAAGTGGTCACTTCCATAAGGATTCTTAATAACGCGCCATTCGAGGTACGGCAGGAGAGTACTGGATACTATGCTTAAGTCAATTGAGGAGTAGGTGTTGTGTGCAACGCTATAGTACGTCGGCTCCTTATTGAGCAAGCATGCACCAGATGAATAGAGGAAGTTTTCTATTAAGCGCCCTAGTCCATCGCAGCGGGAGTCTCCCCATAGAGTGTTATGCGCATTTAGGTCTCCGGCAACAATGTATGGCTCAGGAAGTTCATCTATGTAATTTTGAAATTCGGTTTTGTGAAGTTGATAGTTAGGAGGAATGTATACAGAGCTGATTGTAATTAGCTTGTTAAACAACACCGCTTGCACAGCAACTGCCTCTAGGGGCGTACGAAGTTTTAGCTCTCGACATGCAACACCTCTATCGACTATAATAGCCGTACCGCCGGATGACACTACTGCATCATCACGATATTTACGAAAAATAGAATATTGTGGAAGAAAATTTGTTTGCGTATGTTTGAGGTGTGTTTCCTGAACACACAGCACCCTGGGACTGTATTTGCGAATGAGTTCTTTAACGTCATCAAGATTGTGAACTAGACCCCTGACGTTCCATTGAATTATTTGCGTCCCCATATTGAAAAGAGATTTGTGCTGTGTGCTTAGGTGTGCAATACGTTAGATTACAGAGCCCTTCTCAGGCCCTGTAATGCGCAGTTTCTCTTTTTTGGAGCGGGCGAGAGACCCCCGCCGCTCCATGGGCGCTGGGTGCGCCGCTTGGCTGGACGTTGTGTCCATCGCCTCTCCTGAGGCGCTGGGCATCCGCTCTTGCGAGCGGTGTGTTCGCCTTGAGGGTCTCGCCTCAAGAGATGGGACCCTGGAGGCCACCAGCCCAGAGGCCGATGGCCCCTTCTTGTGAGTTGGCGGAGCAGCGTTAGCAGCAGCCGCCGAGGGGGCGGATGGCGTCGCTGGCGGCTCACTGCATGTGGGCCGGACAGCTGGAGGAGGCCGTTGTGGCGCTGCCCCCTGACGCACCACTTCGGCAAAAGTGTTCTTGGGCAGGGATAATACCCGCCTTCGTGCCTCCTTGAATGAGATGTTTTCTTTTACTTTGATTGCGACAATTTCTTTTTCTTTTTTCCATGATGGGCACGACCGCGAGTACGCGGCATGGTCCCCGTCACAGTTCACACAGTGGAGGGTGTTTTCACATGATTTAGCGAGGTGTTCATTGGCACTACATTTCGCACATGTTTGTCGACCTCGGCAGTTCTGCGAACTGTGGCCGAATCGCTGGCACTTAAAACATCGCAAAGGGTTCGGAACATATGGTCTTACCCGGAGTTTCACGTACCCTGCCTCAATAGTTTCAGGAAGCACACTTGAACCAAATGTAAGTATTAGATGCTTTGTTTTCATCTCTTTTCCATCGCGCCGTAGCATGATTCTCTTCACATTGATTACGTTTTGCTCGCTCCAGCCTTCTCATAGTTCAGTTTCTTCCAGATGCATCAGGTCGTCATCGGAGACCACACCACGGGTGGTGTTCATCGTGCGGTGCGGGGTAATTGTCACTGGGATGTCCCCAAATGAGGCTAGGTTATGGAGCTTGTCATGTTGGTTCTTATCGCGGAGTTCCAATAGGAGATCGCCGCTAGCCATCTTTGATGCTTTGTAGCCTGCGCCAAATGTTTCCGTTAGACATTTTGAAACTAGGAAAGGTGAGATCATTCTCACCGTCTTTTCGGGTTTTTCACAGTGGATTACGTGGAATCGAGGGAAATTTTCACTTTGCCGGCCAAAAAATTTGAATACGTCTTCGGTGCGCCAACGCTTAAGGGAGCGATCGGGTAACGCGGGGAAAGAAAAAGCCATGAAAAATAATGATCTTTCCGCAGGAACGCCAGCCACCCACCATGGAGCCCAACGAGGGGACGATGTAGGACCCGTAGACACAAGCCCCACAAACGCCAGCTGTACGTTCCCGCTATAAACAAATACGTATAACCAAGGGTGGTTATGACACACAAGGTTAACCCTTGCTGCCAAGAATGTTGGAAGTAAATGGAAGAGAGAAGAAGACAGGAGAGATTGAAAGTGAGAGGAAAAGACGAAGATTGGAGAGAGAGACAGGAAAAGGCAACTACCGACTTCCCCCGGGTGGGTCAGTCCGGGGGTGCCGTCTACGTGAAGCCAAGGCCAAAGAAAGGGGTGTGTTGCCTCCACCGAGGGGCCTTAAAGGTCCAAACACTCAGCGTTGGCTCCAGCTCCAAGAGGAGGTCACCGCTGGCCAACTTAGTTGCTTTGTAGCCTGGGCCTATAGCTTGTCATACATTTGGAAACGAGGAACGGTGAGATAATCCTCACAGTCTTCTCTGGTCTTTCACTGTGTACTACATGGTGGCGCGGGAAATTCTCTATTTGGTGGCCAAAAAATTTGAAAACATCTTCGGTGCGCCCCCGTTTCTGGGGGCGATCAGGGAGTTTGGGGAAAGCACGATCCATAGGTGTATCTAAATTTCGGCAGAAACGCCAGCCGCCCACCATGGAGCCCAACAAGGGGACGCCGCAGGACATATAGGAAGCAAGTCATGCAGACGCCAACTGTACGTTGCCGCTATAAGCAAATATGTACAGCCAAGGTTGGTTGCACCACACAAGGTTAACCCTCGCAGCCTGGAAAGTCTGAAGTAAATAGAAGAGAGGAGAAGACAGGAAAGATTGAAAGAAAGAGGGAAAGACGCAGATTGGAGAGGGGGACAGGAAGAGGCAACTACCGATTTCCCCCGGGTGGGTCAGTCCGGGGGTGCCGTCTACGTGAAGCCGAGGCCAAAGGGGTGTGTTGCCTCTGCCGGGGGGCCATAAAGGTCCGAACACCCGGCATCGGCTCAAAGCCCAGGATCCCCCTTTCCCCAGACACGGCTCAGCCGCGCACGGCTACACGCGGGAGGGTCCAACCCTCTTGTGCTCGGGTACGTGGTGGCGCAACTCACCAAACGCCTGCTTGCGCAGACGCCCCTGCGGGGCACTTGTCACTAATGTGCAGTGAATTTATCGCGGTGTATCAATTATGCAGAAACAGCCAAAACTTTATTATCTATGCTGTACTCATGTTAGCAATTTTAGCAACTTGGCAAAATAGCAAGAGCCTCGTTTGAATTGCTTTGGAAGGGCAATAACTTTATAATTATTACTATTTTCTACTTTTAAAAAACGACGACAGGAATCTGCTTTATCCGCCTCGCACGCAAAAAATTCAAAGTTGAAAATGCGAAGCACTGCTTTTTTACTCACCGGCGCACAAGCCCAGGGGCTGGCTGCAAGGTTAATCCGCTTTCGTGGGTAGTCTTCAAGCAGATTGTGCTCGGTTCCAGCGCTGAATTTTCACGCAACACGTCATTATGCGGCCAGACGCGGCAGATGACAAACGACGGAAGCCGTGCATGCAGCCGTTATGCTAGTGAAACGCCGCAGCTGATAAAGTTTACCGTCTCTAAACAAGTAAACACCAGCCTTATTATTAAGTTAGTAAGCGAATGTGTCCAAGTTTATACAGCCGATAAAAATACTATTCTTACTCCGTATAGCTCGCTACTAATTTGCTATCGCAATTGATGCTTCGCAACGCGCAGAACTCTTATCGACGGCGTTTTGCTCGTGTTCAAACCGAACACGCGCGGCGTTGGTGTCGTGTTTATGAAAAACGTACCAACCTTTGCCGTACACCCATGGTGGTTGGTGTAGCGTATAGCGACCATAAGGCCAAGGAGCCTGTGGTCGCTAAATAAATGAAAGCCACCAGATCATACATATTTCTTATTCTGTATGGTTCAAATAACCAATTACACCATCACATCTTAATAGTCAAAATCTCCACCCCAGTTTAAGGGCTGACAGTTTTTTTGTGCGCGCTCCTGCATGCGATAAGCTTGCCGGTTCGCTGTGGGCTGCGGTAAGATACACGCTTATCTGCAGTACATGAGCGCGCTTGTTTATCTTCTCTTTTTTTTGCCGCTCTGTTTTCTTTTTCTCTCAGCTCCTGCTGCGCAGTTAGGCCAACGCGAACAAGCCAGCCCCACCTTCGAGCCCTCCAGACGTCAGGCCACGTAGCCGGATACCTGTCGTTCCACGCCCGCAAGCCCACCACAACGGGACTTCGCCCACGCACAGCCTGGATCGTAGCCGATGCGCCACGATACGGAATTAATAGTATTTTTTCCTCTCCCCAGCAGATTCAAGTGTACTGCAGAAGGCTGCTCAACCAGCTACCCACTGGCAGTCTGGACAGACGGCAGTCTCTTCAGCGATACCTTGGGCAGCAACATGTCAGGATCATAACAACTATAGTCGGGTACAACTTAAGAAGACAGGAGGCCCCGCCCAGATGACCGAAGCGCAGCAGTTGATTTCCACCGTGACTAAAGAAATAGTCCCGCTGCCATGTTCTCCGTCGGCGGGGACACCGCCCGTCCGGCTCATGACGCAAGTCTTTAGTGCGCGCCCATTGGTGGAGGCTCGTATGCATCCGCCTTTGAGGGGGCAAATGCCGCTGCCTTCTAAAGTTGTATCTGACTATACACATTTCTGCACTCTTTGAATAAAATCCTGGGATACCGGCCGACATCGCACGGATGGCTCACTGGCGGCCAGCACGAAGTTAGCACGCGGACCCAGCACCAGCACAAGTGCACTGAATGCCCGTGTTCCTTTCTTTCCAGGAAGGGACTCGACAACCAGCTGCAGGCACACAGGAGACGAGCGGCCGCGCAGCAAGCCTCGTCCGCAAATCAACCGGCCTCGCCAACGAGTTGCGACGACTCCAACGTTGATTCTCCCATTTCAAGCACGACCACGTCACCGGCGTCCTCGAAGGTGCCCACTCCTGCCTCAACGCGGACAACTGTGACAACGTGGGCAACTGTGGCCAAAGAGCGCCAAACACAAGGTTCATGGTCGACTCAGGTTAGTGGGCGATGTAAAGGGGCCTAAGAACAAATCGCTGTATAGAAGCGTAAAACATATATAGAATATAATTATGGCAGTGACGTGTGGAATGATGATGATGATATGTTGTTTTCTGGCGCAAGGGCCAGCTATGGCGAAAGAGCGCCAAGACGTGGTGTACTGAGTGAGCAATGGTACGATCAATGACAGTGGGTAGGTGTAGGGTGGCTGTAAAGGGGCCTAAAATCCTGCGCACCAAAGGTGCGTAAAAGACAAAATTAATAAGATCATGACAATGATGTGATAGGGGCGCAATGAATATAATATGGTATAAAAAAGCTGTGAGCGATACACGGCACTACTGCCTCACAGATACCCTTAGAAGCAAGAGCCTGGAGGAGAGTGCATTTCAATATGCTGTCGCAGCAGCGTTCTCTGAAAGAGGACCCTGCTACGAATCTCTCGGGCGAAGAACTTGCAAAATGTCGATGTCGGTTAAAAAGGCTATAACTGATTCGTGCTGAAATACCGGGTCATTATGTAAAAACATCGCTGGGTGTAGGGGTATATTCTCTCTATAAGCTTGGACAAAGTGTTTCTTTCTTTCGGGTTCTAGTAGTGGACACTGTACTAGGATGTGAAGTACAGTAAGTACCTCCCCACATCTAGTACAGGTCGGGGGTTCGCCTCCAAACAACAAGCAATTGTGCGTGCCGTAAGTGTGTCCTATTCTGAGCCTACGGAATAGGACATCAATTTTTCTAGATTTCGTGGTGGATGGCCAGTTCCCTAAGCGAGGCTTAATTAAATGAAGTTTCTTTAGACTCTGGGCGTCCCACAAACGTTGCCAGTGGGCTCGAAGTCTCTTGCGTAGATATGGCTTCATATCGGGAACAGGGACGGGCATGGATGTGTTTCCAGCTTTTGCGTCGATGGATGTGGCAATCTGGTCTGCCAGTACATTTCCCTCGATGTCTCGGTGTCCTGGCACCCAGCACACCACAACATGCTGCCCAGACGCATAAATATTACATATTAATGAATAAAGCGATACTATTACAGGATTTTTGTGCCTTTTCAGAGATTTTAAAGCTTTTACTACGCTCAGCGAGTCTGTGTAGATGATTGCTTTTGGTATTTTTGATTCATTGATGTGTTTAACAGCCGACAGTATTGCATAAGCCTCTGCTGTGAAAATGCTCGTTTGGGGGTGCAGGGTGTCGGCATCTGAAAATGATGGGCCCACCGCTGCATAAGAGACGCCGGCATGAGACTTTGATGCATCGGTGTAAAATTCCGGACAGGAGTATTTATGCTGCAGTTCGAGGAAATGCATTCGAATGTGTGCAACCGGGGCGTGCTTCGTAACATGTAAAAAGCACAAATCACAGTCGACAATCTGCCACTGCCACGGTGAGACCTGTATAGTGGGTGTCATTAGACGATGTTCAAAGAGTGGGACATCCATTTCCTCAGCCAGACTTCTCACACGCAACGAGAAGGGCTCTCTTACTGCAGGTCGGTTATGAAAGAGGTGGGAGCTGGACAAATCATTTACGGTGGAATATGAGGGATGTTCACTGTTTGCATTCACTCTAAGGAAATACATGAAAGCTGTGTAGGTCCTCTGCAAGTGGAGGGACCACTCATTGGATTCCACGTAAAGGCTTTCTACAGGGCTTGTCCTAAAGGCACCTGTAGACAAGCGAATACCTAGATGGTGGATGGGGTCCAGCATCTTCAACGCGGTTGGGGTGGCTGACTGATGAATTATGGCCCCGTAGTCTAGGCGTGTTCATATGAGGCCTTTATGCAAATTTAACAGACACTTTCTGTCACTACCCCATGTAGTGCGTGACAACACTTTTAAAATATTCATTGTTTTCATGCACTTGTTTTTTAGATGTTTTAGGTGTGGTATGAATGTTAGCTTTGTGTCAAGAATAATGCCTAAGAATTTATGTTCCGTTTTTACAGGTAGACGCTGTCCTTGCAGGTCAATGTCGGGGTCGGGGTACAGTCCTCTCTTTCTAGAAAAAAGGACGCAGGTGCTCTTTTGTGGATTTAAGCAGAATCCATTCTCGTCTGCCCATTTAGCCACCTTGTTCAGACCAAGTTGAACCTGCCGCTCACAGATTGCAAGGTTGCATGATTTAAATCCAATCTGTATATCATCGACGTACGTTGAATAAAACATGTTGCGTGGGATGCATAGACGCAAGGAATTCATTTTTACAATGAAGAGAGTGCAACTGAGCACCCCACCCTGTGGCAGTCCAGTTTCCTGCACAAAAGGTCGTGATAATGCATTGCCAACTCGAACACGGAATGTGCGATTCACCAGATGACTTTCAATGACATTTCACATATTACCACGTACACCAAAGTGGGAGAGGTCTCTCAGTATTCCAAACCGCCATGTGGTGTCGTAGGCCTTTTCCATGTCTAGGAATACAGATAAAAAGAATTGTTTGTGAACAAAATCAAATTGTCAATGGTGGATCGACCCTCGCGAAAACCGCACTGGTATGGGTCAAGCAGCTTGTTTGATTCTAGGAAATGTATCAGACGACGGTTTATCATTTTCTCGAAAGCTTTGCAGAGGCAGCTTGTTAGAGCTATGGGCCGGTAACTGGATACGGACGATGGATCCTTGCCCTGCTTCAGGATAGGGATCACTATGGCCTCTTTCCAGGCAGAGGGGATCTCGCCGGAGGTCCATATAGAGTTATAGAGACAGAGAAGGGTTTTCTTAGTTTCAGAGGGTAGGTTTTTCAACATGTCATATAGTATACGGTCAGGGCCTGGGGCAGAATGGTTGCAACAGGTGAGTGATGCATGCAGCTCTGCTAGGGAGACAGGTAGGTTATATGGCTCGTTTCCGGTGCTCTTTCGGTCCAGTTTGTTTTTCTATTGCTGATTTGTATTTTTTAAACGCTGGAGAATAGTGTGATGAACTGGAAACATATTCAAAATGTGCAGCCAGATGGTTCGCTTGGTCCTCCAGGCTGTCTCCCTGTCTGTCTACCAGGGGAGGCGGATGTGTTTGTCGTCCTCTTACTCTATTCACCCTGTTCCAAACCTTGGCCTCATCCGTGTACGAGTTGATACTTGATAAAAATGTTTGCCAGCTGTCTCTCCTGGCTTGTCTGCGTGTTCTCCTACCTTGGGACTTGATTTTCTTGAAACTTACAAGGTTTTCAGCAGTAGAATAATTGCGAAGCTGCCTCCATGCTCTGTTCTGCTGCCTACGTGCGTTTCGGCATTGTTCATTCCACCACGGAACACGGCGTTTGCTAGAAAGACCACTTGTTTGGGGAATACACTTAGAAGCTACATCTATTATGAAATTTGTAAAATACTCGATGGCACCGTCAATTCCGAGCGATGAAATGTCAGCCCACGAGAGCTTACTGGTGTTTGGAATTTTTCCCAGTCCGTTGCATTGACCTTCCACCGGGGAGCATGTGGTGGAGATTCGTATTGTCTTGGCGCTCTCAGCAGTATTGGGAAATGGTCGCTCCCGTAAGGGTTTTTTATAACTTCCCATTCAAGTTCAGGTAATATGGATGGAGAAGCTATGCTGAGGTCTATAGAGGAAAAGGTTTTGTTTGCAAGACAATCATATGTCGGTTCTTTTTTGTTAAGCAGACAAGCACCGGATGAGAAAAGAAAATCTTGAATTAGACGGCCTCGCGCATCGATGCGAGCGTCGCCCCACAGACTGTTGTGTGCATTGAGATCGCCAAGAACAAGATAGGGCTCTGGCAATTCGTCTATCAAGGACTGAAATTCGTGTTTGTGCAAGCGGTAATGTGGGGGTATGTATAGCGAGCAAATGGTGATGAGTTTGTTAAGGAGAACCAGTCGAACATCCACTGCTTCAAGGGGTGTTTGCAGCTGCAAACGTTGACATGCTATGCTTTTGTGAGTCATGATGGCAACACCGCCTGATGATGCGAGACCATCATCGCGATCTTTACGAAACGTGATGATGATGATGATATATGGATTTTATTGGCGCAAGGGCCAGGGATGGCCAAAGAGCGCCAAGAAAGATAGTATGAAGTAGTCTATGAAGTGGTAAATGGCAGATGGTGATTGCACATGGGCTGTATAGAGGCCTAAAACATACGCTGTAAATGGCGTAAAATATATAGACACTAAAATAATGAGAATGACAAGTGATATGGGCTATGATCATAAAACATGTTCTATGTCTGAATAATACAATTAAATGTGGCTACCCAATGGCACAGCTGCCTCACCAGAGCCCTTGAGCGCAAGGGCCCAGAGGCCTGTGCCTTACAGTACTACTATCGCAGCTGCACCCTCTATAGAGAGGGCGTGCTACAAATCTCTTGGGCTAATAACGTGCAACACAACATCGTTTAAAAGATTAAGCACCGCTTTAGGCCCGAAGAATGGTTCAGCGCCAAGGAACAGTGTGGGATGGAGGGGGATACACTGCTGGTAAGCTTGAGGAAAATGCTTTTTTCGTTCAGGTTCTGCTTCCTGACACTCCACCAAGACGTGGAGGACAGTCAGCCTCTCGCCACATCTACCACAGCTGGGAGGTTCAGCACCAGTTAAAAGATAAGAATGGGTACCATAGGTGTGCCCTATTCTCAGTCGGCAAAAGAGCACATCACATCGTCGTGACTTTGATAGTGGTGACCAATTTCCTAACTGGGGTTTGATTGCGTGCAGCTTGTTCAAGCATTCGGCATCCCACAAGTGTTGCCAATAGCTCCTGAGCTTTTTACAAAGGAACGGCTTCAGGTCTGTGGCTGGGACTCCTATGGGCAGATTGCTAACTTTCATTACCATGGCTTTAGCCATTTCATCTACTAGCACAATTTCCCTCGATGCCTCTGTGCCCAGGCACCCAGCATAATACAACATGTTGGTTAGACATATAGGTTGTGCATAGCAGCACGTAAAGGTCATTGATTATAGGATTTTCGCATTTCTGTAGTGATTTTAAAGCTTTCACTACACTTAGGGAGTCTGTGAATATAATCGCTTTTGGAAGGCGTGCTTTTCTAATATGTTTCACAGCCGCCATCACTGCATAGGCTTCTGCAGTGAAGATGCTGGTTTCGCGGTGCAGGACGTGGGATTCTGAAAATGATGGACCAGCAGCTGCATATGAGACGCCGGAGTGTGTCTTCGATGCCTCTGTGTAGAATTGTGGGCAAGAGTACTTGCTCTGGAGCTCAAGGAAGTGCATACGAATGTGTACTTCTGAAGCGCGTTTAGTGATCTCTTCAAATGACAAGTCGCAGACTATCTCCTCTTTACGAAACGTAACATACTGTCGAAGAAAGTTTGTATGTGTCGATTTTAAATGAGTTTCCTGTACACACAGCACTTTTGGATTGTGTTTGTGGAGAAGTTCTTGCACATCATCGAGGTTCCTAAGAAGGCATCTGATGTTCCATTGTATAATTTGTGTGGCCATACTGAAAGTAAATGGGTGCTGTCTGTACTAAAAACAAAAAGGAAGTGTTGCATTAGATTACAGAGCCCTTTCCAGGCCCTGTAACGCGGGATTTGTCTTTTCTGAAGCGGTCGAGGGAACCTCGCCGCTCCTTAGGCGCTTGGTGCGCCGTCGGGGTGGGTGTGGTGTCCATTGCCTCTTGTGAGGCGCCGGACACGCGCTCTTGCGAGCGAGAAGTTTCACGAGAAAGTCTCGCCGCGAAGGACGAGACATTTGCGCCCACCAGCCCGGATATCGATGGGGCTGCCTTTGGGCCTGAGCTGCGCCGGCTGTTGCCAGCACCAGCAGGGGCCGGTGAGGGTGAGGCAGCCTTGACTGCACCCACCGTGGGAGCTGCTGGCGGGCCTGCGGGTTCGCTACGCGAAGCGCAGGCTGCCACCGAGGACTGTTGTGGCGCCGGCAACCCTAGGGTAACCGGGCCTGTTCGCTGGTTGGGTGGAGTAGACTTAGCTCCTTCCACCCTGGGGGCAGGAGCCACAAGCGACAGCTCGCTGCGCGCGGGCTGTGCAGGTGGCAGTAGCCGCTGCCCCTTGACGCGCCGCATCAGCATAAGTGGTAGTGTGGAATGGTGAGCACCTTTTGCGTGATTCCCTGAACGATATGTTTTCACGGACTTTCAGTGTTATTATTTATTTTTCTTTTTTCCAGCTTGGACAAGATCGGGAGTACGCTGGATGGTCACCATCGCAATTAACGCAGTGAAGTGTGGCCTCGCAATTGTCTGAGGCATGACCTTGTGATCCACACTTAGCACAGGTGAGACGACCACGGCAACTCTGCGAGCCATGGGCGAATCTTTGGCATTGGTAGCATCGCGTAGGATTGGGGATGTATGGTCTTATGGCTATCTTTGTGTAGCCTGTTTAAATGGTTTGTAGCAATATGCTCGATTCAAAGGTAAGTATCAGATGTTTCGTGGGAATTTCTTTGTTGTCCCGTCTCATAACAATGCGCTGCACATTCGTGACATTCTGGTCCTTCCATCCTTCCTACAACTCGGTTTCAGATAGGTCGATGAGGTCTGCTTCGGATACTACCCCGCGTACTGTGTTCATGGAGCGATGCGGTGAAACAGTAACTGGGACATCACCAAAAGTCACAAGCTTGCCGAGTCTGTTGTGTTGTTCCTTATCACGTAGCTCAAGCAGAAGGTCCCCGCTTGGCATTTTGGTGACTTTGTAGCCAGGGCCTAGCGTGTTGGTGAAGCTTTTCGCAACTACAAATGGGGATATGGTTCTCGCTAGTCTTTCAGTTCTCTCACTATGTACTACTTGATATCGGGGGAAGATGTCTTTAGGCCGGGTGAACAAATCCAAAAACTCATCGGTGCGTCCCCTCTTCTGAGGGAGACGATCAAGTAGTCGAGGAAAAGCGGGCGTTCCCATAAGAATTTAGTGTTGTTCGGCAGCGATGGCAGCCACCCACCACGGAGTCCAACAAGGGGACGCTACAGCACTTCACGTGTAAGGCTGCAGGCGCCAGCCGTACATTGCCGCTATAACCTTATATAAAAACCCAAGAGAGGGCACCTACACAAGGTTAACCCAAGCCGCCTATGAAAAGTGAAGAATTAACTGAAGAGAAGAGGTGACAGGACAGTGAGGACAGAAAAATAGAGAAGAAAAAGATCGGAGAGGGGGACAGGAAAAGGCGACCGCCGATTTCCCCCGGGTGGGTCAGTCCGAGGGTGCCGTCTATGTGAAGCAGAGGCCAAAGAGGTGTGTTGCCTCCGCCGGGGGGCCTTAAAGGTCCAAACACCCGGCATTAGCTCAGCCTCCAGGATCCCCCTTTCCCCAGACACGGCTAAGCCACGCACGGCTACGCGTGGGAGGGTCCAACCCCCGTGTGCTCGGGTCCGTGGTGTCGCAACACACCAAACGCCTGCTTACGCAGACGCCCCTGCGGGGCGCTCGACAGAGGACATCATTGTTAAGAAAACATGGGAATGAAAGAATGGCAAGGCAGTCATTCTTGGACTAAACCGAAAAGGAGTAGAGGCAATGGGCCGAAGAAAAGTCTTGAACATCGGGTGGACAAGATGCCCAGTGTTCGACCATATCTTTCTACCACACTGCACTAAATGCGCTGCATATGAGCACATGGCTTTTGACTGTGACGGACCACTATGCTGCGCAAATTGTGGAAGGAATGGTCACCGTGAGCAAGACCGCGACACAGAATCGCATTGTAGAATATGCTCACTAGAAGGACTGGAAGACACTGAGCATTCCATGATGGCGTGGGGATGTCCCACGTATATAGAAAAGCTACAAAGTGAGAAAAGCCGAATTCTGTCGCGCTTGTACTAAAGCGCACGTGACGTAACCATGGCACACCTACAGGACAAAAATAACAACTCAATACATATAATACAGGTAAATCTGGCCAGATCCTATAAAGCAACGCAATCACTGAGGAACTTTTTTGACGAAGAGGGACATGACATTTCGGTCTTACAAGAACCATACTTCCTAGAAAAGAAAATAATTGGATTCCCAGTGAAGCATAGAATAATAGCAAACACAACTAACCCAAAAGTAGCAGTTGTGATGTGATGTGATAGTTTATGATGTGATAGTTTTTCCAATACTTATAGAAGATAAAATAGTTGCATTAAGAGTAGGTAAAGGAGAAAACGAAATACTAATTGCCAACTGCTATTGTCCACCACAGGATGATATTAATCCACTTATACTCGAGATCGAGAGAATAGTCCGAAATATTTCTTATACAAACAATGATAATGGGTGATTTCAACGCGAAAAACAATATATGGGGTAGTAAAAATAATGATCTCCGAGGAGAGCAAGTCCTAGATTTTACAATTAGGAACAACTTAAACATAATTAATGATAAAGATTCACCGCCCACATTTATAACAAATAGAGCGAAAGGGTGGATTGACCTTACAATAGCAGACCAAAATCTAGCAGAGGAATATCAAATTGGGGAAGTATTGAAAAACTTCAATAATGGTGATCACAGATATATTAGTATTATAATATCAAACAGGATAACTCAGGAAGAAGTAGGCATTACTCTTAAAGGGCAAGAAAAAATAATGGAAGAAATGATTAATGATAACTGGTACGAAAAGGTACAAGGACATATAAATCTAGAGGAAGATATCAAAAGAATCAAAAACATTTTATAACAAATTACAAACATTAGAGAAGAAATACACCAAAAAGAAAAAAAATAACCAAAATGTAAACCTAATCCTTGGTGGTCAGAGGAGTTAGAGATAGAAAGGAAAAAGGTGCGAGCTAAAAGAAGAAGGTATCAAAGAGCAAAACGAGATCTAAGATCAGAGTTCAAAAAAGAATATTACAGGGAACATGACATATATAACAACATGATAGAAAATGCGAAAAACAAAAGCTGGCAAAACATATGCACAAAAATTACACGTAACCCTTTCAGCCTACCATATAAATTAGCACGAAACCAATTAAAAACAAGAATAATGTTTACTAGCCTCAAAAGAGAATGGTGAAAATACTACAAGCTACATTTTAGATAAACTCTTTCCGACCTGTCCAACAGTCAATGAAAGACATACGGAGGAAATAAAACAGTCCTTTGCCTCACTCACTTTCTGTCCCTATGTACTGCCCAGTGTACGACAACACCTATGTGCCCAGGTGCAGTTTTTGTGCAAAATATGGACATACGCAAAGGACATGCCAGGTGAAAAAGCAGTGAAGTGCACGGAGTGTGGTGGTCGACACCATTTCACCGAGTGTAAGCAAGAAGATTATGAGTGCTGTGTTTGTGCTGAAGAAGGACTAGAGCGAGAGCAGCAGGGACACTCAATGATGTCCGTCAGGTGCCCCACATATCAGGAGAGGAGGGCAGAGGAACGTGTGAAGATATTGGAACAACTTGAGCTTTCACAACTGCAAAATGGCGGGGTACGAGCAATCAGATGAAAGTAATATTAGCTTGAAAATTATTCAAATAAATCTGGCACGAGCCCAATTAAAACTACAAAAACTTTAAATAATCGGCAAGTAGATTTTCAACAGGAAATATCGGTACTTCAAGAACCATTTACATTAAATAATAAAGTGATTGCATTCCCTCTAAAACAGAATTGTTGCGCATTCAGAGGAGCCAAAAGCTGCTATAGTCATCCACAATGAAGAAATATAGATCTTTCCATTTCATACATCTGATTGCATCGTGGCTGTCACAATTGTCTGGAGGGGAATCACACTGGACATAGTCAACTGCTATTTCCCCCCTAAAGCCAACATTGTAACAATGTTAGTAATGTTAGAAAGTGTGCTTAAACAGTTGGATTCAGAACACCTCTTGTTAATGGGGGATTTTAATGCTAAGAATACTGTTTGGCGTGGTTCGATGGAGGATCAAAGAGGGTCATTGCTCTTTGAATTTCTCACACGCAATAATCTCATTGTTCTCAACAATAGTGGCTCTATACCCACATTTAGTACAGTTAACGGAAAGAGTTGGATTGACATATCGGCAGTTAATCAAGCAACAATGCAGGAGGTTAATAACTGGGAAGTACTGGAGGATCCATCGGAAAGTGACCACCGGTACATAATGGTAGACATGTTTCATCAGACAGTGAAGAGACAAAAAGATTAACGGCAAAAGGGGAACTTCGGATTTTGGAAGAGTTGACACAGGATGATTGGTTAAAAGCAGCAGGAGAGTATGATATTGATAGTCCTAGAAAATTGGATATTATTATTGAGCATTTTTATGAGAAAATAACTAAACTAGAGAAAAAGCATGCTAAGTACATTAATAACCCTAAGAAGGAGACCAAATCATGGTGGTCTACAGAGTTGGAAATAGAACGCAAGAAAGTTCGTGCACTAAGAAGACGTTACCAAAGGCATAAAGGGGATATGCGTCATGAATTCAGGAATGTTTATTTGAAGGCTTTCAAAACGTATAATGACAACCTAGAGAATGCAAAGGAATAGTCTTGGAAACAGTTCTGTGCGCATATAAAAGATAAGAATCCATTCACACTACCATACAAAATCGCGACTCAGAAACTTAAGAAGAAACTAACCATTCCCAGCATAACCAAATCAAATGGAGAGCGTACCAAGACGGAGATCGAGTCATTACAGTATATCTTAGGAGAGCTATACGAAATAGATGTCAATACTGAAGCTGGCAGGGAACAACAGGAGGAAGTAAAGGATAACGAGCATGTGGTAATCACTAAACCCATTACGGTTGAGGAGTTAGACTTTATTATAGGGCGATTGAAGAAGCATATTGCACCAGGGCCAGATAATATTAAAACGACATTTATTCAGACACTATACTTATATTATAAAAAGTTTTTCTAAACATATATAATGCAGCAATAAGGCTTGCACATTTTCCTACTCGCAGGAAAATTACACGAGTTATTTTTATACCCAAAAGCAAGGATAGGGTAATACAAACCGAGGCTGACATTAGACCACTTGCTATAACTCCATATTGGGGAAAATACTAGAGAAAATAATAATATACCATATCATCACTTAGTAATCAGTAAGCTGCTGCCACACAACCAGTATGGCTTCACTTATGGAACCTCTGCTGTGGATGCTTTAGCTGATTTGAAAGAAAAAATAGAGCGTAGCATTGAAGAAAAGAAACAAGTGCTTATTGTATCCCTAGATATTAAAAATGCCTTTGGACATCTAAACAAGAATGTTTGCAATGTGTTGGTGAGAGTAGGAGCTCCACAGTATCTAAAAAATATTATATTAAACATATTAGATGGCCGTATCATAACATATGAAGCAACACAAGCTACCATCACATAAATGCTTACGAAAGGCTCCCCCCAGGGTTCACCATTGAGCCCGTTGTTATGGAATTTGGTTATAGCAGAGCTCTTAAGGATGTAGAAGTAGGTACAGATATTCAAGCATATGCAGACGATATCACGTTTATAACAAAAGGAAACAGTAGGAAACAACTGGAAGATTTAGCTAACTCTCACTCCAGCTGTAAATATTTCTGAAGGTAAAGAAATAATTTGAGATTTAATACAAGAAAATGTGAATATCTGGTAGTAGGTAAGAAGTACCCTTCCAAACCCCCGAAACTTGTATTAGCAGGTGAAGCTATCAAATGTGTAAAAGACATTAAAATACTAGGACTCATTTTTGATAGGACGCTGTCGTTTATTCCACACTTGGAATAAACGTTGGTTGTCCTACCGCGACATATTTGACACTGAAAATCGCCCACTTGGTCAGACGTCCCTTGTTCAGCATCGGATATACACTGGTGATGCTGTTCCCATTCACCGCCGACCGTATCGTGTGTCCACGGCGGAGCGGCAAGTTATTCAGCAGGAAGTAAACAAGATGCTCGCCAAAGGCATTGTTGAGCCATCGTCGAGTCCTTGGGCGTCGCCGGTCGTGCTCGTCAAAAAGAAAGATGGCACGTGGCGTTTCTGCGTTGATTACCGCCACCTAAACCGAATCACTAAGAAGGACGTTTACCCTTTACCACGAATTGACGACGCTCTTGATTGTCTTCACGGTGCCAAATACTTTTCGTCCATTGACCTTCGATCTGGTTATTGGCAGATTTCCGTCGATGAGCAAGATCAAGAAAAGACCGCTTTCGTCACTCCAGATGGCCTCTACCAATTTAAGGTTATGCCGTTCGGTTTATGCAATGCCCCCGCCACGTTCGAACGGATGATGGACTCTCTGCTTCAAGGTTTCAAATGGTCAACTTGCCTTTGTTACCTCGACGACGTCCTTGTGTTTTCTCCTACATTTGAGACGCACCTTGAGCGCGTTGCAGCCATCCTTGACGTCTTCCGCAAGGCTGGGCTCCAGTTAAACTCATCGAAGTGCCACTTCGGGCGCCGACAGATTACAGTGCTCGGCCATCTCGTCGATGCTTCCGGAGTACAACCCGACCCGGAGAAGGTTCGAGCAGTAACGGCTTTTCCTGTACCTCAGTCTGTCAAAGACGTCCGGAGTTTTGTGGGGCTCTGTTCTTATTTCAGACGGTTCGTGAAAGATTTCGCAACAATCGCTCAACCACTCACTGAACTTCTGAAGAAAGACGTGCCTTTTACGTGGGGTTCCCCTCAGGCTGCCGCATTTTCACGCCTTATCACGATTCTGACTAATCCACCGATCTTGGCCCACTTTGACCCGTCCGCGCCAACAGAGGTCCGAACCGATGCCAGTGGTTATGGGATCGGCGCCGTCTTAGCGCAACGCCAACACGGACACGACCGCGTTATAGCCTACGCTAGCCGACTCCTGACAACTGCAGAGCGCAACTATTCTATTACCGAGCGCGAATGTCTTGCTCTCGTCTGGGCTGTTTCAAAGTTCCGCCCATATTATATGGCAAGCCCTTCTCAGTAATCACAGACCATCATGCGCTGTGTTGGCTTTCGTCGCTCAAGGATCCTACTGGCCGGCTTGGTCGTTGGGCTTCTCCGACTACAAGAATATCCCTACACAGTGACGTACAAGTCGGGACGCCAACACCAAGACGCAGATTGCCTCTCTCGCTACCCAGTCGAAGACCCGACCTCTACGTCTGAGCCTGACACCGACGCCTGCGTTCTCTCTGTTTTTCCTCTGGTCCATGTCACCGACGAGCAGCGCCGTGACCCGTCCTTGCGTGTCATCATTGACCGCCTGGAATCTCCACTTGCCGACAGTTCCCTTCGCTTATTCACACTTCAAGATGGCGTACTCTACCGCCACAACGTTCACCCCGACGGCCCAGCATTACTCCTTGTGATCCCTAAACACCTTCGCTCGGCTGTTCTCCACGAACTTCACGACCTCCCCACTGCCGGTCACCTCGGTGTGTCACGTACCTACGACCGGATCCGCCGACGCTTCTTTTGGCCTGGGCTTGCTCGCTCCGTTAGAAGATACGTAGCTGCGTGTGATAAATGCCAGCGACGCAAGACACCATCGACGCTACCTGCTGGGTACCTACAACCAATCGACATTCCCGCAGAGCCATTCTTTCGGGTTGGTTTAGATTTACTTGGTCCCTTTCCTCTTTCTACCTCTGGGATCAGGTGGATCGCTGTGGCCACAGATTACGCCACGCGCTACGCCATCACCCGAGCGCTCCCTACAAGCTGCGCCACAGATGTTGCCGATTTTCTTTTACGCGACGTGATTTTATTACATGGAGCTCCGCGACAACTTCTCACAGACCGTGGCCGGACATTCCTGTCAAAAGTTATCGCGGACATCCTGCAGTCCTGTGCCACGAGGCACAAGCTATCCACTTCATACCATCCGCAAACCAATGGCCTCACGGAGCGTCTTAATCGCACTCTCACAGACCTGCTCGCGAAGTATGTCTCTTCAGACCACACAGACTGGGACCGTCACTCTGCCGTTTGTCACCTTTGCCTATAATTCCTCGCGCCACGACACAGCCGGCTATTCCCCATTTTCCTCCTGTTCGGCCGAGAACCAGCACTGCCCCTCGACACAACTCTCCCTGTTCACGCGGCACCCACCAGTGAATATGCACTTGTTGCCGTCGCCCGCGCTGCTCACGCAAGGGAAATTGCCCGTGACCGCCTTTTGAACTCCCAAGAGAGTCAAAGGCGTTTGTACGACCAGCGACACCGAGACGGGCACTTCCCGCCTGGTTCTTTGGTGCTTCTATGGTCTCCGTCGCGTCAGGTCGGCCTGTCAGAAAAACTGCTGTCGCGTTACACAGGCCCCTACCGAGTGCTTCGTGCCGTGACTCGCCGTCACATACGAGATCGCCCCTGACGCCCCATCTGCTTCCCAGTTCAGCGATGTCGTGCTCGTTACACGACTGAAGCAGTATCACCCTCCCAGTGATGACATTTAGACGCTCCGGCACGTCGCTTCTGCCGCCGGGGGATTATGCTACACGCGTGTGGTATTTGATTGTTTGACCGAGGCGCGCGGGCGCCATCACTCGAGAAAAGAAGAGGAAGAACGAGCTGGGCTCGCGCTGTGAACCTAACCGGTCAGCGCTGCAACCGCTGTTGTAAATACATCCTGTAAATAGTTGCCCGTCTTACCGACTCGTTCTTCGCGTAACAATATTAAGCAGATTAGCACATAGATCACAGTAATGGCGAAATTTACTGGAGTAAATTGGGGCATGAAACCTCAGCACTTACTTAAGTTATACATAAGAGGATTCGAGAGAATGACTTTATATGCAGCACAGGTATGGTACAATGGGAAAGTTCGGCAGATAAGGAAATTAAGAGCCATACAGCGTATACCGTTAATAAAAATCTGCAAAGAATTCAGTACAGTTTCCAATAAGACTGAACATAATGTGTAATGTACCACCGGTACATCTAGCAATACAAAAAGAAAGTACTATGTATAGAATTTTGAGGGGGAAGGAGGATTTTGAATGGGAGAATGAAACATATGATTGCACTAGAATAGCATGTAAAGTGGATATATCCCGTACGCATCCGGCAGACAGAAAAGTGATTAATTGTTGCAGTTGATGATGATGATGATGTGTGGTGTTTTATGGCGCAAGGGCCAGGTATGGCCAAAGAGCGCCATGACAAGTGGTAATGTAATCGATGAGCTGCTATGACGCACGCAATGAGTTTCTAATGGTAGATGTGACATGGCTGTAAAGGGGCCTAAAAACTGTCGCTGTAAATGGCGTAAAACATATAGGTAGTAAAATAATGATAGTGACTGAAGTGGCGTATGCAATGAGTATGAAATGTGCAACAAGGTTGTGGTAACATGTATTTAAAAATGAAAAGGTGATGCTTGACAACGAGTAGCACAACAGCCTCACCAGGTACCTTGAGTACAAGGGACCGGAGGCATGTGCTATAAACAAGGGTTGACATCGCAACAGCGGCCTCTCGCAGGAGGCCGTGCTACGAATTTCTTGGGCAGAATACGTTGAGCGTATGGATGTCACTTAAGAATGCTAAAACAGATTTCATGTCGAAAAGCGGTTCTCTGCTTAGAAACAGTGTCAGGTGAAGCGGTATACACTGCCTATATGCTAAAGGGAAGTGTTTTTTCCCTCTCGGCTTGTGCTTCGCGACATTCCAGGAAGACATGCTGAACACTGAGGTTGTTCCCACATCTACTACAGATTGGAGGTTCACCGCCAGTCAACAAAAAAACTATGTGTACCATAAGTGTGCCCTATTCTGAGACGACAGAATAGGACATCACTTCGTCTCGAGTTGGTCAGTGATGGCCAGTGCCCTAAATGTGGCTTAATCATGTGGAGCTTATTAAGGATTTCAGCGTCCCACTGATGTTGCCAGTACGTTCTCAGTTTTTTCCGCAAATATGGCTTTAGGTCTATAACTGGAACAGCTATGGACAGGTTGCAAGATTTTGTATCTAAGGAAGTTGCCATTCGGTCTGCTAGCACGTTACCTTCAATACCTCTGTGTCCAGGCACCCAGCATACCGTTACATGTTGGCCAGAGGCATAAATAGTACATAGGAGTGAGAAAAGTTCTGTAATTACTGGATTTTTGTGTTTGCAACATGACATCAATGTTTTAACGACGCTTAACGAGTCTGTATATATGACCGCCTTATGTAGTTTTAACTGCTTGATCTGTTTCGCAGCGCACCATAGTGCATACGCCTCTGCTGTAAAGATGCTTGTATGATGGTGAAGAACATCTGACTGCGAATAGGATGGGCCGACGGCTGCATAAGACACGCCGGCATGCGATTTAGACGCATCTGTGTAGTATTCTGGGCACGAGTACTTAAATTGTAACTCTCGAAAATGCATACGAATGTGGGCCTCTGGAACGTGCTTGGTTACCTCAACAAATGACGTGTCGCAGTCAATGATCTGCCACAACCACGGGGGTAACGGCTTAGCAGGAGCCATTAGGCGATTTTCAAGGAGCTTAGGCGATTTTCAAGCGGAACGCCCATATCTTCGCTCATCCTCCTCACACGGAGTGAGAGTGGCTCTCTTGCTGCAGGCTTGTTATGAAAAAGTGTTGCAGAGGTCATATCGCTGATGGTAGGATAACAAGGATGGTCTTTATCAGTGTGTACTTTCAGAAAGTAAATAAAAGTAGAGTATGATCGTTGTAGATCAAGGGACCATTCGTTCGATTCAACATAGAGGCTTTGAATAGGGCTTGTCCTGAAGGCACCGGTGGCAAGGCGGATACCAAGATGATGCACAGGGTCCAGCATCTTCAGAGCACTGGGGGTAGCAGAGTTATACACTACTGCGCCGTAGTCTAACCGCGATCCTACAAGGCTCCTGTAGAGGTTCATGAGGCATTTTCTGTCGCTACCCAATGTTGTGTGTGACAGTATTTTTAGGATGTTCATTGTTTTCAGGCACTTAGCTTTGAGGTACTTGATATGAGGAATGAAGGTTAGTTTTGTGTCAAGTATAATGCCTAAAAATTTGGTTCAGTGTTGATTGGTATGCGTTGTCCATGCAGCATGATATCTGGATCTCGTATTAAGCCTCTCTTTCTAGAGAAAAGTATACAGGAGCTTTTGAGAGGGTTTAGCTTGAAACCATTTTCATTTGCCCATTTTGACACTTTGTTCAGTCCGAGCTGAACCTGACGCTCGCATATTGCAAGGTTACAAGACTTAAATCCGATCTGCACATCATCGACATGTATTGAATAAAACATTGAGGATGAAATGACTTTGTGAAGGGAATTCATTTTCACAATGAAAGGGTGCAACTAAGCACGCCCCCTTGTGGCACACCAGTTTCTTGAATAAATGGGCGGGACAATACGTTACCAACTCTGACTCGAAAGGTACGGTTAGACAGGTAGCTTTCTATAGTGCTAAGCATATTACCTCGAATGCCCATGTGCGACAGGTCTCGTAAGATCCCGTACCGCCATGTCGTATCGTACGCCTTTGCCATATCAAGAAATATAGACAAGAAATACTGCTTGTGTACAAATGCATCACGGATGTTTGCTTCGATGCGCACGAGGTGATCGGTTGTAGATCGGCCTTCCCTAAAGCCACATTGAAATGGGTCAAGCATTTTGTTCGACTCTAAGAAATGTACAAGACGGTGATTGATCATTTTCTCAAAAACCTTGCAAAGGCAGCTCGTAAGCGCTATAGGCCGGTAGCTGGTCAGCAATGAAGTATCATTACCGTGCTTCAAAACTGGGATGACAATAGCTTCTTTCCATTTAGATGGAATATACCCAGCAGCCCAGATGGTATTGAAAAGTGTGAGTAGTGTGATTTGCGTGTCGCAATGCAAGTGCTTGATCATATCGTACATGATTCTATCCGGACCCGGTGCAGAGCTCTGACAAGCTGACAAGGCGGCTTTAAGTTCGGCAATACCAAAAGGACGGTTATAAGGTTGATTTGGGCTACATTTCCGGATCATGATGATGATGATGATTATTGTTGTTTATTGGCGCAAGGGCCAGGTGTGGCCAAAGAGCGCCAGGACGATGGTAATGGCTTGTTAGTGGTATATGAATAGTCAATTATATGAAGGTTAGATGTGGCATGGCTGTAAAGGGGCCTAAAAGCAGTCGCTGTAAAGTGCGTAAAATCTATACGTAATAAGATTATGGCAATGACTAATGATGTGTACTATAGACATGAACAATGCATTGCGAAAGAATGATATGACTTCCAAAATATTGCAGATGCAAGAATAAGCCAGAAGCACAAGTGCCTAAACAGAGCCCTTGAGACACAAGGGCCTGGAGGCATGTGCTATAAAAAACAATCACAGCAACATCCTCTGGAGAGAGGATGCGCTACGAACTTGTTGGGCTAATAACATGTAGCACAACATCATTCAGGAATGCGAGGACTGCTTTGGTGTTAAAGAGCGGTTCTTTACCGAGAAACATAGCGGGATGTAGAGGGACATAATAGCGATATGCTAGAGGAAAGTGTTTCTTTCTTTCTCTTTCGGCTTCCCGACACTCCAGGAGGACGTGGAGGACGGTGAGCCTCTCGCCACATCTACCACAGGTTGGAGGGTCATTACCACTCAATAGAAAATTGTGGGTGCCGTACGTGTGTCCTATTCTTAGACGACAGAATAGGACATCAGTTCGTCGTGTTTTAGTTGTACAGGGCCAGAAACCTAACTGTGGCTTAATCAAGTGGAGCTTATTAGTTGTTTCAGCGTCCCACAGACGCTGCCAGTGGCCTCGCAGTTTCCTTCGCAAAAAAGGCTTCAGATCTGTGGAGGAAATAGCAGCGGCAGGATTAATAGCTTGCGACGTAGTTGATGTGGCCAACTGGTCTGCTAGCACATTGCCCTCGATGCCTCTATGGCCAGGCACCCAGCATATTATTATATGTCTACGAGATTGGTAAATGTTACACAAGAGTGAGTAAAGCTCAATAAAAACAGGATTTTTATGCTTTTGTAAAGAGATTAGCGCTTTTACAAGACTTAACGAGTCTGTGAATATTATTGCTTTTTCTAGTTTTAATTTCTTTATATGTTTCACCGCAGACAGTACTGCGTATGCTTCTGCTGTGAATCTTGTTAGGGGGTTCAATACATCAGATTTAGAAAAAGAGGGGCCAACAGCCGCGTAAGATACGCCAGCATGGGACTTAGATGCGTCGGTGTAGAACTCCAAGCACGAGTACTTCAATTGATGTTCGCGGAAATGCATTGCAATTTCGAGCTCAGGAGCGTACTTTGTGACCTCTACAAAGGATAAATCGCAATCTATCACCTGCCACTCCCAGGGCGGTGACAGCTTAGCAGGAGGCATTAGGCGATGTTCTACAAGTGGGACATCCAACTCCTCGCTAAGTTCTCTTACACGCAGTGAGAAAGGCCGCCTCATAGAGGGTCGATTATAGAAAAGCGTTGCACACTTCAAATCATTTACGGTTACAGAACAAGGATGTTCTCGATTGGAGTGCACTTTGAGAAAATAGGTGAAGCTGATGTATGTTCTCTGGAGGTGGAGTGACCACTCATTGGATTCTACGTATAAGCTTTCAACGGGGCTCGTTCTGAATGCGCCAGTGGCCAGGCGGATACCTAGATGGTGGACAGGATCTAACATTTTTAGTGCGCTCGGGGCAGCAGAGTGATATACCACGGCACCATAATCCAATCGTGACCTAATGAGGCTCTTGTGAAGATTCATTAAACACTTCCTGTCACTGCCCCAGGATGTGTGAGATAAAATTTAGCAGTAAGTTCATTGTTTTTAGGCATTTCGTCTTGAGGTGTTTTATGTGGTGGATGAAAGTAAGCTTAGAGTCAAGTATGATGCCTAAAAACTTGTGTTCTTTGTTCATAGGTATTTGTTGTCCATATATTTCGATGGTGGGATCTGCAACGAGACCTTTCTTTCTGGTGAAAAGAACACAAGAGCTTTTGTGGGGGTTTACTTTGAACCCGTTTTCGTCTGCCCACTTAGACACTTTGTTTAAACCCCTGCTGTACCTGTCTCTCGCACACTGCAAGGTTACAGGACTTGAAGCCTATTTGTATATCGTCCACGTAGATGGAATAAAAAATAGCTGGTGGCAACGAAGCACGAAGCGTGTTCATTTTGACGATAAAGAGCGTGCAACTGAGCACGCCTCCCTGGGGTACACCAGTTTCCTGTACGAATGGACGCGACAGTGCATTGCCTATTTTAACCCGAAATGTGCGGTTGTGTAGGTAGCTTTCAATAATGTTTAACATATTGCCGCGAATGCCAATTGCCGACAGATCGCGCAAGATTCCATAACGCCAGGTTGTATCATACGCCTTTTCCATATCTAGAAACACGGATAAGAAATATTGTTTATGTATGAAGGCATCACGAATGTTTGCTTCGATGCGCACGAGATGGTCGGTTGTAGACCGTCCTTCTCTGAAGCCGCATTGATATGGATCAAGAATTTTGTTTGACTCAAGGAAGTGTAAAAGGCGACGGTTTATCATTTTTTCAAAAAGTTTGCAAATACAACTTGTGAGGGCTATTGGGCGGTAACTCGTTACTAATGTGGGGTCTTTACCTTGTTTCAAAATCGGGACGACAAGGGATTCTTTCCATGCAATAGGTAGGTACCCGGCAGCCCATATAGCATTAAAGAGTGCGAGTAGCGTTATTTGAGTATCGCTGTGGATGTGTTTAATCATATCGTACATGATCCTGTCAGGTCCAGGTGCAGAGCTCCGACATGTATTCAAGGAGGCTCTCAACTCGGCGATGTTAAAAGGCGTGTTATAGGGTTCGTTCTGTCTGCTTTTACGATCGATAGCCTTGTGTTCTGCGATTTGTTTGTGCTTAGGAACACCTCGGAATAATTATTTGAACTAGATATGCACTCGAAGTGTTCGCCAAGAGCGTCAGCTTGGTCTTCCAAGCTGTTCGCTTCGTCGTTCACTAGCGGCAAAGGATGGATTTCTTTTCCCTTTAACCTCTTTAGCCCGTGCCATACTTTTGCCTCTTGGGTGTATGAGTTTATACCAGAGAGAAACCTCTCCCAGCTTGCCCTCTTAGCCTGTCTTCGCGTCCTTCTTCCCTGGGATTTAACATGTTTAAACTCGATTAGATTTTCAGTCGTGGGACATTCACGTAGTTTCCCCCAAGCTTTATTTTGCCGCCTTCGTGCCTGTCTGCAGTCGTCATTCCACCAGGGGACCCGTCTTTTGAATGAAGTACTCGTTTGAGGAATGAACTTCTCAGCGGCGTCAATGATAAAAGCAGTAAAGTATCATCAAGTAATAGACAGCGCCAGAATAACACAGGACCAAACGACGAGTAACGAGACAGACACAGGGCGCACTAACAACTGAAGGTTTATTCACAAAAAGCGCAGAATAAGTATACTGGCTGAACATGAATAAACACAAAAAGGAAGCTGTCACATGTATCACATGGCCAAGCCTACTGCGCGCGAAATGGGGATCTAGTAAGGAATCTGATATCCTTATCCGAGAGTATGACGGAGGGCATGCTAACACAGGACTCATCCAGCTTTTTTATTTCGAGGGCTTCAACAATCTCCCTTGTTAGCCTGTCTGCTGATTTGAACATGATGCTGGTATTTTCCATTAAAGCAGCGCAGCCGCAGTCCCTACAATGAATGCCTAGATGTCCTGATATTGTCTTGTTGTGTTGTACTTATGTTCTTTCAATCTCTCATTTAGGCACCTTCCCGTTTGGCCTATGTAAGACGCACCGCAATTCAAAGGAATTGAATATACCACGTTTTTCGCGCAGTGCACAGGCTTATCTCGATGATTCGTGGTACATACAGATGCCTTGCTTCCTTCATTAACCTCTCTGCACATTTTTGCGAGCTTTTCCGGTGCGGTAAAAACAACTTTTACTCCTGCCCTTTCCGCTACTTTCTTCAGGTTATGCGAAATAGAATGTATGTAGGGAATGGCGGACACATTCTTCGTGCCTTGTTGTGCTCCCGCATGGTTGGCGTTATTGCCTTGCTTCTTGAGTCTGAGCACCTTTTCTGCAACTGCAGAGAGCAATGTTCGCGGATACCCCGCTTCAGTTAGGCGACGTAGCACTTTTTTTTTCTGAGCACCTTTTCTGCAGTTGCAGAAAAGGTGCTCAGACTCAAGAAGCAAGGCAATAACGCCAACCATGCGGGAGCACAACAAGGCACGAAGAATGTGTCCGCCATTCCCTACATACATTCTATTTCGCATAACCTGAAGAAAGTAGCGGAAAGGGCAGGAGTAAAAGTTGTTTTTACCGCACCGGAAAAGCTCGCAAAAATGTGCAGAGAAGTTAATGAAGGAAGCAAGGCATCTGTATGTACCACGAATCATCGAGATAAGCCTGTGCACTGCGCGAAAAACGTGGTATATTCAATTCCTTTGAATTGCGGTGCGTCTTACATAGGCCAAACGGGAAGGTGCCTAAATGAGAGATTGAAAGAACATAAGTACAACACAACAAAGGACAATATCAGGACATCTAGGCATTCATTGTAGGGACTGCGGCTGCGCTGCTTTAATGGAAAATACCAGCATCATGTTCAAATCAGCAGACAGGCTAACAAGGGAGATTGTTGAAGCCCTCGAAATAAAAAAGCTGGATGAGTCCTGTGTTAGCATGCCCTCCGTCATACTCTCGGAAAAGGATATCAGATTCCTTACTAGATCCCCATTTCGCGCGCAGTAGGCTTGGCCATGTGATACATGTGACAGCTTCCTTTTTGTGTTTATTCATGTTCAGCCAGTATACTTATTCTGCGCTTTTTGTGAATAAACCTTCAGTTGTTAGTGCGCCCTGTGTCTGTCTCGTTACTCGTCGTTTGGTCCTGTGTTATTCTGGCGCTGTCTATTACTTGATTATGAAGAACCAACTAGCCCAAAAACACGTCCTTACCAGTAAAATATGATACGGCGTGATCTATACTAAAATTATTTATAAAATCTCGTGATAAGTACGTGGATTCCCTAAAGCATTCCCAGTCAGCTGAGGCTAGTTTCCAGCGTGGGACATGCGGAAGGGAGTCATGTTCGGTTACTAAGTTTAGGGTTACTGGAAAATGATCACTTCCGTATGGGTTTTTAGTAACATGCCATTCTAAATCAGGGAAAAGTGAGGCAGAGCCAATTGACAGGTCTATTGATGAATAAGAACTATGGTGGATATTGTAATATGTTGGTTCCTTCTTGTTGAAGAGGCACGCACCGGAGTTAACAAGGAAGTTCTCAATGAATCGACCTCTCGCGTCGCATCGCGAGTCTCCCCAAAGAGTGTGATGAGCATTAAAATCACCAGTGATAATGTATGGCTCTGGGAGCTGGTCGATGAGGCTGTAAAATTCCGTTTTACTGAGGTTATGGTTGGGTGGTATGTAAATGGAGCAAATGGTTATAAGCTTGTTGAATAAAATTGCTCGCACAGATACAGCCTCGAGAGGCGTGTGTAGGGCAAACTGTTGGCAAGCAACAGACTTACTTACAACGATGGCTACACCTCCGGACGAGGCAGAAGCGTTGTCACGATCTTTACGAAAAATGGCACATTGCTTCAGAAGGTTGCACTGGTTAGGCTTTAAGTGTGCTTCTTGGACACACAGCACCTTCGGATTAAATTTATGTATGAGTTCTGTGATGTCGTCGAGGTTACGAAGTAATCCTCTGACGTTCCACTGTAGTATCTGTGTGTTCATGTTGCAGACAATGTTTGTGCTGTGTGTCTCGTGTGAAAACACTAACTTGACTTACAGAGCCCTTGTCGGGCCCTGTGATGCGGGCTTTTTCTTTTTTGGAGCGGTCGAGGGATTCTCGCCGCTCCTTTGGCGCTGGCTGCGCCGTCTGGCTGGAAGATGTGTCCATCGGCTCTTGCGGAGCGCTGGACACCCGCTCTTGAGAACGGTTTGTTCGCGGTGAAGGCCTCGTCTCGAGGGACGAGACCTTGGAGGCCACCAGCCCGGAGGTCGATGGCCCTTTCTGGGATGGCGGAGCAGTGCTAGTTGCAGCCGCCGAGGGGGCAGATGGCTTCACCGCCGGCTCACTACGTGTGGGCCGGACGGCAGCCGGAAGCCGCTGCGACGCTGCCCCCTGACGCGTCACATCGGCAAAGCTGGTTTTTGGGAGGTAGGACACCTGCCTTCGTGCCTCTTTAAACGAAATGTTTTGTTTGACTTTAATCGTGACAATTTCTTTTTCTTTTTTCCAGGATGGGCAGGACCGCGAGTATGCGGCATGCTCGCCATCACAGTTTACACAATGTGGAGTATTGTTGCACGACTCAGATGTGCGTTCAGAAGCACTGCATTTGGCACAAGTAGTTCGACCTCGACAGCTCTGTGAGCTATGGCCAAACCTCTGGCATTTCAAACATCGCAGGGGATTAGGGATATACGGCCTGACTCTGAGCTTTATGTAGCCTGCCTCGATAGTCTCGGGCAGTACACTTGAGCCGAAGGTTATAATGAGATGCTTGGTCAGAATTTCTTTTCCGTCACGCCTCATCTTGATTCTTCTGACATTGATCACATTTTGGTCACTCCATCCCTCTAATAGTTCTGCCTCACTTAGCTCCATCAAATCATCATCCGAAACAACACCACGACTGGTGTTCATAGTGCGGTGTGGGGTCACAGTGACAAGAAAGTCTCCAATTGATACGAGGTTCTGCAGTTTCTCATGTTTGATATTGTTACGGGGAGAATATAAATAGAATGGATATATTTACAGGGTAAGGCGCACAACGCTGCAGCAATCGTTCAGGGGAGCGCGTGCACACCAGAAAAACCCCCCGTCGTCGTCGTCATCGTCCAAGCACCGACCACAGGATCGCCGCTCGTGACATTACCCGCCGGCGGCAGAAGCACCGTCCCGGTGCAATTAGGGCCCGGGCTGAGAGTGGTACGGTTTTAGACGCGAGACATGGACTATGTCACTCGCGATTGTTGCAGAGGCCGACGTAGGATTTAGCGGAGCGATTTCATAGGTCACATTAGTGACTTTGCGTACGACGCGGTAAGGGCCAGCATAACGGGAGAGAAGTTTTTCGCATAGGCCAACGCGACGTGACGGGAACCACAGCAAGACGAGCGATCCTGGAGGGAAGTTCACCTCCCGGTGTCGGCGGTCATAGAGACATTTTTGTTTGACCTGTGAAGCCGACAAGCGATCGCGGGCAACCTGACGGGCGATGTCAGCACGGGCAAGAGCATCACGAGCATAGGCAGAGGATGTGTCTGCGTGAGCATGAAGTATGGTGTCCATAGGTAATGGTGGGTCGTAGCCAAACAGTAGATAAAAAGGTGAATAGCCAGCTGTGTCGTGACGAGAAGAGTTGTAGGCGAAGGTCACAAAAGGCAAGTTAATGTCCCAGTCTCGGTGGTCCTCAGACACGTACATAGCAAGCATATCTGTGAGAGTACGGTTGAGGCGTTCAGTAAGGCCGTTTGTCTGTGGATGGTATGCAGTGGTGAACTTGTGATTGGTCTTGCAAGAACGAAGAATGTCGTCGACCACTTTTAGACAGGAAGCAGCGGCCGCGGTCCGTGATTAACTGACGAGGAGCACCGTGGCGCAGGATGACGTCGTGAAGAAGGAAATCGGCTACATCAGTAGCACAGCTGGTGGGAAGTGCTCGTGTAACAGCGTACCGCGTTGCGTAGTCAGTAGCGACTGCAACCCATCTATTGCCAGTGGTTGACATGGGAAAAGGCCCTAGAAGATCGAGTCCCACCCGGAAAAATGGTTCATCAGGGATGTCGAGGGGCTGAAGGCTGCCAGCAGGCAGTAGGGCAGGAGTCTTGCGTCGCTGGCAGTGGTCACAAGCCGCAACGTACTGTCGCACAGAACGGTAGAGACCAGGCCAAAGGAAGCGCCTACGGATGCGATCATACGTGCGTGACACGCCTAGGTGTCCGGCCGTCGTCGGTGCATCGTGAAGCTGGCGCAAAACAGTAGAGCGAAGATGCGCGGGGACAACAAGCAAGAGCTCAGCGCCGTCAGGCCGGGCGTTGTAGCGGTGTAAGGTGTCATTGTGGAGCGCAAACATCCGTAGGGAAGGGTCAGGGTGTGGCGAGTTGAGACCGTCTATAATAGGCCGCAAAGATGAGTCGCGGCGCTGTTCGTCAGCTATGTGGTCGAAGTCTGTAATGGCCAGAACAAAGGTGTCAGATTCATCTTCCAGTGTATCAGGGGGATCGACCGGGTATCGTGACAAGCAGTCAGCGTCTTGGTGAAGCCGTCCAGATTTGTAGAAAACAGAAAATGAGTACTCTTGCAAGCGGAGTGCCCAACGGCCAAGGCGACCAGTGGGATCCTTGAGCGAGGAGAGCCAGCAAAGCGCATGGTGGTCTGTAATAACTGAAAAGTGCCTGCCATACAGGTACGGACGGAATTTTGCGATGGCCCAGACGAGTGCTAAGCACTCGCGTTCTGTGATAGAGTAATTTTGCTCCGATGGCGACAGAAGGCGGCTTGCATAGGCGACCACGCGGTGGAGGCCGTGCTGCTGTTGTGCAAGGACGGCGCCTATACCGTGGCCACTGGCGTCGGTACGAACGTCCGTGCTGGCTGACGGGTCGAAATGTGCTAGAACAGGTGAGTTCGTTAGGATGGCAACGAGCGATGAAAAGGCGTCCGCTTGGTCACGACCCCAAGTGAAAACGACGTCCTTCTTGAGTAGGCCAGTTAGAGGGCGGGCCACTTCCGCGAAGTTCTGGACAAAACGACGGAAGTATGAACACAGGCCAAGAAAACTGCGGACATCCTTGGCCGACCGTGGAGTAGGGAACTGACTAACCGCGCGGACTTTGTCAGGGTCTGGCTGCACGCCTGCAGCGTCAACAAGGTGGCCGAGAACGCAGATTTGACGGTGCCCAAAGCGACATTTCGACGAGTTAAGCTGAAGACGAGCGCGGCGAAAAACATCAAGGACGGTGGACAGGCGAGTGAGATGGCTCTCAAACGTAGTCGAAAAAACGATAACATCGTCCAGGTAGCAAAGGCATATGGACCACTTGATGCCTGGAAGAAGAGAGTCCATCATGCGCTCGAAAGTAGCAGGGGCGTTACATAGGCCAAAAGGCATCACTTTAAATTGATAGAGGCCATCAGAAGTCACGAAGGCGGTCTTCTCGCGGTCTTGGTCGTCCACAGCGATTTGCCAGTATCCTGAGCGCAGGTCGATGGAAGAGAAATATCTGGCGCCATGCAAGCAGTCCAGCGCGTCATCAATACGCGGGAGAGGATACACATCCTTCTTGGTAATCTGGTTAAGGTGGCGGTAGTCTACACAGAATCTCCAGCTATTGTCCTTCTTTTTCACGAGTACGACGGGAGAGGCCCAAGGACTGCATGAGGGTTCAATTATGCCTTTGCCCAGCATTTTCTCCACTTCCTGTTGGATGACAGCACGCTCCGGAGCTGACACACGGTAAGGCCGTCGGTGAATAGGACTCGCATCGCCGGTATGAATGCGGTGGGTGACGACGGAAGTCTGGCCCAAAGGACGGTCGCCAAAGTCAAAGATATCCTGGTAGGAAACCAGCACGCGGCGAAGGGCAGCGGACTGTGCCGGAGCGAGGTCTCCTGATATCATGCGGGCGAAGTGGTCGCAGGACGAACCTGACTGCGACGACGGCGGTGAAAAATCCGGTGGAGGTTCTGTGGTCAAGGCAGAAACCGTGTGGCCGGCCAATGGGGTCAGATGAGCGAGTGATATGCCGCGAGGAAGAACTTGCGTCGAGTAGCCAAAATTGAGGATGGGAAAGGCGGTGCCGTTGTTTCTAACTGTCACCACCGTATAGGGTAGCGCGACGTTGCGTGTCATGGCGACCTCAGGAATAGGGCAGGCAACGTAGTCGCCGTCGGGTAGGGGCGGAAAGGCTGACAGCTGGACGTATATTGCGGCTTGCGGAGGCAGTCGAAGAAACTCGACGGAGCGTAGCCGGGGTGGGCCGGCATCAACGTTGTCGGGGCACGAAGGAAGTTCTAGCCGGAGAAGGCCCGCGGAGCAGTCGATAAGGGCAGCGTGAGTGGACAGAAAGTCGATTCCCAAGATGAGGTCATGGGGGCACTGTTCTAGAACAGCAAAAGAACAGATGTGTGGCGACCAGAAATAGTGATGCGTGCAGTGCACATTCCAAGTACGGCAGGTGTACTCCCGTCGGCTACTCGGACGGTAGGTGAAGTCGCGGGCGTCAGGACTTTCTGGAGGCGGCGCCGGAGGCTCGAGCTCATTACAGAAATTTGTGCGCCGGTATCAACAAGAGCGGTAACTGCCACACCATCAACCAGAACTTCAAGAAGGTTGCATCGGGTATAAGGGACAATCAGAGGATTTTCAGGCCGGGTCGTAAATGCAGCGTCACCTCCGGGGGCTGCACTGGCTAGTTTTCCGAGAGGTGGCCAAAGGGAGACCGAGAGCGGCGAGGTTGGGGCGAGCGGGACTGACGGCGCTGGGGCGATGGTGAGCGGCTGATCCGGGTTTCCCTAGGAGGACGTTCAGCACTCGAGGCCTCAGGACGGAACGACGGGGCATATGGTGCATGGTCCGGGCGATTGTAAGTGTTTGGGCGATAGGACGTGGGCCAGCGGCTGCGGCAATGGCGGGCGATGTGTCCAATCCTAGAGCACGTGAAGCAGATGGGCCGGTCATCAGGTGTGCGCCAATCGGCTGGATTTCGATAACGTGGCCTGAAGGTCGTGTTCGGTCTTGCAGCAGCGACGACAGGGGCGACCGGGTTGGTAGCAGTATGACCGTTATCAAAGGTGGGTAAAATGCCCATATTCGCGACCTCTAGGCGAACCACGGCCTGAATTAGCGAAATCGGAGCCAGGTTGTTGCTTTGCATACCGTCATGAGGTGTAACGGGTGCCATGGCCTCGAGTTCTCGACGGACGATCCTGGTGACGTTTTCTGGAGCTTGCGCTTGCCGAAGCGTGGCTAAACGTTCGCAGGAGGACGTGGCAGCCGTATTAGGAAGTCGGTCGAAGCGGTGAGTGATACGTTGACTTTTGGCCAGCTCAAAACGACGACATTCAGCGATGACCGACTCCACCGTTGAGCAGTTCTTACACAGTAGCAGATTGAATGCGTCGTCGGCTATGCCTTTCAGTACGTGGCCCACTTTGTCCACTTCAGGCATGTCCTTGTCGACCTTGTTGCACAGAGACAACACGTCCTGAATATACGAGATGTACGGCTCCGTAGACGTCTGAGCACGAACTGCGAGCTCCTGCTTGGCCGCTAGTTGTCGTGCGATAGGTCTCCCAAATAGATCCCGTAATTTCTGCTTACAGACGTCCCAACTCATCAGATCTGCCTCATGCGTCTCGAACCAGAGTAGCGCAGTGCCCCGCAAATAGAAGATGAGATTCGCCAGCATTATGGTCGGGTCCCACTTGTTAGTGCGGCTGACGCGCTCATACATTGCCAGCCATGCATCGACGTCCACGCCGCTGGTGCCGTTGAATGTCCCGGGATCACGAGGGTGCAAGAGAATGGCCGGTGACGGGTCTTGGTCACACTGGGTCGCTTGGTCGGTCATTGTGGTGGCAGCAACGCGCCGTCCGCTGCGAAGATCCAGTTCCCGGTGTTGTAGCGAGCGTACCCCGCACGTCCACCAAAGATGTTACGGGGAGACTATAAATAGAATGGATATATTTACAGGGTAAGGCGCACAACGCTGCAGCAATCGTTCAGGGGAGCGCGTGCACACCAGAAAAAAACCCCCGTCGTCGTCGTCATCGTCCAAGCACCGACCACAGGATCGCCGCTCGTGACAATATCTCGGAGTTCAAGAAGAAGGTCGCCGCTAGCCAATTTCGTAGCTTTGTGTAGCCGGCCCCTATTGTCTTTGTCAGGCATTTTGAAACAAGAAAAGGTGAGATCGTTCTCACCGCCTTTTCGGGTTTTTCACAATGGATTACGTGGAATCGAGGGAAATTTTCAGTTTGCCGGCCAAAAAATTTGAATACATCTTCGGTGCGCCCCCGCTTAAGGGGGCGATCTGGTAATGCAGGGAAAGAAAAAGCCATCAAAATAATAATTTTTCGGCAGGAACGCCAGCCACCCACCATGGAGCCCAACAAGGGGACGATGTAGGACCTGTAAACACAAGTCCCACAAACGCCAGCTGTACGTACCCGCTATAACCAAATACGTATAAGCAAGGGTGGTTATAACACACAAGGTTAACCCTCGCCGCCAGGAATGCTGGAAGTAAATGGAAGAGAAAAGAAGACAGGATAGATTGAAAGTGAGAGAGAAAGACCAAGATTGAAGAGAATGACAGGAAAAGGCGACTACCGATTTCCCCCGGGTGGGTCAGCCCGGGGGTGCCGTTATGTGAAGCAGAGGCCAAAGAGGTGTTTTGCCTCCGCCGGGGGGCCTTAAAGGTCCATACACCCGGCATTAGCTCAACCTCCAGGATCCCCCTTTCCCCAGACACGGCTAAGCCACGCACAGCTACGCGTGGGAGGGTCCAACCCCCGTGTGCTCGGGTCCGTGGTGTCGCAACACACCAAACGCCTGCTGACGCAGACGCCCCTGCGGGGACATGGCTAATGTTAATCCATTTATATGTACAATAAAAAATGAAGTAGGGTTGCTAAAAAATCACATGATATAACATTCACATTCGTTAGCGGTCATTCAGGATAATGGGGTAATGAGTGTGCTGATGAGCTGGCCAAAAAGGCAGCAAAAACAGGAGCAAGTATAGATATGCCCATTACCAAAGCATTTATAAAACAGCTACACAAACGATGTCTAGCGAGTTGGAACAAGGAATGTATGGACGAAGACAATACGTCCTACACAAAACAGTGGGTTAAGAGTGTTCACTGTATTCCAGAGACTTTTCCAATGGGATATTATGCAACACAGGCTCTATCTGGCCACGGCCAGTTCCCATTTTATTGAAAAGATTTAGAATTATAGACTCAGAAATGTGCCGCTGTGGAATGATAGGAGAATCATTTGATCCCTATCTTACTACATGTATATTAACAGAAGAAGAATGCAAGGAATTGCGGCTCAGTTGTGGTAGTGACATTCAGAATACAGGCCAGAAATAGTGATAAAAAGTCAATAAATCTGATAGAGGCCATCACAAAGAAGATTAACGAAGTAATGCAGCGAAGGTAAAAGTTCACAGAGTTAAGTATATTATAGCAATAACACAACACACACCTGATGAATATCCCTAGTCATATCAATATTACAGGGTAAATATGGTCATAATAATGAATGAGTGTTGTCAGTTATGAGGTAAAAGATTTTGACACAAGCAGCATAGATGGGAATAGTATTTTTTGACACTATCATAATTATTATTGTGTACTACTTAATACTTTGTGTTTGTATGTTATATTCACTGTAAGTGTAATTGAGAATTGTTGTGTAGTTGTGTTTACGTCCAATGTGCTCAGTAACTATGTCTGTAACAACACAGTAACTGAGTTGATGAGTGCGTATAGTGCCGGATATCATGATTATGGCACACTATTATATGTATGTATATGGATTACCCAAGTTTGTATAGCTTTTGTTTGAAGTGTATTTGAACGTTCAGAGTATTACCACTACTAGGAATCACTGGTACATCCTTAGGATAGATGTAAAGCTTAATGAGAGAGACAGTATTGTTTTGTTATAGTTTGAAGAATGTAGAGTGAAGTGGCAGCAATGTGTTGTGTGTTGTGTTTAATGGCGCATAAGCAACTAAGGCTATCATGCGCCAACCACAAGGTAAGTTTTCTTTTCGACAGTTGGGTCACCTGATCAACAGTCCTTGTCTAAGCAAGGACCCCCAGGATCCCAACAAATTAAAAAACCTCAGTCTCTTCTCGGAGAAGAGAAGGTGAATGAGGTGTATTATAATGTGAAATGAAGCGCAGGGTCAGATTCATAGTTTTTCGAGGACACCTGCTTCCCTTATAAGCTAAAAACGTATGCCATATTTACTAGTGCGTCTTCGCCTAAAATTAATGATGGATGAAAAGGAACGTGTTCATTGTAATACAAAGTAAATATTTTTTTCTCGGTGTTTGGAGTTTCGTGCATGATATTAATATGTGGCTTACGGTAAGTTCATCTCCGCATTTTTCACAAACAGGCTTGTCTTGTTTTGTCAGTAGGAAATTGTGAGTAAGATGCGTGTGTCCAATGCGGAGGCGACATAATATGACTTCGATGAAGCGTTTTTCGTGTGAGCATGACTTCCATTCTTCTATGTTAGCTTTTACTAGATGTAGTTTATTGTTTACTTCTTTTTTCCATGTAGACTGCCATTTATTTCGCAGTTTATGGAACACTAATTTCATGGAATCTTTGTAAGGTATTCTCACATTTATGATTTCTTTATGCCGCGCTTTCGCAGCACATTCATCTGCTTTCTCATTGCCACTGATTCCGACGTGGCTCGGCACCCAACAAAATTTTATGTTGTGTCCTTGGCTGAAGTGCTGTGAGTACACTTAGTGAGTCTGTGTAAATGATGCTGTTCTCAATGTTCTCATTTATTATTTTTTCTACAGCCCAGAGACTGCGTAACACTCGGCAGTGAAAATGGATGCACACTGAGGTAGGCGCACAGTTTTTTCCCAATTGCCTTGTATCACGGCACTTCCCACGTAGCCTGCAGTTTTCGAACCATCGGTATAAAATGCTGAGTGTTCCGCGTATTTTTCGTTTAGTGCTAAATATTCTTGTAATATGTTCATGCGGTGTTTTTTTTCTGAAATTGCGTTAATGTTAAGTCGCACACAGAGGGCAGGCGATACCAAGGCGGGAATGGATCGGGATTCTGGGCTATATGAAGCAATGTGTCCATTATATCTAATTCTTGGCATCTCTTCAAAGCGGAGAAGGAGTGGTCTTATTGCATGGGGTTTGTTGGTAAACAGTGTTCGCGATGGGCACCTTGTAACTATTTGGTAACAGATATGTTTTGGCAGTGAACGGATTTTAGCATGTATCAGCATATGAGCATAGTTCTGTCTGAAGTGGTGGTTCATTGGTTTCTACATACAGACTGTTTATGGGCGAGGTCTTGTATGCACCAGTTGAAAGACGTAAACCTAAGTTATGTACTGGGTCCAGGCGGTTCAAGTATGACTTCCTTGCTGAACCATACACTATGGATCCATAGTCTAAGCGGGAGCGTATAACAGAGCGATAGATTTGTAGAAGGCATAGCCTATCAGATGATATTGTGGTTTATTGGCGCAAGGGCCAGACGTGGCCAAAGAGCGCCAAGACGATGGTAATGGCTTTTTAGTGTACATGAATAGTGGACTATATGAACATTAAATGTGACATGGCTGTAAATGGGCCTAAAAACAGTCGCTGTAAAGTGCGTAAAATCAATACGTAATAAGATTATGGCAATGACTAATTATGTGTGCTATGGACATGAACAATGCATTGCGAAGGAATGATACGACTTACAAAATATTAAAGATGCGAAAATTAGCCACAAGCACAAGTGCCTAAACAGAGCTCTTGAAACACAAGGGCCTGGAGGCATGTGCTATAAAACTATCACAGCAACATCCTCTCGAGAGAGGATGCGCTATGAACTCATTGGGCTAATAACATGTAGCACAACATCTTTCAAGAATGCGAGGACTGCGTTGGTGTCAAAAAGCGGTTCTTTACCGAGAACAGCAGGATGGAGAGGGATATAATAGCGATATGCTAGCGGAAAATGTTTCTTTCTCTTTCGGCTTCCCGACACTCCAAGAGGACGTGAAGGACGGTGAGCCTCTCGCCACATCTACCACAGGTTGGAGGATCATTCTATTGAGTGGTAAAGTTGTGAGTACCATATGTATGTCCTATTCTGAGAAGACAGAATAGGACGTCACTTCGCCGTGTTTTCGATGCAGAGGGCCAGAAACCTAACTGTGGCTTTATAAAGTGAAGCTTATTATTGTTTCCGCATCCCACAAGCGTTGCCAGTGGCTTCGCAGTTTCTTACGCAAGAAAGGTTTCAAATCTGTTACAGGGACAGCAGCTGTAGGATTAATAGCGTGCGATGTTATTGATGTGGCCATTTGGTCAGCAAGAACATTACCCTCAATGTCTCTATGCCCAGGCACCCAGCATATATGATTTGCTGTTTAGATGCATAAGCAGAGCAGATCAGTGAGTAGAGGATGATAATTACAGGGTGTTTATGTTTTTGCGGCATCATTAACGCTTTAACAACGCTTAAAGAGTCGGTAAATATTACAGCCTTTTGGAGTTTCAATCTATCAATGTGTTTCACTGCCATAGTACTGCATAGGCTTCGGCCGTAAAGATACTTCTTGGGGATAAGTACATCGGATTCCGAGAAGGACGGACTGACTGCCGCATAGGAAACGCCAGCATGTGACTTTGATGCATCTGTGTAAAATTCAGGGCAAGAGTACTTAGAATCCCGCCGAGGTGGCTCAGTCAGCTAAGGCGTTGCGCTGCTGAGCACGAGATCGCGGGATCGAATCCCGGCCGCGGCGACCGCATTTCGACGAAGGCGAAATGCAAAAACGCCCGTGTGCTTGCGTTGTAGTGCACGTTAAAGAACCCCAGGTGGTCAAAATTATTCCGGAGCCCTCCACTACGGCGTGCCTCATAATCAGAACTGGTTTTGGCACGTAAAACCCCAGAAAGAAGAAGAGTACTTAGACTTTAGTTCTAAAAAGTGCATTTGAATGTGTGCATCTGGCGCGTGTTTTGTGACTTCAATAAACGATGTGTCGCATTCAACCAGCAGCCACTGCCACGGCGGTAGCAGCTTCGCTGGAGGCATTAGGGAATGTTGAAGTAGTGAAGCACCATTTATCACTGAGCTTTCTCACGCGTAGCGAAAAGGGCTGCTTCGCTGTTGGTCGATTATTGAATAGTGTGGCACATGTGGTATCGTTTATGGTAAATAGGTAGGATGTGTACGGTTTGAATTTGTTTTAAGGAAATATGTAAAACTGGCATAAGTCCTTGAAGGTAGAGCGACCACACGTTTGCTTCCACATAAAGGCTTTGTACGGGGCTTGTCCTGAAGGCTCCAGTCGCGAGGCGGATTCCTAAATGGTGAACAGGATCCAACATCTTTAAAGCACTGGGTGCAGCAGACTGATAGACTATCGCGCCGTAGTCAAGTCGTGAGCCGACAAGGCACCTATACAAGTTTAAATGCATTTCCTGTCACTGCCCATGTTGTACGTGACAGCAACTTCAATAAGTTCATGTTTTCAGGCACTTAGCCTTCAAATATTTGATGTGCGAAACAAATGTGAGTTTCGAGTCCAGTATGATGCCGAGAAACTTGTGCTCTTTGCTTACAGGTAATGTGGTACCAGAGAGCTCAATAGAAGGGTCTGGTACTATTCCTCTCTTATTAGTGAAAAGGACGCATGTGCTTTTTGTGGGCTCAACCAAAAAAACCGTTTTCAGCAGCCCATTTAGCCACTTTATTTAAGCCATGCTGGACATGTCGTTCGCAGACAGCAAAGTTGCACGATTTAAAACCAATCTGGACATCATCTACATATACAGAGTAGAACATCGTTCGTGGAATAGCCGTGCGTAGAGAGTTCATTTCACAATAAACAGTGTACAGCTAAGCACACCGCCTTGCGGGACACCAGTTTCCTGGGTGAAAGACCTCAACAATGCCCAGCCCACCCTTACACGAAAGGTACAGTTAGAAAGGTAGCTTTCGATAGTACTCAACACATTGCCGCCCACACCCATAGCGGATAGGTCTCGGATAATACCGTAGCGCCATGTGGTATCATACGCTTTCTCTAAGTCAAGAAATAAAGATAGAAAAAACTTTGTGTATGAAGGCATCCCTTATAATCCCCTCAATACGGACAAGGTGGTCTGTAGTCGACCTACCTTCTCGGAAGCCACACTGGTACGGATCTAGGTTCCATTGCTTTCTAGGAGATAGACAAGGCGCCGGTTAATAATCTTTCGAAGAGCTTACACGACAGCTTGTCAAGGCAATGGGTCTGTAACTACTAGGCAAGGACGGGTCCTTGCCTTGTTTAAGTATAGGGATTATTATAGCTTCTTTCCAGGAAGATGGAATGTACCCAGCAGCCCACATGACATTAAAAAGAAAACAGGAGGGTCTTTTGTGTTCAGGGTGTAGGTGCTTGATCATTTCATACATGATACGGTCAGCACCTGGTGCTGAGGTGTTGCAACAAGCGAGAGCAGTTTTAAATACAGCTAAACTAAACGGGCGGTTGTAATCTTCATTTCGAGCACATTTCCGATTAACGGGCTGTCGCTCTGCACGTTATTTGAACCTCATGAATGTTTCTGTGTAATGAGCTGCACTGGATACATATTCAAAGTGTTCGCCCAGACAATCTGCCTGATCTTCCAGGCTATCTCCTTGGGTACTTACTAAGGGCAGAGGGTTCGACTCCCGGCCTTTCAATTTATTCACCCTATGCCATACTTTCGCCTCATCTGTGTAAGAATTTATGCAAGAGAGGTACCTCTCCAACTCTCTTTTTGCACGTCGACGGGTTCTTCTGCCTTGTGACTTAACCTGCTTGAAATTAATGAGGTTTCGGTGGTTGGAGAATTGCGAAGCAATCCCAAGCTTTGTTTTTTTTGCGTGCTTTCCTACATTCATCGTTCCACAAGGGATGCGGCGCTTCTTGGTCAATCCGTTAGTTTGCGTAATAGATCTCGTAGCAGCGTCAATAATAAAACATGTTAGATAAGCCACAGCATCGTGTACATTAAAATCAGCAATGTCATCGCCACATAAACATATAAGTTCTCGGAACAGTTGCCAGTTGGCCGAGTCCACGTTCCATCGAGGAAAACTTGGCAAGCATCCATCTTGTTTTGTTGAGTTTAACATAATAGGGAAGTGGTCGCTCCCTAAGGGGTTCTTGAGAACAGACCACTCCAGGTACGGTATTAGTGTACTCGATACTATACTTAAGTCAATGGATGAGTATCTGTTATGTGTAGCGCTGAATACGTTGGCTCTTTCTGGCTAAGTATAGATGCACCTGAAGAAAACAGAAAGTTTTCAATTAGGCGCCCTCTCGCATCGCAACGAGAGTCTCCCCACAAAGTGTTATGTGCATTTAAATCTCCGACAACTATATATGGCGGCGGAAGTTCATCTATGTAATTTTGAAACTGTGTCTTGGAAAGTTGATAGCAAGGGGGGATGTAAATCGAACTAACCGTGACTAGTTTACCAAACAGTACTGCTCGGGCAGCAACTGCTTCAAGGGAAGTTCGGAGGTTTAATTGTTGACAGGCAACACCTTTATCGACAATTATAGCGACACCGCCCGACGAGGCGGTAGCGTCGTCACGGTCTTTGCGAAAAACGGCGTATTGCCTTAAAAAGTTTGTGTTTCCTGATTTCATATGCGTCTCCTGGACACAAAGCACCCTCGGACTATATTTATGAAGGAGCTCTTTAACGTCATCGAGGTTATGGAGAAGTCCCTTAACGTTCCATTGCAATATTTGCGTGTCCATATTGAGAAGAGGTTTGCGCTGTGTGTGAAGGGACTCTAAATTAGCTTACAGAGCCCTTGTCGGGCCCTGTTGGCCCCTTCTTGTGAGATGGCGGAGCAGTGGTAGCCGCAGCCGCCGAGGGGGCGGATGGCGTCACCGCCGGCTCACTACGTGTGAGCCGGACAGTAGCCGGAGACCGTTGTGACGCTGCCCCCTGACGCGCCACATCGGCAAAGCTGGTTTTAGACAACAGGTAGGTCACCCGCCTTCGTGCCTCTTTAAATGAAATATTCTCTTTCACTTTTATAGTAACAATTTCCTTTTCTTTCCTCCAGGACGGGCAGGACCGCGAGTATGCGGCGTGCTCCCACAGTTCACACAGCGGACAGAGTTTTTACACGATTCAGATGTGTGTTCCAAAGCACTACATTTAGCACATGTCAGTCGGCCTCGGCAGTTCTGAGAGCTGTGGCCGAATCTTTGGCACTTGGTCTTTGTCTGCCTGCGTGCCAGGCGCCGTCACCTACGTGACAATATACTTTCTTTCGGTACTCAGGATTGTTGAAAATGCGATGAACGATTGCCAAGAATGATAACACGGAAGTGTGTCACTTGCGCCAGTAGAACGCCGAGAGATAACGCTGGGGAACGAAAAAACCAGAAACTTGGAATTCGAGAATTCCGTCTTCTGAACGAATGAAAGCAGCATTAGCACCCACGCATTTGCCTTGAGTGCGAGTAGAAGGCATTCTGCGAGCGTCTAGCATGGCCTGGCTGGGAGCCTCTGTTGTGGCCATCGTTGGGTAACGTAGCGTACCATCGCGTCGGTTGAGGCTAAGTTGTTTCAGAAACGCGCAGTCGCCCATGTATTTGTGCTGTTAAATTGCAGGAAATAATGCCGGGCAATAAGGGAATGCTTGGAATTCAGACTGTGGGAGATTGTCAAATTTTCTGGAGGATCAACACGTTTCAGCGATGTTCAATGCCTACATGAGAGAAGTATTTGCAAATGATCGAGCACCCGCATCCAGAGCATTTCAACGACCACCTAATGAGAGCAAGCGGAAGAGGCACTACGCTGAAACTCAGGAACTGTTTCGGAAGAAACAGTCCCAATGTGCCAAGATTGTTCTCGATGGTCAAGTATATCAGCGGTAGCGGATCTACAGTCTTTCTTGGAAGAGTGGCGTCATCTGATGGAGACGGCCGCCCCAGCATCGGTGGATGTCAATGTGCAAAGACCTGCAACGACGGTAAACCCATAGACATTGATCACCGCCGCGTACATCAAGGCTGCAATGCTCGCGCCAGGATCAGCTTCGGGACCCAACCGTTTCTCTGCCAGGCGTCATCGGAGGGTGCCAGCTAAGAGTTCATAACTTAATAATGCTTCTGAAGAGATTGCCGGTCTTCCTATGTCAAGCCCGAACCATTTTCATAGCAATAACTTCACATGTGTTGGTGAGGCTTCTTCACAAGATTTACTTCAGGAGGTTGCTAGCGATCATAGACTTGGACGAGCGTCAGCGGGCTTTCATTCCTACGGATGGATGCGCCGAGAACGTTCAGCTGCTGGCCACGATACTGGATGGGGCTCGCCACTCGCTGGATGCACTTGTAATGACCTCGGTGGACATAGCTAAAGCCTTCGATACAGTCACCATCGGGCTATAATTCCAGGGCTGCGGCGAAAGGTTTTGCGGAGGACTTTATCTCATATGTACAAGATTTCTATGAAACCTCAGTAACCGTCTTAACGTTTGAAAGAAAATCACTAGAGGCACATCCAGCGGCTGGGGTTAGACAGGGTAACCCTCTGAGTCATTTGCTCTTCAACCCCGTAAATGTCGAACTCCTGGAAAGGCTGGATCCAGAATGCGCATTCGGCAGTGGATGTTTGAAGATCCCTGTTATGGCCTTTGCGGACGACCTGATCCTGACAGCTCAGTCCAGTTCAAGGTCTAAAAGCCCATCTTAATCGACTTGAGAACTTTTTGAAAGAAAGAGAAATGAGAGCTAATGCAAGCAAGTTGGTGATCCTGCCATCCGGAAGAGACCATAAGGCAAAGGTTTGCGACGATGGCGTCTTCAAGCTGCACGGAGACGACGTTAGATATACGAAGGTGTCAGCAGCTTGCAGATATCTTGGGGTCAAGTTTTGAGCAACTGGTATAGATCAAACATCTATCAGAGAGAAGCTGAGCACACTTTTAGAGCGGCTAACTAAAGCTCCATTGAAGCCCCAACAAAGACTAGTCCTGAGGTACTACCTGCTTCCAGCCTCACCATCGTCTTACCTTGGACGCCATATCGTCGAAAACACTGCTAACACTGGACAGAATAACAAGATTGGCAGTGCAAAGATGATTGTCCCTTCCCCAAGATGTGCCAACCGGCTTTTTCTATGCGCCCATAGGTGAAGGTGGCCTAGGGATCCAATGTTTCCGATGATCCCGCCACTGCGACTTAAAAGATACGTGAAACTTGCCTAGTCTACGAATTCGGCATGTGTGTATGCAACAACCAAACGGACCTTCTCTGAGGCGAGGATTCAGCAGACAAACTATGTATGTACAAAAATCGGAATAGAAGGTCATCGAAAAATCCCAGCCTTTCTGGATCTCGATGTTACATAGCTCATTTGATGGAAGACAACTGCTGGACTGCAAAAATGTCAAAGGTTCCACAAGCTGGCTACGAGATGGAACATGCTTCCTAAACGGAAAGGCGTTCATTCATCTAGTTAGGTTCCATATTGGAGCCATGCCGAACTTACTCGTCTCAAGAGAGAAGGAAGGTATCTAAGCGTTGCAGGGCCGGTTGTGAATCCGACGAGTACTTGGGCCATATTCCCAAAACGTGCCATAGAACACATCATCACACGGCATGATAACATTCTCAATCATTTAGTGAAAAGAATAACTGAAGCCGGATGGCAAGTAATGCGGGAACCGCACTACAGCAAGTCGATGGGCACACGGATCCCCGACCAGCCAGAGCTGAAGTCGGAAGTGCATCACATGTTCCCAGGAAGGGTCCATTTGCAAGCAAATGATAATATTACTGTTTTCTTTATGTGCTTTGTGTTTACTTTATGGAATAAAGTTGTATGACTGCGATGAGGAAATAAGGAGCTGGCCAAGTTAGGCAGGCCCTTTTCTGAGCAGTAAAAAAATTGCCAAATGAGTCATCTAATTAGTGACGCGCATGAATGGATTAACGAGATGCCCACGGTCCCCACCAGTAAAATTTATCATAGAAAATGAAATCCAAATGTTTCTCTTACAAATGTAAAGAGAAAACCTTCTCAAACAACGATATATCGAACAATTTACAACAATATTAAACTAATTCACCCAGCACAGAAGATGCAATAATGAAAAAAAAACATATCAATCTTCATACCAAACCAAATATTCAGATGATTGATGATGATATTTGGTGTTTTGTGGCGCAAGGGCCAAATGTGGCCAAGAGCGCCAAGACAATGAATGTATGTTTGCGATGATCGGTGAGTTCTGAGATAGGATGCTATGTGGCTGTAAAGGGGCCTAAGACAAATCGCGGTATATAGGCGTAAAACATACATCGAAGGATTATGGTAGTGACGTGTGGAGTGATCTTGGGTCGTGAATGTATGAAAGTGGTCATGGTGTTAAATTAAGGATATAAAAGTAGCACGATGCTACCGAAGGCCTTTGGACAAAGACCTTGAGGCATGTGCTTTATTTAATAAGATACTGCAGCACCGGCCTCTGCAGAGGCCGTGCTACACGTCACCTGGATAGATAACACGAAAATTATATATGCCCTTTAAAACGCCAGAAGTGATTGATATTTAAAAGAGTTCATTGCCCAAAAACATAGCAGGATGTAATGGTAATGGAAAATGTTTTTTCCTCTGAGGCTCCAACTCAGGGCACTGTAAGAGGACATGAAGTACACTGAGTGGCTCGCCACATTCGTCACAGACAGGCGGATCGCCACCGGACATTAGGTATGCGTGTGTACTGTATGTGTGTCCTATCCTGAGTCTGCAAAGTGTAACCTGTGTGTAGCCTGTTTTCGATTCTGACGGCCAATGAGCGAGATGAGGCTTGATAGTATGTAGTTTGTTGTTCGTTTCTCTGTCCCACAGACGTTGCCAGTAGGCTCTGACCTTTTTCTTGATAAATGGCTTTAGGTCCATTACAGGGACGGCTATGGGCGAAGTGGCAGCGTCTGTATGAGCAGATGTGGCTAGCTTGTCGGCCAACTCATTCCCTTCGATCTCGCGGTGCCCTGGCACCAGCACAGCACAATTTGTTGCTTAGATGCATACGCGGTGCAAATTATGGAATAAAGAGCTATAATGACGGGGTTTCTGTGCCTACTGAGAGTTTTTAAACATTTCAACACGGATAAAGAGTCAGTAAAGATGATTGCCTTGGGTATGTCTAACCGTTTGATGTTTTAACCGCCGCCAGGATGGCGTAGGCCTCCGCTGTAAAGATGGTTGTGTTTGGGTGTAGAACTGCGGCAGCCCAAAAGGATGGACCGACCGCCGCGTAAGACACGCCAGTGTGTGACTTTGAGGCGTCAGTAAAATATTCCGGACAAGAGTATTTGTGCTGCAATTCGAGGAAGTGCATACGGATATGTGCGACCGGCGCATACTTTGTAACATCAACGAAGGACAGATCACAGTCAATCAGCTGCCACTGCCATGGTGGCAGTTGTACAGGAGAGGACATGACATCGTGTTCGTGGAGCGACACATCCATCTCTTCGGCAAGACTTCTTACTCGCAGTGCGTAGGGCTTTCTTACGCTAGGGCGGTTCTGAAAGGTTTGGGCACTGGACAGGTCATTTATAGTTGTGTAGGTAGGGTGTGTTTGCTTGAGTTTACTTTCAGGAAATACATAAAGGACAAGTACGTTCTCTGCAGATGGAGTGACCATTCATTTGATTCTGCATATAGGCTTTCTACGGGGCTTGTTCTGAATGCACCCGTAGAGAGGCGGATGCCCAGATGGTGGACAGGGTCCAACATCTTCAAGGAGCTCGGAGTCGCGGAGTGGTATATAATGGAACCGTAGTCTATACGTGATCGAATCAGGCTCTTATAGAGATTCAGTAGACATTTTGTGTCACTACCCACGTAGTGCGAGACAACACTTTCAAGATGCTCATTGTCTTCATGCACTTATTTCTTAGATACTTTAGATGTGGGATAAATGTTCTTCGCGTCCAGAATTATGCCTAGAAATTTGTGTTCAGTTTTTACAGGTAGACCCTCACCTTGCATCTCGATGTTGGGATCAGGGTGCAGACCTCTCTTTCTGGAGAAGAGGACGCATGTGGACTTTTGTGGTTAAGCCTAATCCATTCTCGTCTGCCCACTTACATAGTTTGTTCAAACCAAGCTGAACCTGCCGCTCACAGATTGCAAGGTTACATGAGGTGAACCCTATCTGCACATCGTCGACATATACTGAATAAAATAGGTTGCGTGGGATGTACAGACGCACCAAATATTCAGAGACGGATCCAAATCAGAAGAGAAAGTAGGGCCAGCCTTCATCCAGTTAAATCCGTCCAACAAAGTAATCCATGAACAACAGTTTTGTCTCCCGAGTTACAGCTCTAACTCAAACAGAAGCAATGGCTATAATCCAAGCACTAGAATACATTGCTCATCTACCGGCAAACGAAGTTATTCAAATCAAGTCAGATAACCTATCATGTATAAAAGCTTTGAACAATCCCATAAATTTAGACCCCTTTATAAAAAAGTTAAAACTGATGATGTGTGGTGTTTTATGGCGCAAGGGCCAGGTATGGCCAAAGAGCGCCATGACAAGTGGTAATGTAATCGATGAGCTGTTATGACGCGGGCAATGAGTTTCTCATGGTAGATGTAACATGGCTGTAAAGGGGCCTAAAAACTGTCGCTGTAAATGGCGTAAAACATATAGGTAATAAAATAATGATAGTGACTGAAGTGGCGTATGCTATGAGTTGAAAGGTGGAAGGTTGTGATAACATTACACGTATTTAAAAATGAAAAAGTGATGGATGACCAGTAGCACAACAGCCTCACCAGGTACCTTGAGTACAAGGGCCGGAGGCATGTGCTATAAACAAGGGTTGACATCGCAACAGCGGCCTCTCGCAGAGGCTGTGCTACGAATTTCTTGGACAGAATACATTGAGTGTACGAACGTCATTTAAAAAGGCTAAGACAGACTTCATGTCAAATAGCGGTTCTCTGCCTAGAAACAGTGCTAGGTGAAGTGGTATACACTGCTTGTACGCTAAGGGAAGTGTCTTTTTCTCTCGGCTTGTGCTTCGCGACATTCCGGACATGCTGAACACTGAGGGTGTCTCCACACTACTACACAATGGATGTTCACCGCCAGTCAACAAAAGCTATGTGTTCCATAAGTGTGCCCTATTCTCAGACGACAGAATAGGACATCACTTCGTCTTGAGTTGGTCAGTGATGGCCAATACCCCAAATGTGGCTTAACCACGTGGAGCTTATTAAGAATTTCAGCGTCCCACTGATGTTGCCAGTACGTTCTCAGTTTTTTCCGCAAATATGGCTTAGGTCAACAAATGGAACACCTATGGATATGTCGCAAGATTTTGTATCTAAGGAAGTTGCCATTCGGTCTGCTAGCACGTTACCTTCAATACCTCTGTGTCCAGGCACCCAGCATAGCGTTACATGTTGGCCAGAGGCATAAATAGCACATAGGAGAGAGAAAAGTTCTGCAATTACTGGATTTTTGTGTTTGCAGCATGATGTCAATGTTTTAACGACGCTTAATGAGTCTGTGTATATGACCGCCTTATGTAGTTTTGACTGCTTGATGTGTTTCGCAGCGGACCATAGTGCATACGCCTCTGCTGTAAAGATGCTTGTGTGAGGGTGGAGAACATCGGACTCCGAATAGTTTGGGCCGACACTGCATATGATACACCGGCATGTGATTTAGATGCATCTGTGTAATATTCTGGGCACGAGTACTTAAATTGTAACTCTAGGAAATGCATACGAATGTGGGCCTCTGGAACGTGCTTCGTTACCTCCACAAATGACGTGTCGCAGTCAATGGTGCGCCACAACCACGGCGGTAACGGCTTAGCAGGAGCCATTAGGCGATTTTCAAAAAGCGGGACGTCCATTTCTTCACTCAGCCTCCTCACACGGAGCGAGAATGGCTCTCTCGCTGCAGGCTTGTTATGAAAAAGTGTTGCAGAGGTCATATCGTTGATGATAGAATAACAAGGATGGTCTTTATCAGTATGTACTTTTAGAAAGTAATTAAAATTAGAATATGACCGTTGTAGATCAAGGGACCATTCGTTCGACTCGACTAGAGGCTTTGGACAGGGCTTGTCCTGAAGGCACCGGTGGCAAGGCGGATACCAAGATGATGCACAGGGTCGAGCATCTTGAGTGCACTGGGGGCAGCAGAATGATACACTACAGCGCCGTAGTCTAAACGCGATCGTACAAGGCTCCTGTAAGGTTCGTGAGGCATTTCCTGTCGCTACCCCATGTTGTGTGTGACAGTATTTTCAGGATGTTCATTTTTTCAGGCACTTAGTTTTGATATACTTGATGTGAGGAATGAATGTCAGTTTCGATCGAGTATAACGCCTAAGAATTTATGTTCAGTGTTGATTGGTATGTGTTGTCCGTGGAGCAATATCAGATCTTGTATTAAGCCTCTCTTTCTAGAGAAAAGTATACAGGAGCTTTTGAGAGGGTTTAGCTTGAAACCATTTTCATTTGCCCATTTGACACTTTGTTCAGTCCGAGCTGAACCTGACGCTCGCATATTGCAAGGTTACAAGACTTAAATCCTATCTGCACATCATCGACATATACTGAGTAAACATAGAGGATGGTGTGGCTTTGTGAAGGGAATTCATTTTCACAATGAAGAGGGTGCAACTAAGCACGCCCCCTTGTGGCACACCAGTCTCTTGAATGAAGCTTCTGGACAGGGCATTGCCCACTCTAACGCGGAATGTGCGCTTAGTCAAGTAACTTTCTATCATGTTTAACATGTTGCCGCGTACACCCATTGCAGATAGGTCTCGAAGGATTCCGAATCGCCATGTTGTGTCATAGGCTTTCTCCAAGTCCAGAAACACAGATAAAAAATTGTTTGTGTATATAAGCGTCTCTAATGTTTCCCTCAATGCGAACGAGGTGGTCTATTGTTGACCTACCTTCCCTGAAACCACATTGGAAGGGGTCAAGTAGACGGTTGCTTTCCAGATAATAGATTAGACGCCGGTTCACCATTTTTTCATATAACTTGCACATACAGCTGTAAGTGCTATTGGCCTATAGCTGCTGGCTAATGCAGGGTCTTTGCCTTGTTTATAAATTGGGATGATAATGGCTTGTTTCCATGAGGATGGAATATGTCCGGATGACCACATGGTATTGTAAAGACACAGAAGCGTGTTTAATGTTTCTGAGTGCAGGTTCTTGATCATTTCGTATATTATGCGGTCACCACCTGGTGCTGAGTTGCTGCAAGAACTGAGAGAGCCTTGAGTTCTGCGAGACTAAATGGACGGTTGTAGGTCACTTCTGTTGTGCCCTTTCGTTTGAGGCGCTCCCGCTCTGCGTGTTCCTTGAACTTTAGGAAAGTTGGCTCATAGTGGGATGACTGGAAATGCTTTCAAAATGCTCGCCCAGGAAATCAGCTTGATCTTTCATACTGTCACCTTGAGTGTTTACTAAGGGAAGTGGTAGTGTTTCCCGGCCCCCGCAGGGGCGTCTGCGTCAGCAGGCGTTTGGTGAGCTGCGCCACCACGTATGAGCACATGAGGCTTGGACCCTCCCGCGTGTAGCCGTGCGCGGCTTAGCCGTGTCCGGAGAAAGGGGATCCTGGGGGTTGAGCCAATGCCGGGTGTTTGGACCTTTACGGCCCCTCGGCGGAGGCAACACCCCCTTTGGCCTCGGCTTCACGTAGACGGCACCCCCGGACTGACCCACCCGGGGAAATCGGTAGTTGCCTCTTCCTGTCTCTCTCTACAATCTTCGTCTTTCTCTTTCGACTTTCATCTTTCCTGTCTTCTACTCTCTTCTATATTACTTCCTATTTTCTTGGCAGCGAGGGTTAACCCTGTGTGAGTAGCCAACCTAGGTTATTTCATATTCGGTATAGTGGTGACGTACGGCTGGCGTCTGCAGGACCTGTGTTTACAGGCCCTGTAGCGTCCCCTTGTTGGGCTCCATGGTGGGTGGCTGGCGTTGCTGCCGAAAAATCTATATATCCTTATGGCTAGTTCCTTCCCATCACTCCCCGATCGCCGTCTGAAACGAGGGCGCACCGAAGACGTGTTCCAGTTCTTTGGACAACAAAAACAAAACTTCCCACGATTCCATGTAATTCACTCCGAAAAGCAGGAAAACAAGTACGGACAATCTCTCCTTTTCTAGTCTCTAAATCCCTAACTGAGGCTCTTGGGCCAGGTTATAAGGCATCGAGGATGGCCAGTGGTGATCTCCTCTTGGAACTCCATGCCAGAAACAATATGAAAAGCTGCCTAATCTAGTGTCCTTTGGGGACATCCAAGTAACTGTAACCCCGCACCGCACCATGAACACCACCCGAGGCGTTGTATCAGACGACGATTTGTTGGAGCTGACTGAAGCTGAACTCCTAGAGGGCTTCAGTGAGCAGAATGTAATCAATGTTAAACGGATCAAGATGAGGCGCGACGGCAAGGAAATCCAGACCAAGCACCTGATACTTACATTAACTCAAGTGTTCTGCCCGAATCCATCGAGGCTGGATACATCAAGCTTCGCGTTAGGCCATACGTGCCAAATCCTCTCCGATGCTTCAAATGCCAGCGGTTCGGCCACAGTTCACAGAACTGCCGAGGCCGCCAAACTTGTGCGAAATGCAGTGCTCATGAACACTCATCCGAGTCTTGTGAAAGCTCTCTACATTGTGTTAACTGTGATGGGGAGCACGCCGCATACTCGCGGTCGTGCCCATCCTGGAAAAAAGAAAAAGAAATTGTGACTATCAAAGTTAAAGAAATATCTCGTTCAAGGAGGCACGCAGGCGGGTGTCATACCTGCCGAAGCGCAGCTTTGCCGAAGTGGCGCGTCAGGGGGCAGCGTCGCAACGGCTTCCGGCGGCTGTCCGGCCCACACACAGTGAGCCGGCAGTGACGCCATCTGCCCCCTCAGCGGCTGCAGCTAGCGCTGCTCCGCCATCTCACAAGAAGGGGCCATCGACCTCCGGCTGGTGGCCTCCAGGGCCTCGTCCCTCGATACGAGGCCTTCCCGTCACACCAACCGCTCGCAAGAGCGCGTGCCCAGCGCCTCGCAAGAGGCGATGGACACCACAACCAGCCAGACGGCGCCGCAAGCGCCTCAGGAGCGGCGAAAATCGCGCGATCGCTCCAAAAAAGAAAAGCCCGCATCACAGGGCCCGACAAGGGTTCTGTAAGCTAATTTTGCAGTCCCTTCACACAGCACAAACCTCTTTTTCAATATGGACACGCAAATATTGCAATGGAACGTTAGGGGACTTCTCCATAACCTCGATGACGTTAAAGAGCTCCTTCATAAATATAGTCCAAGGGTGCTGTGTGTCCAGGAGACGCATCTAAAATCAACAAACACAAACTTTCTAAGGCAATACGCCGTTTTTCGCAAGGACCGTGATGACGCTACCGCCTCGTCGGGCGGTGTCGCTATAATTGTCGAAAGGTGTTGCCTGTCAGCAATTAAACCTCCAACTTCCCTTGAAGCAGTTGCTGTCCGAGCAGTACTGTTCGGTAACTAGTCACGATTAGTTCAATTTATATCCCCCCTTGGTATCAACTTTCCAAGACACAGTTTCAAAATTACATAAATGAACTTCTGCCGCCATACATAGTTGTCGGAGATTTAAATGCACATAACACTTTGTGGGGAGACTCTCGTTGCGATGCGAGAGGGCGGCTAATTGAAAACTTTCTGTTCTCTTCAGGCGCAATTATACTTAACCAAAAAGAGCCAACGTATTTCAGCGTTACACATAACACATACTCATCCATTGACTTAAGTATAGTATCGAGTACACTAATTCCATACCTGGAGTGGTCTGTTCTCAAGAACCCTTAGGGAGCGACCATTTCCCTATTATGTTAAACTTAACGAAACAAGAGGATGCTTGCCAAGTTTCCTCGATGGAACGTGGACTCGGCCAACTGGCAACTGTTCCGAGAGCTTACATGTTTAGGTGGCGATGACATTGCTGATTTTAATGTAGACGACGCTGTGGCATATCTAACATGTTTTATTATTGACGCTGCTACGAGATCTATTACGCAAACTAACGGACTTACTAAGAAGCGTCGCATCCCATGGTGGAACGATGAATGTAGGAAAGCACGCAAAAATCAAAACAAAGCTTGGAGATTGCTTCGCGATTCTCCAACCACCGAAAACCTCATTAATTTCAAGCAGGTTAAGTCACAAGGCAGAAGAACCCGTCGACGTGCAAAAAGAGAGAGTTGGGAGAGGTACCTCTCTGGCATAAATTCTTACACAGATGAGGCGAAAGTATGGCATAGGGTGAATAAATTGAAAGGCCGGGAGTCGAACCCTCTACCCTTAGTAAGTACCCAAGAGATAGCCTGGAAGATCAGGCAGATTGCCTGGGTGAACACTTTCAATATGTCTCCAGTGCCTCTCATTACACACAAACATTCATGAGGTTCAAAGAACGCGCAGAGCGACAGCCCCTTAATCGGAAATGTGCTCGAAATGAAGATTACAACCGCCCGTTTAGTCTAGCTGAATTTAAAACTGCTCTCGCTTGTTGCAACAGCTCAGCACCAGGTGCTGACCGTATCATGTATGAATGATCAGCACCTACACCCTGAAACAAAATACACTCCTCTCTTTTTAATGTCATGTGGGCTGCTGGGTACATTCCATCTTCTTGGAAAGAAGCCATAATAATACCCATACTTAAACAAGGCAAGGACCCGTCCTTACCAAGTAGTTACAGACCCATTGCTTTGACAAGCTGTCTGTGTAAACTCTTTGAAAAGATGATTAACCGGCGCCTTGTCTATCTCCTAGAAAGCAACGGAATACTAGATCCGTACCAGTGTGGCTTCCGAGAAGGTAGGTCCACTACAGACCACCTTGTCCGTATTGAGGGATTATAAGGGATGCCTTCATACACAAACAGTTTTTTCTCTCTGTATTTCTTGACTTAGAGAAAGCGTATGACACCACATGGCGCTTCGGTATTATCCGAGACCTATCTACTATGGGTGTCCGCGGCAATATGTTGAGTGCTATCGAAAGCTACCTTTCTAACCGGACCTTTCGTGTAAGGGTGGGCCGGGCCTTGTCGAGGTCTTTCACCCAAGAAACTGGTGTCCCGCAAGGCGGTGTGCTTAGCTGCACATTGTTTATTGTTAAAATGAACTCTACGGACGGCTATCCCACGACGTGTTCTACTCTGTATATGTAGATGATGTCCAGCTTGGTTTTAAATCGTGCAACCTTGCTATCTGCGAACGACATGTCCAGCATGGCTTAAATAAAGTAGCTATATGGGCTGACGAAAACGGCTTTAAGTTGAGCCCACAGAAAAGTAGATGTGTCCTTTTCACAAATAAGAGAGGAATAGTACCATATCCGGCTATTCAGCTCTTTGGTAGTATATTACCTGTAACCACTGAGCACAAGTTCCTGGGAATTGTGTTTGACTCAAAACTGACATTCATGCCGCATATCAAATACTTGAGGGCGAAATGCCTGAAAACTATGAACTTGTTGAAGCTTCTATCGCGTACAACATGGGGCAGTGACAGGAAATGTATTTTGAACTTGTATAGATGCCTTGTCGCCTCACGACTTGACTATGGTGCGATAGTGTATCAGTCTGCTGCACCCAGTGCTTTAAAGTTGTTAGATCCCGTTCACCATTTGGGAATCCGACTCGCGACCGGGGCCTTCAGGACAAGCCCCGTAGAAAGCCTATATGTAGAAGCAAACATGTGGTCGCTACACCTTCAGAGGTCGTATGCCAGTTTTACATATTTCCTGAAAACAAACTCAAACCGTTCACATCCTACCTATTCTACCATAAACGATACCACATGTGCCACACTATTTCATAATCGACCTAGAGCGAAGCCGCCCTTCTCACTACGTGTGAGAAACATCGGTGAAGAAATGGGTGTTTCATTACTCAAACAAACCTAATGACTCCAGGGAAACTGCCACCGCCGTGGCAGTGGCAGATGGTAGGATGTGACACATCGTTTATCGAAGTCAAAAACGCGCCACATGCACACATTCAAATGCACTTTTTAGAATTAAAGTCGAAGATTCCTGCCCTGAATTTTATACGGACGCGTCAAAGTCGCATGCTGGCGTGTCTTATGCAGCAGTCGGTCCGTCCTTCTCGGAATCCGATGTACTCCACTCCCAAACAAGCATCTTTACTGCAGAAGCTTATGCAGTACTATCCGCGGTGAAACACATCGAGAGAATGAAACTACAAAAGGCAATAATATTTACCGACTCTTTAAGCGTCGTTAAAGCTTTGATGTTGCCGCAGAACGCAATAACACTATAATTGCCAACCTCTATTCACTGATCTGCTCTGTTTATGCATCCGAACACAACTCAAATATGCTGGGTGCCTGGGCATAGAGGCATCGAGGGTAATGTTCTTGCCGACAATATTGCACGTCTATAACAACGAAAGGCGGCACCTCTTCCTTAGCTATTCCCGCCACAGATCTCAACCTTACCTCCGGAAGGAACTGAGGAGATATTGGCAAAGCATGTGGGACAGCGAAACACTCAATAAACTCCACATAATTAAGCCCAACCTAGGAAATTGGCAGCCTATAACAAAAATACGACAAACTGAGGTTATTTTTTGTCGTCTCAAATCGGCCACACTTTCGGTACACACTCATACTTGTTGATTGGTGATGAGCCACCTGTCTGTGGTAATGTGGCGCTACGTTAACGGTCCTTCACGTGTTAATAGAATGTCGTGAACTAGAGACGCAGAGGAAAAACACTTTTATTTGCTACGCCGTGAAGAAGTTCCATTACACCCAGCAGTTCCTAGGCAATGAACCGCTCTTTGAGGTTAAATCAACCTTAGCTTTTTTAAAGGATGCAGGTGTACTGAATGTTATACACCCAAGTGATCCGTAGCACGGCCTCTTATCAGAGGCTGCTGCTGTGGAAATAGTCATAGGAGCACGTGCCTTCAGGTTCTTGCGCTCAAGGACCCGGGTAAGGCAACAGTGCTACTCCATACTTTTACATTTTTATCTTTTTCGCTTCGCCTCGTATTTTATGGTCAAGCATCCCCACTTTTTACCTTATAGCACATATATATTTGACGCACTCACACATTAAATGATTTTAGGCCCCTCTACAGCCATAGTGCACTTTAGACTTCATTAACCATTGTTAACTCATTGCATCATGTGTATGGCGCTCTTTGGCCAGAACTGGCCCTTGCGCCATTAAAACCAAATCATCATCATCATCAGTGTTTCCCGGCCTTTTAATTTGTTCACTCTGTTCCACACCTTACTCTCATCCTTGTAAGAATTGATGCTACTTATGTACCTTTCCCAACTAGCCCGCTTAGCACGTCGGCGTATTCTCCTGCCCTGTGATTTTGCCTGTTTGAAATTAGTGAGATCTCCGCAGTTGGGAGTCGCGGAGCGGCCCCAAGCTTTATTTTGTTTTTTTCCGTGCCTCTTTACATTCCTCATTCCCCAAGTATGCGACGCTTATTAGCAAGTCCGTTAGTTTGTTTTACGCATGTTTCAGCGGCGTCTATGATAAAACCTGTCAAATCTTCCCAGCTTCATCTATATTAAAGGAAACCAATCATCCCACTTCACGTACGTAATCTTTTCAAACAGTTTCCCAGTTCGACGAGTCGGTTTTTCCATCGGGGAACCTGTGGAGGGCAGCCAGCTTGTTTTGTTAAATTTAAAACAATAGGGAAGTGGTCACTTCCATAAGGGTTCTTTATGATCTTCCAGTCAAGGTATGGCATCAGAGTTGGAGAAGCTATGGTTAAATCTATTGAAGAGAAGTCTTATGTGTGGGCGCTGTAAAAGGTGGGTTCTTTTTTATTCAGCCGAAACCGCACCAGAACACAAAAGGAAGTCTTCTACAATACGCCCTCTTGCGTCGCAGCGCAAGTCGCCCCACATCGTGTTAGGGGCGTTCAGATCTCCTGTTAAAAATGAATGGTTCAGGGAGCTGATTAACAAGTGTTTCAAGTTCTCTAGTTGCAAACGATGTTCAGGTGGTGACGTACAATGAACAGACTGTCACCAACCTGTCAAAGATTATTGCCCTAACTGCTACTGCCTCTAGATTTTGTTTAAGATGGAGGTGTTGGCAAGCAACTGACCTCTGTGCTATAATGGCCACGCCGCCAGACGCGGTGTGACCATCATCGCGATCTTTGCGGAATAATGTATAGTGTGTTAGGAAATTGTATTTGATGTTTTAGGTGTGTTTCCTGAACACAGAACAGCCTAGATTAATTCTTGTATTATTTCCTTGATGTCATCTAAGTTGTTTAGAATGCCACTGGGCATTCCAATGAATAATTTGTACCGCCATCTTATTGAAGAGAGGAGGAGTGTTCTGTGTTCAGGTGTGTAGTGTCTTAGGTAACAGGACCGTCGTCCGGCCTGTTATGGGTTTTTTGTTTGTTTTGGCGCGCCTCGAGAGAGCCACGCCGGTTCTTCGGCACCAAGGTACCGGTGTTGTTTCTATCGCCTCCTGGAGGCACTGGATGCCCGCACGTGCGGGCTGCTTGTTCGTTTTTTCAGACCTCGCCTGATGAGGCTTGGTCTTGAGGACCCGAGGTACCTGGGGTTAGCGGGTCTCTGTGGCTGGGTGGTTGGAGCAGGTTGGACTGCTGCCACCACCGGGGCGGGGGGGCGCCACCGCCGACCGCTCGCTGTGCGCGGGCCGGACAAGTGGCGGAGGCCGGTGCGACGCTGCCCCCTCACGCGTCGCATCAGCATAGGTTGTGCTGTGGAAAGGTAGCACCTTTTACGTGCTTCCTTGAAAGAGATATTCTCACGTACTTTTAGAGTGATAATTTCCTTTTCTTTTTTCCAGTTGGGACAAGATCGGGAGTAAGCTGGATGCTCACCATCACAGTTTACACAGTGCGGTGTCGCTTCAGAGTTGTCTAAGGAATGGCCTTGGGTTCCACATTTCGCACATGTGAGTCGACCACGGCAGCTCTGCGAGCCGTGGCCAAATCGTTGACATTGGAAACATCGTCTTGGATTAGGTACGTATGGTCCTGACAGCTATCTTTGTGTATCCGGTTTCTATGGTTTGTGGCAGATCGCAAGTGGCAAAGGTCAAAATCAGGTGTTTTGTAGGAATTTTTTTGTTGTCTCGTCTGATAATGATGCGCTGTACGTTTGTTACGTTTTGTTCTTTCCAGCCTTCCAATAGTTCGGTTTCGGACAAGTCGATTAGATCTGCATCAGACACTACTCCACGTGCTGTGTTCATAGGCCGATGAGGTGAGACGGTAACAGGTATGTCTCCAAATGCCACAAGCTTGTTCAATTTATTGTGCTGCGCTTTGCCACGGATTTCAAGCAGGAGGTCCCCGCTCGCCATTTTGGTGACCTTGTAACCTGGGCCAAGGGCGTCAGTCAAGCCTTTCGCAACAAGAAAAGGGGATACGGTTCGAGCTGGTTTTTCAGTTTTCTCACTGTGCACAACTTGGAATCGGGGAAAAATTTCTTTCGGTCTGAATAGGTTTAATATTTCATCGGTGCGCCCCCTCTTGTGAGGGTGACGATCAAGTAGACGGGGAAATGCAGGTGTTCCCATATTAGTTCGGTTTATTTCGGCGGCAATGGCGGCCACCCACCACGGAGCCCAACTAGGGGACGCTGCAGCACTTAACGTGTAAGGCTGCAGACGCCAGCCGTGCATTGCTGCTATAACCCAATATAAGATACCCAAGAGAGGGCACATACACAAGGTTAACCCAAGCCACCTACGAAAATGTAGAAGTAACAAGAGAAAAGGAGACAGGACAGTAAAGAGAGGAGATAGGAAAGAAAAAGGTCAGAGAGGGGGATAGGAAAAGGCGACCAGCCGATTTCCCCTGGGTGGGTCAGCCCAGGGGTGCCGTCTACGTGAAGCGGAGGCCAAAGAGGTGTGTTGCCGCAGCCGAGGGGTCATAAAGGTCCGAGCACCCGGCATCGGCTCAACCCCCAGGATCCTCTTTTCCCCGGACACGGCTAAGCCGCGCACGGCTACACGCAGGAGGGTCCAACCCTCGTGTGCTCGGGTACGTGGTGGCGCAACTCACCAAACGCCTGCTGACGCAGACGCCCATGCGGGGAGCCACAATTATGCACTCCAGTTACACAAACCTACCACACAGAAAGAATAACAATAATAACTAAAAAGGGGGAAAAGAAACTAAGTTATCTTAATATTTTTATTTATTTCCTTTTTATTGATTCATTTTTATAGACATATAGGTTGTTCGTTTCATTTTAGATCAATCATCAATTATAATCAGCCACTTTAAACTTTGCTAATTGTATTGTTTTGAAGTTTTCCTTCGAGCTAAGCAGCTAATCAAGATGTTCCATACGACCAAGAAACAATATAGAAGACAAGTCCTCTTCCCTGGCCATCGACTGCTTATACCACCTTTCCATCCCGAACCAAGACAACAAACGTCTTGTAAGTCAAGACGAAGAAAATGAATAGAACTGTACATATATTTTGCAAATTATAAATAAATCCCGCTGAATTGTCTCCCACTCCCTTGGCTTGGTTTCTAAGAAATTACTTATTTGGTTACAACCCAATGCGTTTATTTTCTAATTGGTTGAAGCCCGTTATACCTAGTGGCACGGGCCCGGGGTACTTTGGTTTACACATATATTTATGTCCCTATCTACTACTATAAACATCGGCGTCCATGGCCTGCGGGCAGCAGCGAGTTTTTTCAACTTTTTCACCAGCAAAACTGTGAGTACAGCTCCAATTGTTTGTACTCTTCCTCTATAAATCCTCCGGGCACCTCAGGAGACCGAAAACGCGGTGTAAATCGGCCCAGAATTGGTGGAATTTACCAAGCTTCGCCCTGTTTTGTCCACAAGGGCAGTAATGGCTGCCAGGCAGGCTCAAACCTTGTGAGATCGGCGAAATTACACCGTCCTCGGCCAGAAAAGCGTGACATACCACTCATGGGATGGCCCGAAACCTCGCACATGCAAAGAAACGCACAGAGCTAGGAGAAGTGCCTTTTTGGTGTAAAACCGCCGTGTTTACATCGTCATTCCCGCCTACATGGACGACGCCATCTTGTGTAGATGAGCTTGTGTAAAGGCAAAACAACCGGAGACTATCGGCAACTTCAAAATCATGCCGGAATGGTTTATAATAATAGAGAACATTTTTGAAAAGTTGTTTCTGTATAGTGAAAAGACTTGCTTCGGCTCCATGCTTGTATGGGGGCCGCCATCTTGAAAGCGACTGCTGCCTAGGAGTGAGAAAACACAAACTTTTGATCTAGTGGAGCTATTTTGATAAATAAGGTACTATCGGATTCCGAAAAATACGAAAATAGTCGTATGAAAAACGTCGATGTCGGTTTTTTTGGACTACAAGAACACAAATACGCCTATCAGCAAAATCGGCTGAGAGCACACTGTAGCGGATTTCAATTGCTAGGTCCAGCAAAAGTTAGCTGGATTGCTACTAAGTGCTGTTTTTGGCTTCCTCAAGCACTTGAGATTTGGCGTCAGTTAAGGGACGTTTCGACGTGAAGCCTAACATTGAGCCACCTTGACAAAATGGTGAACAAAGACATCAGGAAAGAAGATTTTTTGACCAAGAAACAAGAAGAAACCAAGACACCAGGAAACACAATGGAAGGAAGCCTGTAATCTGGGAAACAGGTTGCTCAGTCATCAATCAAGAAGACTAGAGAAGAAAAAGAACAAGTAATGATCCCTGAACAGCTGAAATCAAAGGAAGACATCTCTGAGAGGGATGGAGACAAGCAAAAAGAGTCCACAAAGAAGAGAACAGGCAAAGTAAAACACGACAAAAGAACAGAAAAGCTGAGAGGAAGCCAGGACGAGTTACAAGAGGAAACTGAAGATGAACTGAGTGGAGCAACACCCAGTCATCATGAACAAAAGCTCAGAGAAGACGAAACTCCCTGGTACGAGGGTTCAGATCTTGAAGGGTCAGCCGAACCACAGTTAGCAGGGGAGAAAACACAAGGAACGGACAGGAACAACAGGAGGAAAGTCACGGAGCAATTGAAAAGAACTGAAAAGAGAAAAATACATATAAGGAAGACAGACCAAAAACCAGCATGGCAAAAGCTGATCATCCAGTCCTGTCAAAGATGGCAAAGATAGAGTTTTCACAAGAGCCTTGATGACATTGTTAAGGAAGGATTAACAGTGACAACAACGAGGCAAATGACCAAATGGACACCCTTCTGTCAGAGTACACGAAGATCAAAACAATGGCTTTAGAATTAAGCCATGAATTAGAATTTCAAAAGGAAGAATTCAAGAGATTGAAGAAGCTAAAAGAAAGCTACGCTGACATTCTGAAGGATTGTCCAGAAAGGGATGTTCATGAACCCGAAGCGCCAACGACTTCAGCCCAGCAATTCACGCTTCTAAGATACAAAAGCTGTATTTCCTATCTGGAGTCGTGTAGTACATTTTCCTGTAGGTGTCATTATCTGGGCCGCGACATTTCGTATACAAGGGCCTGTCCATTGCATTTTGACTATCTTAAGCCGGTCTGCCAACTACTCACTCTATATCGAAAAGTCTGCGCCAGTATCAACTAAAGCTGTCACGACGTGCCCATCAATTGGCTAAGAGTAGGTCAGCACTCACAAATTAGTCGGCGTTCCGTGTCTCCGGATTGCTCTGCTTGTTTCTCAGTAATAATGGGGGATTTCCGGCGGTTCGCTGACTTGTAACCTTCCCCCCCCCCCTCCCCCGGAGGTCTTTGCTTTCAGTTTCCCCGCCGTGGGCTTGGAGAGCGCCATCTGACCCACGTCGGCGAAACTGCGACGGTTCGGCTAAGAATAACGTAACGAAGACGGCGAGCGCGACCGGAGCCTTGTTTCCGAGTGACACTGCCGTCGACACGTAGATGTCTCTCTGAAAACGGTCGCGGAGTGGCAGGTGACAGTTCCGTGATGCCACCCTGGCGATAAGGGCAAAAAGGATAAATGCGTGATGGTTCTCAACAGTGAAAACGCTATGGTCGGCGATCAGCAGTGCGCCATACGTCGGTCCTGCAAAGCTGGAGTCGCCTGAAATGCTCCCTCTGTATCCGGGCTGCAATAGGTGGCCGCTGGTGGTACTGTGGTACTGGCACGATAGAAAATGAGCGACGGATTGCCTCTGCGTAGCTGTATGCGCGCGGCTCAGGACACGCCTCAGAGAGTGGATCAGGAGATGCAAATGCTTGCCGGATTTCTTGGCGGGCAACGTCAGCGACCGAAGCAAAGTAAACTCCTTCGGTGTCGCAGTTTGCTTCGATCTCTTCGCGCCCATCATAGAGCCCATCAGGAGTCACAAAAGCAATCTTTTCGCGATCCCGCTCATCCACCTCTATTTGCCAGTATGCACTTTTTAAGTCCATCGACGAGAATAAACGTGCATGCCGTAGCCTTTTGAGGGAATCATCGATGCGTGGTAAGGGATACACATCTTTTTTGGTAAGCCGATTGAGCTTGCGAGAATCGATACAAAACCACCGGCTACCATCCTTCTTAACGAGCACCACGGGCGATGCCCAAGGGCTTTTTGACGGCTGGACATCATCTTCGAGCATTTTATTGACTTGTTACTGTATTGCTGTACGCTCTTTCTCAGCCACGTGATACGGATTCTGTCGGATGGCTATTGCTGTTTCCTCCGTAATGATGTGGTGTTTCGTCAGTGGAGCTTGACGCACTCGGGAAGTTGTGGAGAAGCAGTCCCTAAAATGGTCAAGCAGCTACCTGAGACTTTATTTCTGTTGCGGCTCTAAACCTGGGTCAACGTCGATGACGGGTGCATGTGGCATCGTATCAGTGCTTGATTCCTCTTGTGCAGGAGAGCAGTGTTGAACATGGTCAATATCGTCAAAGTATGCCACAGCGGTGTCTTTACAGATGTGCCGGCATTCATTGGCAAAAGTTGTCAATAGTACCTCTGTACGACCACTGATTAGGCTGATGACAGCCCGAGCAATGGCAACACCTTGATGGAACAGAAGTGCAGTTAATTGTTTGGCTACACCGTCCTTTTTAAACTGTTCCCCGTAACTGACGGAGACAAGACTGCATAATAGTGGCGGTATGCAGACGTCGTCGTCGGCGACACGTAAAGATGTACGTTGGCGCTCTTCGTCGTGGCTCGTGTCTATACTAGTCGATAAGGTTATATCGCTGTCCCGTATGTTAACCACTGCGCCGTACTCCCGCAACAAGTCCATTCCAAGGATGAGTGATCTGCAGCACTCTTTTAAAATCATAAAAGAGGCGACAAAAGCTGTATTTCCTATCTGGAGTCGTGCAGTACATTTTCCTGTAGGTGTCATTATCTGGCCCCCGGCATTTCGAATATAAGGGCCCAAATGCACAATCGCATTATGACTTTCTCAAGCCAGTCTGCCAACTGCTCACTTTTTATCGAAAAGTCTGCGCCAGTGTCAACTAAAGCTGTCACGTCGTGCCCATCAATCCTTAAGAGTAGGTCGGCCCTCACAAATTCGTCTGCGTTCCGTTTCTCCGGGTTGCTCTGCTCGTTTCTCGGTAATAATGGGGGACTTTCGCCGGTTCGACGACCGGCACAACCTTCCCTCCGGAGGTCGCTGCTTTTAGTTTCCCCGTCGTGGGCTTGGAGAGCGCCCACTTGACAAGTAGGCGAAATTTTGACGGTTCGGCGACGAATAACGCAACGGAGTCGGCGAGCGCGACCGGAGATTATCTGAGCTGCCTTTTAACACGAAAGTGTTTTATGCCGGGGTCCACCAAGACTTCACTGACGTATTTCCGTCACGGAAATACGTCATAGAACATAATACAAAGAAAGAAACCAGAAGAAAAAGTTCCACAAACATGCAAAATTTGGAAATCGAACCCACGACCTCTCGGTCCGCGACGATAGATCGCCGAGCGTTCAACCCATTGCGCCACAAACGCATTTGCAGAGAGCTACACAGACGCGCCTTATATATCTAACACTCCTCCGTGTACCCGCGCTCTTGCTCGGGGCGGTGCCGCCGCCTACGAGCAGAAAAGAGAAGTACTGCATTATGACACTAAGGGCGCGTTCACATTGAGACATTCGGCGTCTGGAGCGGCGCGGAATCCAGTTCGGCGGCGGCGAGATCCGCCGGAATAGCCCGTTCCGCGACGATCGCTCCTGGACCGATTTTTGCGGCAGCTGCCGCCGGATTGCCTCACCGCGGGCCAATCGGAGCGCGAGTCAGAAATTCGAAAGATGGCGGCCAAGCCCGACGCGCTCGCCATGTCGCAGTCTTCAAGGCTCGTCGCGACATCGGAAATGCTCATCGAATAGGTGCGTTACCACCCCATCGTTTTCGACAAGCACCACGTGAAGCAGAATATGACCTGACAAAGTGTCGTGACCCAGCTTCTCGCGGTCTTGCAGGACGAACCCCCCGCCACCGCTGGCGTCGTTGTTTTGGCGACTGCTTCTACGCGTCGTGCATCGCCAGCAAGGTGTATGCCAGCAGGCTTAGCATCATCGTCGTTGCAAGAAGGGGTGAAGAGCCGCAAAATAAAAACATGCCAACTCGACACGAGAGGAGATAAGTGCGTAGTTTCTATAGGGTGTATAGAAAGGCGGAGTGGGTTCAGCGAACGCCTTGGCAAGCGCCCATAGGCTGAGGCGAGCGCGGGCTGAGTAGCTGTCGTCTGCTCGACGCTCCGTCTTTGTTGCGTCGTTCGCTTCGTTTCTGTCACGCTTTCTCCATTTCGTTGACTACATTTTGTTGACAAAATCACTGTTTGCATCACCGAGTATGAAAACTAGATGCAGCAGAGTGAAACGCCTGTCAAAGCTCCATGCTGCTGCGGGGTAGGGTCTGCGACGCCACAAAGCGTCTGGCCGACGTTCCGGCGGCGCGGTAGGCAAGCAGTATGAACGCCGCGAATTTCGGCGACAGGAGAAATCCGTTCGCTGTAGACGCCGAATTCCCCAGTGTGAACGTGCCCTAACGCGCACCGACAGTGAACGCTTCGGTGGTCTCAGCACTACGACGCCTCGATGCCAGCATTCGAAGGGACGCTGGCATCAAGAAGCACTACCAACTCCACCTAGGTGGCGTTCACCGTACTCAGCACAGCGGAGCGTGGCCTCCGCAATTAGCTCTGAAAATGTTTCTGTAGTTGATCGGGGAGGCTGCAATTACGACGCGCTGTACGCGCTGATTTGACTCGGTGACGATTCAGTTACGTGCTTTGTCTTGCGCGTTGTATTAGTGTGTCAGTTACGTGCTTCGTCTTTCGCGTTGTGCTAGCGTGTGCAGCGTAGTGCAGCTTCCATATGCACGACGGTTGCTCATGGTCATCGACGTTGGTAGTCGTGATGGAGGAGACGTGCCACCAGGCGTCAGCGTGGGTGCATCAACGCCTAAGGGCGCTTTAGCCACAAAACACCAATAGACATTATATATCAATGTGCAATAAACATTACACTACTTCTGTGAAGACACGTTTCACTTTCGTGTTCTATACCGATTCCTATATAAGAGGGATCAACCACATTTTTTCCGGAATGACACTGTCGTCGAAGCGTAGATGTCTCTCTGGAAACTGTCGTAGAATGGCAGGTGACATTTCCTGGAAGCCACCCTGGCGATGAGGGCAAAAACGATAAATGTGCCCTGGTTGTCCACAATGAAAACATAATGATCGGCGATGAGCAGTGCACGACACATCGGTCCTGCGAAGCTGCGGTCGCCTGAAATGCTCCCTCGGTATCCAGGCAGCAACATTGTTGCCGCTGGTGGTACTGCGGTACTAGCACAATAGAAAGTGAGCGACGGACTGCGTCTGCGTAGCTGTTTGCGCGCGGCAGAGGACACGGTTCAGGGAGTGGCTCAGGAGATGCAAGTGCTTGCCGGATTTCTTGGTGGACAACTTCAGCGACCGAAGCCACAGAAAACTGTTTTGGTGTCGCAGCTTGCTTCGCAATCTCCTGACGCATAATGTCTCTTATCAGTTGCAGGAGGGAGGTCTCGTCTGTCACTGCCAGTACTGCGGCTCCTGCAGCCGCATGTGTCAGGCGTTCGTACTGCCGGCAACGCTGCTGCAGCACCCGCTCGATTGCTGTGACTTCCTTAATGAATTCTTCCACTGTTGTGGGTGGGTTGCGCACGAGACCAGCGAATAGATGTTTTATGACGCCGCGCCTGAGATGGTTCAGCTTCTTCGAATCAGGCATGTTGGGATCCGCGCGGAGAAACAAACGAGACATGTCCTCGGCAACGAGACATGTCCTCGGCAAACATGGAAACACTTTTGTTGGGCTTCGGAATGAGCAACTCGAGAAGGCGTTGTGCATTATCTTGGCGATCAGTGCTTCCGAAGGCATCAAGTAGCCGACGGCAAAATTCGTCCCACGTTGTCAAATGTGCCTCGCGGTTTTGAAACCACGTCCTTGCTCTACCTTTAAGAGCGAAGTACACATTCGAGAGTTTCCGGTCCGAACGCCACTGATTGACCTTAGCTACGCTTTCGTACTGTTCCAGTCAGTCTTCGGCGTCTTTATACCGTGGAAGCTGGTGGTGACTAGATTGTTTTGAACTGTCACCTGTGTGGGACTTGCAAGCGCCATTTCCCGAGTAGATGAGGTCGCTGACAAAGTTCCTTGCAAGACACCGAATTCCGGGCACAGACCTTGCAGGCGGCGGCTTGCGCGGTGTCTCGACGCGTGGGGTATGTATTGATGGGCTGGATGCAGGGATACTCTCAGGAGTCGTCCCAATCATTAGGCGACGATGGGATACACAACACTTCCAACAGTGTCACGGCTCATTGAAGACAAGAGCGGAGAGCGGTGTTTAATTGAGGCAATCAGAACAAGCGCTCAGTTCAGCCTTTTTCTCTAGCACCTCGCTCGCACACTCGAGGTCGTCGTCGTCAGCGTGGTTGGGCACAGATAGCGTCGCGGGAATATGTCCAGGTGCTGTTCTCTATTTTGAATCTCTTTTCTCGACGTAATGGGGAGGCGCCGTGCAGTGCGCACTCCGGGCGACGATCGCCTCCTTGTTCCTGTCGTCGCTCTTCATAGGCGCGTTGCTCCTCGGGAGTCCTGACTATACCGACCTCCGCATTCCGTGTCACCTCTGTGTCGTGTGCTAAACACCTTCGCTGGTCATGAACCTTCAAAGTGTGGAATGGCTCGTGATCCCTTTGTACTTGCGAACTTCGCGGTGCCGTTAAACAAGCACCGAACGCGCCAGCTGTGATTTTATTTGCGTGCACCTAGTGAAAGGCTCAATTATTCTTGGCGTCAGTCCACCAGCAGATTTGTGCACCTTTCTTGGAAATCCGACCTCTGGCTTTCTCTTATAATTTCTCTCTTTCTCCTAGACGTGCTTTTAGGCGGTAATAGCTGCTGGTTAATTCTTCGGTTAGTGCCGTCTATGATCTCTGATATACGCATAAGTCATCGGCTATTGAACACATGTCTTAACTGTTTGAAATTCGTTTCTGTTTGAGTTTGAATGTACTATTTCTTGGGTTGCAATACAGGAGCAGTATTTTTAAGGCTGAATAATCAGCAGCTTGATATTCCATTACAGATTTGGCCACTTTTTCAAAAAATGTGAACATTTCTTCGCATCCGTTACAACCTTTCGTTTGTCTAAATACCTAACCAGTGAAGTGCGCAGGGCCCACCGCATGTTGGCCGTCAAATTAAAACAGCGCTTCTGTGGCTCAATAAAGATGGCCACTTCCAATGTTGATGCCTCCGGACCACTTTTTCAGTTTTTTACTGGCCTTGACGGGAACGCCTTCCCATAATCCCAGAAACAAGGAAGCGCCTAGCTTCAAAGAGAAACCATACCCCTCACGCCATTTTGAATAATCACACTCTTGAGAGAAAAATACTTATACGTTACAAAGCAACGCGGCTCTCGAGTATGCACATTGAGCGAGTTTTTAGTGCTGCGGAAGATATCTTCCTACTTTTTTTAAACGAAAGAAGATTATTGAAGAAAATTCTTAGAAGCAATTAGTGTAAATAAACAATATACCTATGAAGGGCTGCAGAGAACTTACTACAAAAGCTAGGTCAACTCGTTCTAATAATCATATTTTTGCAGTGATAATAAAACGAGGGAGAAAAGTGTCGTTAATGCAATAGATTACTTTATAGTAACGGCTCAGTTACTTTCGTGGGACAGTAACTAGCAAATGTAACCAAAAACATTTTGAAACAAGTAACTAATGAGTCAGTGAGAAAAACTTTATTTCGAATCAGTACATCAGTTACTTTTTTCCCCTTTTTTTTCCTGTAATGGACACGTCTTAAAAATTATGTGCTGTACTGATGGTAATGCAGTTTGTTTCTTCAATGAGCACTGCAGTTCTCCGGGCATCTGTTGATGTGCTGTTTGTTTAATGACTGTCATTACCATAGTGCACCAGATACAGTCAAATGTCCTTTGTTTTCATTACAAGCTTATAACCGCATTAGATGTATAAAATAATGCTAATAAGCCTTTTTTCATCGTACACACTATATGGAGTTTTTATGCTTCTCTCCGTTTAGAACGTACAAATATTTGATATTCGAATCCCGTTTTTTTCTCTCTAATATTTGTATTTAATTGAACATTTTCATTATTCGCACACCCCTAGAGAAAAGCCTTAGATATGCTGCCAAAAGGTGCAGTGAGAACTTCCCTCCCGTCTTTTGTAATTCAATACACGACATATAATTCACTCATTTCAGTGATAAAATTATGACAAAAAAGGATAAAGTGCCATGAAGCCGCACTCAAAAGCTTCAGAGGAAGCTACACTGCAACAGAAAGTAGAAAAAGCGCAGGCAACGGGGCATGTGCAACAAAATTTGTTCGGGAGATTTGAATTGCATGAAAATTTTTATTGGGCTACAGAAGGCTGCTCAAGGTGATTACGATAATTATATGAACAAATAAACCGCTCATGTCATTATTATGCATTAACAATATTGTGACACTCGTAACAATATAACAAAACATAGAAACATAGCACATAGAAAAGTAATTGGCAGTCACCGTCGATTTTGTTATGCTTTGTCTGACAGAAAAGAACGTTATACAGTAACTTAAATTGAAACACGGGTGTTTTCGCATTTCGCCCCCATCGAAATGCGGCCGCCGTGGCCGGGATTCGATCCCGCGACCTCGTGCTCAGCAGCCCAATACCATAGCCACTGAGCAACCAAGGCGGGTTATACAGCAACTTTCACTCATGAAGATCAAGCAGGCAGTTATGAAAAAAAAAATTAAGCTAGTTCCACGCTTGTGAAATGTGATGAAACAGCGGAGTTCTTTCTGCAAGCGTGGTCTATAGCGTAGTGGGTATGACGCTTGCCTTCGGACCGTGAGTACCCGGGTTCAAATCCCGCCTCTCTCTATCTTTCTATATCTGTCTCTTTCTTTTCTCTCTCTCTCTCTCTTGCACTGTTTTTCTTTCTCTTTTTCTCTCTCTGTCTGTCTCTCGCTCTCATTTTCTCTTTCTCTAGCCCATAGCAACACCCAAGACCCGCCTATCCAAGATCTGGCGGGTCATACGAAGTCTTCTGACAACTCCACAAGAACACCCATTCCGTGCCGTGGCTCTACATCAACGCCGGACCGAATTGGAGGTTGCAGAGGACTAGTGTAAATTTATTGTGGACACGTCTAATGCAGTGAGTTCATCGCTTGTCACCATCGCGCCCCCATCACCTGACGAGCGACTCGAAGTACATTTTACGATGCAAGAGCTTGACGCTGCAATTTCTGTTTCCCGACGCTCATCGGCACCAGGACCTGACGGAATCACGTGCGCTGCACTCCGCCATATTGGCACAGAAGCCAGACGTATGCTTCTATTTTTTTATAATGCCACGTGGGAGTCAGGAAATGTTCCAAATAGTTGGAAATGCAGTCGCATTGAAGCATTACTTAAACCGAAGAAGTGCCCTAACGAGCTTTCCTGCTATAGACCGATCGCCTTAGATAGTTGCGTCGGCAAAGTAATGGAAAGAATGGTTTTGTCAAGGATGGAGTGGTTCCTAGAGAGCAATCAGTGCTTTCCTGATTTTATGAATGCTTCGTCGATCGAAGAATGAATTCACCGTCAATCGAGGAACGGCCAGAAGAGGCCGTTCTTCGATCGACGGCGTTATCGACTTGGTCTCCACTGTTGAACCGGAAAGAAGTCACCCTCGGTTAGTTGGAGCTGTTTTCCTGGTTATTAAGGTGCATACGACAATGTTCTGCATTATGCAATCCTTGATGAACTGGAAGATTTAGACGTCGGTGGCCGGCTATATATGCATGGACAGCTAGCTATCTCAGTGGCCGCACCGTGTATATGTCGACAAGTGACGGCGACACCGGCCAGTACGACAATCACCGAGGTGTTCCACAAGCGGGAGTTCTCAGTCCAACTCTCTTGAATATTACACTGATTGGCCTTGCACCTGAACTTCCTAACACGATAAAGATTAGCGCATATGAGGACGACATGCATATGGGCATCTGGAGCTACCCGTCCCCAAATGCGTGCAAGACTCCAACGTGCAGTGACAATCACAGCTAAATATTTGCGGCTTCAAGGCCTTCAGCTCTCAACAGCAAAATCTCCCGTGATTACATTCACGCGAAAACGAATGACCAGGTATCCCATAATTGTTAATGGAATGCACTAACGCTCCACAGATTCCTTGGCGTAATCATAGACCGGGGATTATCTTGGTCAGGACACGTCGCTCTAATGAAAACAAAGCTGAGGAGTTTCGTTCACATCCTTCGCGTCCTCGAAGGAACAAGATGGGGCCCTTCGCAGTCATCGTTACTCCAACTGTACCAAGCGCTATTCATAGGATATATAGGGTACAGTACGCCGGCGCTCTGAATGAAGCATAGGATTTAGTTGTGTGTGCACGCTGGAGAGCATTCAAGCTCAAGCATTGCGCACATGTTTGGGTCTCCCACGATGCACGTCAACCAATGGAACTATAGCGGAAGCTCGAGCTTGTCCGATTGCTGTATACTTGATCTGCGATCCTCTTCGACTGTACCTTCACGTGTTGACCCGACACAAACACCACCCTTTGTCATCGCTCCCTGCTACACACAGGCAGGTTGCAGCTTTTCAAAGATTCTATCGCGTCATCAAAGTATTCTACCGTCAAGATTTTCTCCCGACTGAAATTTTGATAATACCCCCTTGGGTTTTGCCTAAACCGTTTGTTGCTCTGCAGATTCCCGGAATTACAAAAAACACGTACATTGCATCCATTGGCCTCAAGCAGCTGTGTGTCACCTTTATGCAGAGTACGGTGATACCGTACACGTGTATGCGGATGCCTCTGTCACAACATATGTCTTCACTGTAGTCTTCGTCATTCCACATATGATCGTGGCACGGCAGTTTAAACTAGACCATATGACAACATCAACTACCGCAGAATTTGCTGCTATCCGGGAGGCACTTAGATTTCTCTCCAAGGAGCCTCCTGGCGCATGGGACGATATTCCGCGATTCCAAACCGGCTCTTCAAACCATTGACTGTGTTCTCAGGCGGGGCCCGTATTACTGAATGGCTATAGAAATCGCAGAGCTTCTCGACTATGCAAATAGAAATGGGCATATCACCCTTCAGTGGATACCTTCACACTGTGGTGTGAATGGAACGAACAGGCAGACGCTGAAGCGAAAGCTGCTTTAAATAATGCGACTGAAGTACACATTCCATTCTCACTGACAGACACAAATGTCCTACTTCGTTGCGTAATACGCAATTGTACGTTGGAGCACTGGACCCAACCAGACCGTCAACACAAGCGCGTGCATAAATGGGGCCCAGAAATGAAATACTGCATTCCTCACAAGCTCAAAAAAGCCAAACATGCATGGTGCACTGGATTCGCCTTCGTGTCGCATTCACGAATCGTTATAGACATATGATTGGTTGCAGTGACATTAGCCTCAATTGTGAATACTGCCAGGTACCAGAAACACGTGATCATATACTTTGCCGTTGTCCCGCGTACGCGCAAGAACGACAGAAACTGGTCTCTTCAATTGCAAAAGTCGATAAGAGGCCCCTATCAGACCAGTTTTTTTTAGGTCCTTGGCCCAATGCAAACAGCGCAGCCTTGATAACCAGTGCCGCTTTAGTCTTTCTACAAGCCACAGCTGGACACAGCTTTAGCGGTGCCACAACGTTGTAAACTTGTATATACACACCTCCTCCTCTTATCACCATCATTATTGATTAACCATTTTCCTCCCCGTCCCTTGTTCCCACTGTAGCGTAGCAGGCCAGAGAAAGTTACAGCTCAGGCCGATCTCTCTGCCTCTCTGTAAATAAATTTCTCTCTCATAGCAAGTTGTGTTACAATCGTCGGTACAACGCAATCATATGGTGGAGACTGCTTCCCAACTCTCAAACCGCTGCAAACCTCTTAGTATAAATTCGTACACCGACTAAACAAAAGCCTGGCCTATGGTAAATAAATTAATAGGTCGGGAGTCACATCCCCTACCCTTAGTAAGTAGACAAGGTGAGGGCCTGTCGATTTTCTAGCCGAACATTTTGAATATGTCTCAAGTACATCGTACTATACAAAAACATTCCCGAGATTCAAACAACGAAAAGAGTGAGAGCCATTTAACCGCAAAGGTTCATCGAGTGAGGATTACAATTTCCCATTTATTTTAGCTGAACTTAAAGCATCTCTCTCTCTCCCTTGTTGCAACAACTCGGCGGCAGGTGGCGATCGTATTATGTACGATATGATTAGGCACCTACACTCCGCCACAAAAAAAAAAAAAAACCCTGTCTGTTTTCAATGCCATGTGGGTGGCTGGGCTTATTCCAACGTCGTCGAAAGAAGCTAGAATCGTTCTGGTACTTAGACAAGGCAAGGACCCGTCATTAGCCAGCAGCTACTGGCCAATAACGCTACCAAGCTGCCTGTGCAAAGTGTTTGAAAAAAACGTTAAACCGGCGCTTAATCTGTTTCCTGGAAAATAACATAATAGACCCCCTTCAATTTGGTTTTAGAGAGGGAAGGTCGACAACAGACCACCTTGTTCGCATCGAGGCACACATCAGAGATGCGTTTATTCATAAGCAGTCCTTACTTTCAGTATTTCTAGATCTAGAAAAAGCTTACGACAAATGGCGATTCGGGATTCTCCGCGATCTTTCCGCGATGGGCGTCCGTTGGAACATGTTAAACACTATTGAGCTATCTGTCTAACCGCACATTTCGCGTAAAAGTGGGCAATGGTTTATCTAGACCATTTACACAAGCGAATGGTGTTCCGCAAGGGGCCGTGCTTAGTTGCACACTCTTTATTTTAAAAATGAACTCATTGCATTCAGTCATTCCACGCGCAATGTTTTATTCCGTATGTCGATGATGTGCAGGTAAGTTTCAAATCATGCAATATTTCTGTTTGCGAACGACAAGTGCAGCTTGGAATAAAGAAATTGCCTAGATCGTCGGATGAGAGCGACTTCAAAATAAACACCCAGAAAATTACCTGCGTACTTTTCGCAAACAGAGAGGGGTAACACCGCTGCCAAGTATTGCGATCAAGGGAGACCAGATCTTTGTGAGCAGCGCACATAAATTCCTGGCAATCATTTTAGACTAAGCTCATTCCCCATATTAAATATCTGAAGATGAAATGTCTGAAAACAATGAACCTCCTAAAGATTCTAACGCGCCCAACATGATGCAGTGATAGAAAGTGTCCCCTGAACTAGTATAACACTCTTGTCCGTTAGCGCCTTGATTATGGAGCTATAATTTATCATTCCGCAACGCAAAGTGCATTAAAAATCCTAGACCTAGGGAGCGGTTATCCAAGCGTACGCCGATGACAGCATAATCCTAATCCCGGGTGCGAACCGCGCCGCCGTAGAGCGCGCTGCTGATGTGGCTGTGACAGCGGTTGACAGCTGGGATCGGGATGTCAGAGTGGGGATAAATGCCGCGAAGTCGTTTTTCGTGGCGTTCCTTCACGGCTGTAGCGCATTCAGGGGTAACGCGCATAGAGTTGCCATAAGTAATGGCAGGCTACAAAAAAATTTTAGGCGTAGTTTTCGATTCCCCATTGGGCTTTAAATTAAAGACCATGTTGATTATCTTCGAGAAAATGGAAACTAAAATAACCACAATTTTGGGTGTTACAAATTGCACTATTCTGTCAGCCCACTTGTAATTAGAGCTTTACACCGGCAAATGGTTCTTCCTGCCATCATTTAAACGGGGCCGGTGCGGGGTTCGCTTGTGACCCGGCCAACTGTGGATAGTACTCATTGCCAACGTTTCGCATAGAATTTATCCCTACCGGGCATGGGAGCTGCATAACTTCATTTTCTCACCATGCACTCACTTGATCCCACGATGTGATCCAGGAGAGAATGCGTTTATCTGGTCTTTCTGTGAACAGGACTTAATTCTCTGTTGCCATGTAGCTGCTGGTGATTCACCGGAGTGTTCGGAATAGTTGGCATTGGCAGACTGGCCACGGAGAACAAGTCGATTGAGAGGCGGTCCTTTCCCGGACTAAACATGACGCACGGTTTCATGAAGAAGGTCCAGGAGATGCAGTGCAGGTTTCTTCGTGGTCGGAGTTCCCGGACAGCCTACTGAAGCCCAAGGTAATATCGCAACACGGGGTGCCACTAATCAATTTTACTGGAGATTACCGCACAGCGAGAACGGCAGCTCTGCAGGTTCTCGTGCGGGCTGCGCCCTTGCCATTAGAACTGGAACGTATTAGAGCAGAAGTCAATCTTTTCGCTCTCCTCCGGCCCACTTGTTATGACCGGTGTATTGGAAACTCGAAACCGTGCAATACCCGTACATCTGGTTGGACCACCCGGCAGAGAAGTGTAGGTTCGCATATATAATACCTGTGTCACACGGGCATATTTGGAAGGCCTTCCAGTCAACGGCCTTCGAAACGCCACAACTCTATCGACTCAAAGGAGTTGTCGCGCTGCTACACGGCACATTTGAAAGGCCGTTGAGTGGTTCAGGCGTTTCTCGCAAAATTGTGTGGCGCTGCGGATCTTTATTTTCGTTTTCATGTCACCAAAAGTTAAACAATATTAAAACCACTTAAAAGCACTATAATTTGTTTTATGTTTGTTTATACGGCGAAATGGCGGCGATATGACGGCAGCCGGCAGCACATTGAGTAGAGGGAGAGTGTACTAGACAACATGGAGAAACGAATGAACACAAGCACGTCGCTGTTGTCGAGAGTATGTACAGTTTACACATGTCAAGTGGTAAAAATACTTTATTGAATAATCAATAACACTCATATATAGTGTTTTTAGAGCATTTTGGTTCGATTTGTTTTTTCTAACCACGAGTACGAGCACACTGTGAACGAGAGGGCATGTTCGCGTTGTTTCCGCTTCCGTAGCTCAAAGGCCATTGAGATTTCGATAGAGTTGTGGAGTGCTCCGTTGACTCGATAGACTATTGACTCGACGGCCTTCGAAACCGCTCGTGTAGCAGTTCGAACTTGACCTTTGAGTCAACTGACTATCGGTTGGAAGGCCTTCGAAACGCCCGTGTGACACGGGTATAAGACTGACGGTCCGAGAAGCAGATATTAAGTCTGCTGCGAATGCAATCCATGTGCACACGGACGGCTCATACACAGAGCTCTCTTACTGGGACTGCCTATGTGGTGATGGGTTCTGAAAACCGCCTTTGGAAAGTGGGCAGGTTCAAGGTAGAACAGGCCAGTGGATCGTACTGTGCGGAAGCGACCGCCTTCCCTGAGGCGCTTAATTACCTGGTAGCGACGCGATCCGCGGGCCTCGTCAACATCTACTCGGATTGCCTATCTCTGTTGTCTGCAATTGCGGAGCTCGCTCACAGTGACGCGTGCGTGGTACGCATAAAACAGGCGCTGAGGCGTCTGTCAGAAAAACTCAACATAGGTCTGTACCACGCGCACGGACACTGCGGTGTCCTCGGAAACTAACTGGCCGACGAGGCGTCTTCGAGTGCGGCGAGGTCTGGACTGCCGCGCCGCGCTAGGGCATCCATCCGCTCCATCAGACGTTAACTGCACAAAGAGATGCGATTGGTGTCGCACTTGGCGTGCGGACCACACAGATACGCAAACCTCTTTTGGATACCTACTATCTCAGAAATCCCAGCCTTCTGCCCACCTACCAAATCGTATCAACAAAGGTCACGGTAGATTTCCTTACTACCTGCACTGTTTCAGCCTTGCCTAGAACATCTCATTACCCTGTGGGTTGGTAATAGTCCATTGGTCCTGCATTACCTAAGGGTGTGTAACCCTGACGGCGGCGCTGGCGGCGCTGGCGGCACAGATCGCTGGAGCTACGGACGGGCGCCTGGACACGAATGCGTACCCACATATACTAAAGATTAAAAGGAATCAGGCCCCTTTCTCTGTATGAAGATCGAGTCTGAAATGGGTTCACACAGAGATAGGAACGGTGGCTCTTGCGCTGTCCGGTGCGCTCCTGCGATTTCTTAGCTACCAAGTTAAGACATTACGCATTTTTTTCAATGGAATATTTGGAATAAACAACCGAGATACGCTGAAACGTACCCTGTCTAGACTCAGGGCCAAACACACTGGCATAGCTATTAGATTGCACTAATAGTTTTGGCGAAGCGTCAGGTACATATAGGTAATCATAAAATGATATATGAAGCACTTGATGAGGTTTGAGTTATCGTACTATTTCTCCATTTCTCAAGTTCATCGTACAAATCGTTACCAAGGCATTCTTCAGCTTCTGAAATCGAAAACTGTTGTCCCACCTCCCGCTCTTCCGTCTTTTTCCAGTAATGTAACGCCCCCTCCTTTAGAGCTTTCGGCAGCTGAAGTGCGCCTTGCACTCTATGCAGTTTTGACGAGGCTACAGTTTTTCTCTCTTGTAGCAAGCCCCACCTCGATAGATGATCTTCGGACCATTTATAGAGTTTTTGTGGTAGACACCAAAAAACAACATAAAGAGTAACACAGATTTACAACACAGAATCGAAGCCAACGCAAGCGCTCTCGCTACGTTGATCATCACAGACTATATCACTGAAGTCCTAAAGTTCTTGTCAATCCCCCCTCATGCGATTCTTCAGCTGCATGCTCTCTAGATGACTTGCATAAAGAGTTTGATCTAATCTTTAAGACTTACTCCATACGACTGTCTTCTCCGTTTAAAGCGTCAACTGCTTTAAAGGTTGACGAGTCCTTATTTACAGAAGGGGAAGTCGCTGTTGCCATTAGATTGCTTTCTTCCAACTCTTCCCCCGGTCCAGATAATGTTTCAACTTCTGAACTTTTAAATAATCCACCTAGTATATTAACACATAGCTTTAACTGGATAGCTTTTTAGCTTAGTTCCTAAAAAAAAAGTTGTCGCAGTTTCACCTGAAAGGCGAAGCATCAATTGCGATAGCAAATTTGTAGAGAGCTATACGGAGTAATGATCGTAGCTTTATCAGCTGTATTAACTTGGACATGCAGCAGCACCGGCAACACGCAGAACTGTTGTCGACGCCGTCGGCGTTTTGCCCACGTTCGCACAAAATGCGTGCGGCGTTGGTGACTGTTGCCGGAGCCTCTGATATAAATAGGTACTTGGTGCCGCAGCTAAACGTCCCCTCCCTTCCCTCCCCCTCCCCCCCCCCCCCCACGGCCTTTCGTGCGTCAGAAGAAGGCGCGTTTGCTCTACATATATGGTGATTGTAAAGGAGGAAAGAGACGCCTACTTCTGCAGCCCTTAAGGGAGCACGGCACAGAACGCGCGTTTGTTCTCCGCCGTGCGTTCACTCCCCGTGAAAGCGCGCGTCCCTCGCGCCCTTTCACTCGCACATACAGCGTTCGGCGGCGCGCGGCGACGATTTCATCTCCATTGACGTCATACGGAACCTCACGGCGACGGCGACGGCAACGGCGACGCGGACGGCAGAAATCTGCTTTGGAGTGTCCATATAATTGCTATCGCAATAAAATACGAAGCAGAGTAGAACGGTATTTATACCTAAGAAATCCAACCCAGAGAGTCCGGGTTATTTCAGGCTAATTTCAGTCTCTCCTGCTCTTTTGAGCTTATTTTTCAAGCTCCTACTATGTAGGTTGAGTGCCACTAATAATTCCCACAAATATCAATCAGGTTTTGCTGAAGACTGCCGCAATTCCCATTTACTCCTTTTACAAGCGCTACTGAGAATACTTAAACTTCTAGACAGGCTTCTTCGCTGTTAGTCTTTATTCATTTATTATTAGTTCTTTATTTGCATTAACATTTATTAGAATTTATTTATTGATTATTAATATTTAATGTTTTATCTACCCCCTCAATTTACTGGTAAAGCTAAGGGCGTCGGCACTTAATTTTCCCATGTGGAGGACTTGCGTTTTTTTTTTTTACGGACAGTGAAAATAAAGCGTATCGCTACAGCTAATACATATTACACACATTGCAGTACATTCTACCAAATGTATCAAAAACATTTGTGTGAATTCACACGGGCATGCGCAAAGTAGGATCAGAAAACGTCCACCATCGATGTTTTTTCAAAGAGACAATGTGCTCCCAATGCACAATGCACAGGAGTTCTTGTATTTCGCCTCCATCTAAAGGCGGCCACCGTGACCGGGATTAGATCTCGCGCCCCCGGGCTTTGCAGCTCAACGCGAAAGACAGTTCGCCGCCACGGCGGGTAACACTCTTATGTCGTGCAAAGGGAGCAGGCTGAAAACTCCTGGTGGAGAAAGTTAAACCGGAATGTCCCAGTACAGCGTGCCTCACAACCACATCGTGGTTTTGGCACGTCAAATCCCCAAATTTAATTTTTTTTTCATGTTAGGAAGTTGAGACTGCTTCGAAAACATGAAAGAAAAAAAATGTAAAACAGGCACGGCGATATGTAGCAGGTATGTAACGCGTCGCTTGTGCCCCCTCTGCGCCGGTCTCTAGCACTGCACTTGTTTTCCTCTCATTTTCTCCAGTAGTAACACGGGGCTGCAAGAACAAAACTTTCCGAGTTGCAATAGGCGGATCGGCGAGAGAGTGCAAAAACCTGCAACAAAGCTCTGGTTCCACAAGCGGTCGGACAAATCACGGGCGAAATCCCACTAACTAACCTTCTTCACTTCCAGACAAGGCCCGTATCTGTTTGATAAACTTTCTAGCATTACCCTTTGTTCATGTGTTCCATGCCAGCCACTACTCTCGGTCGAGGTGGTTGGACGATGACGGCCGAAGCACAAGAGGCGCGCCGCCGCACCCACGTGCCTGGCCATCCTTTCCGTGAGAATTTTTCTCGTCACCCATTGTTCAGCTGTTCAGTTCCGGGAATGCCGTACTGGTACACTCGTTCATCGTCTCGTCCACTGTAACTCGGCCCACTATTTGCTGCTTGCTCCGCCTCAAGTCTCAGGGGGTTGAAAAGGCCCGCGATAGGTGCCAACTTGCAGATCTGTCGCCACAAGTCGTTTCAGTCAATTGGCTTTTCCCTGCCATTGCACTAGACAAGCGCGTCGGTGACATAGCTTAGCCATCGTGGTCGGGAGCCGCCATTCCTTGCACCTCGTTTCGGCAAACGACGTTGATACTCATCGGGCTCCTTCGCTTGGGCGCAGCAGCGTCGTTCAGCGGTCCATCCACCAACATCAGTGGAAGCAGTCCTACATTGTTAAGTCTGCAATGGACGCTGACAATCGTGTATTTATCAGTAATGCCAAGAGACCCGGCTACGTCCGAGCCAATGTCTAGAGACCAACCTCCCACACGGAGCGGCTCACCAGTAACACTTCCACACGCGCATCCTTCAACACAAGCGGAGCTTTGGTAAGTGAACCGAAGGACCTCGGTGTTTATCTTTCGATTTCATATATTTCTATCTCCCACTTTCTTTTTCTGCCGGTGAAGCGGGCAGGGTCTGGGCGCAGTGTCAGAAAAAGACGTACCGGAAGAACTTGTGCAATTCTCGGCCAGTGGATGTGCAAGGTAGATATAGTGACAACTCTTCTCGCGTATGCGTGCGTGTCCGTCGGCTCATAGTGTCATTCTTATTTTCGTCGATTCGCAGGTACGCGGAAAGCGAGCACACCATGGCAGCCACGCAGGCCGCGACGACGAGTGACCCTAGTTTTCCCCAGAGATTTAGTTAAGTTGGATTTATTGGCGCAAAGCGGCTACGGCTATGCTGCGCCAGACACAGGGTGATAAAATTTCCTTCTTAAATGGAGTATACACTGTAGTGATTAAAACTTACTTAAAAACCCTGTTTCGTCAAGGAAACTTATCACGTGAGCGCATAATCTCCTAACAGCAACATGGGGTGAAGTGGAGTGTCTGACTGATATAATCCTCGGAAGTATTTTTTCCTAAGCCTTTCGAGATGCGGACATGTTATTAAAATATGTATTACTGTTAATGGTTCATGGCATTTATCACGTGTTGGTTCCTCCTCTGCCAAAAGGTAATTATGTGTCATGTGCGTGTAGATAATCCGAAGTCGACAAAGTATTACTTCGATGAAACGTTCTTGATGATAGCATGTCTTACACTCCCGAAGGACAGGTTTAATACGTGGAAGTTTGTTGTTATCTTTCAATTTCCATTCGCGTTGCCAGTTAGAATGGAGTGCCTTGCGAACAGCTTGGCATCCGTCCCCAGCAGGTATATTAACTTTTGAAGTATTCATATATTTTGCCGTTGCTGCACATTCATCCGCCTTTTCATTTCCTGGGATCCCAGCATGGCTTGGCACACAGCAGAAACGAATAGTCTGGCCTTCACTTAGAAGTAGCCTCTTGATTTGAGAGTCTTCCCGCATGTAAATCGTTAAAGAATGAAGTCTGTTTGAAAAAAGAAACGACTGATTTTGTCAGCGCTCCTTTAGACCATTTCCATAATTCTGTAAGTTGGCCTCCCTGCATTGATGTGTCTTTTATCCATACACGCGGTGCATATGAGCCTCCTACAGTCCCAGCGGCTGCTGTCGAGCCACAAGCAATCTACTGGACCACAGCAGAATCAGCAACACCTGCTGACACCATCCATGCCGGGAGGCAACGCCCCTCCCCCCCCCCCCCCCCCTTCCCGATTAAAGGCATGAGTAAACAGCGATCTTGTATGGGGCCGCTGGCTCACAGTTTGTACTGAAAGGAACTGCGGGTAGTAAAATCGGACGAAGAAGGTTATCTCGTGGTGATGCCAGATACACGCATTCTGATAGAGCTTGGGACGTAATGCACAAGTGCTTTAAGGAAGTAAAAGTAAAGCCACCGGACATGAAGAAACGCGCGGTAGCGTTGCTAGAAAAATGAGTTACAGAAGCTGGTTTCGCTTTCAAAAAAGAAAAGGGCCCCACACTAGCAGTTTTCCTCACGGCAAGGACACACAAGCAAGGTATTCCGTTTAGAGCAATAGTGTCAGAGCACAACTCGGGGAAGTTTCTTGTGTCTGCTTTCCTTCAAAAAATGTTCGCGCCCTTGACAGCGAATGGCCCATTTTGTCAAAAATTCTGAGGAGGTGGTGCACTATATTTCAGGTATTAAGGAAGGGGATTACAAGGAGTTTAGCATAGACATCCAAGGCCTGTATTATTCTCTGCCGCAGGATGTTCTACTACAATGTGTGAAGGAATTTGTGGAACAGGTCAGCGATGAAGTTGCTTTGCGTAATGACAGTGGAATGTCGCTAGAAAAATTTCTAGAAGTACTTTGCATGTACCCGGAAAGCGCGTATGTGCAATTTAAAGATAGTGTTCCTTTAAACAATGGGGTACGCATAGGGTCGAAAGTAGCCCCAGTGCTGAGTACATTTTTTAATATTGTAGACAGACTTGTGAATTACGATTTGGGTGGCAATTAAGGCACTAATAATATTCACATATGTAGATAATTATTTGGTCTTACGCTTTAACACCGATTTAGATGTTTTGACATCACGTGTGTTGGAAGTGTTCACGATAATGGGCAAAGGGCTAGTTTTCACACATGAAGTACCAACAGAACGCATGTTCTGTTAATAGTAACAGTTCAGTTACTATTATGTGCTCAATGCTTCATGCGCACCAGTTTTTAGAATATAAAAGAAATGTAGCGTATCAAATTCCTTTCAAGTGTGGGCAGTAGTATGTTGGTCAGACTGGCCAGTGCATAAAATGTAAAGTTAAGGGAACACCTGGCCAGCTTGAAAGAAAGGCCCTACACGCATTTGGAAATGCTTTGTGCGCAATGTTTTTTGAGCCCGTGTAGGCCTTTGTTTGACCAAACCGCTATTTTATATGTCCATCCTAACACAACGAGACAAATTGTAGAAGCTTGGCACATATCTAGACTGCAACGAGCATGTGTTAATCATCCGTCTCTCGCTTTGAATGACAGCGAAATTAACGTTCTCAACAGTGTGCCGATTAAGCTGCATTTCTTATTGTTTTTATCGCGTGGAACGTGTGCTCAGTTGCCCACGGGGAGATCATGAGATGGTTCTCGAGGGTATATATTCCTAACACAGCACATATACTATAAAGTTCAGTTGTCAGTCTGCGCTGGTTTTTGGATCCTTTTCGTGCTGTTGTTTAGTGTTCAACAATTTTCCACGAAGAACTCGTATTGCAAGCGATGCGATGTCATCGGAACGACGCTGAAGGGTGCGAGGAGGAACGCACGAAGTCGGGTGGCCGCCACCATGACGTGCTTCCCCGCAAAGCTTACACAAAATCGTACGCCGGGGCAGCGTGGCAGCTTACGCGTCAGAGGCAATCGTCAGCAGGCAGTGCGCAGTCAGAGACTGACTTCCCACCACTACCAGAGGCCTCAACCTCAAGGATGCAAGTGCCTCGTGGGCTAAGGCCTCAAACCAAGACTACTGGGTAGGGGTTGTCACCGCAGAAAGTGGAAATGGCAGCGAAAACGAGCCAAGTGCGACGTGCAAAAAGGTGACCACGAGCGAGCCGTCAAACTCATCAACCATGGAGGGCCCCGAAAAAGTGGATAAGAGTGCAACGCAATCCAAGTCTGTCGCGACCACGACTCAGTTTGACACCACGCAAGCAGACGACTCAGCGTTCAATCGTAGTGCGATGTATCACATCGAATTTGGTCGCAAACCATGTCGTCCGCAGTTGTCCCAAAGTTACAGTGCATGGCCTGCTTTTTCAGCTCCAAAAGGAACTGTTCGAATGGCTTCGCCTCGCCCTGCACTCTTGACCGAAACACATACCGTTACATCTTTCTGTTGCTCGACGCATAACTCTTCTAACTTTGCGACGACCGTGGCGTCCGTAGTCTTCTCGGTTCTCTTCTTCGGCAAACGAAAAAGTCTTCATCACTCCGATTGCGTCCTCAACGGCAACGCTAAGGAATAGCGCCGATTTTGCTGCTTCTGATGTTGGCTTGCTGATAGCCGACGTTGCTTGCAAAATGAGCAAATTTCTGCTTGAGAGCTTCCAATTTCGGCCGCCGTCTTTAAACGCAGTAGTTCTGGCGGCCTCAGGCTCTCCATTTTTGCGTCAAGCGGCACGTAGCCAGCAGCCGTTGCAAGTCCTACGCGCGCGGGGTTTCCGCAGTGAAGTGATGGAGCCTTATCCCAGTTCCGACACCATGTTTCGTCTCGTGGCGGATGAAGTGTCGAACGCTAGTGTCAAGCAAGCAGTGGGGCATGCTATTTATTGAACGAGCGTATATAAAGCGCAACAGGGACAAGGGGGTTAGGACGGAAGGAACACGGTTGTCGCGTGAGGGCGAGGGCACGGCGATATCTTGCGCATATAGATTGCGATACGCTACGTTACAATACGACACAAGCGGGAACGAAACGCGATGCCGAATCGTTCGAATAACCCCCCTGACACCCAAGACCAATTGCAACAAACAGGATAATCAAACACCGAGAATGCTTCTAGCTACGAAGGTAAACCCATCGTCAGTAGCGGGCGATACGTCATTCCGGAGAGCGCCGGCTCGGATGCCTCCTCACAAAGAAAGGCAAAGAAAGAAGGCATTAAGCGGCACGACAAACAAAAGCCCCAAAAATGGACGAGACAGCCCTGCCATGAACACAACACTCCTTAGGTGCCCAATCAGCAGGCAAACACAGGCACCCATCAAGATCAAATTGAAAAAGGGGAAAAAAGAAATGGCGAAGAGTAAAAAAGAACGTGAAAACTCAGGAGCGCAAAAGGCGCAAGAAAGAAGATAAACAGAGCGATAACGAAATCAAACTGTCAGCCACAAACAAAAAAGTCGCAGGTTTGCCCGATAGCATTGGTTTCGCTAGCAAATTAGTAGACAGGTATACGATGTAAGGATATTACTCTTATCGGCCGTATAAACTTTCATTTACCAACTAAATAAACAATCACGGTGTCATCTCGCTCGATGACCGCGGAACCTTGTCAAAACGCTGCAGTCAGGAAGCGCGGAAGCAGCAGCGAGCGTATTAACCTTGCGTGCTGCCTCGCTTCAACGCAAACTAAACGTCGAAAGCACAAGGCATAACGAAGCTGCCGGCACTGGGCGTACTTCGTCCACATTGCAGATCGCTGTCAAAAGACGGCGCCGCGAGGGCAGCAGGAGCCGCAGCCAAAGTAGAACACCGCCCCCCCCCCCCCCCCCCCCGTGCTTCCCTCGCGCGCCACAGCAAACGGCGCGCTTCCGCCCCGCCTTTCTCCCTCGCGCGCACGAGATTGAGCTGCAAACGTCGGCTGACCCTCGCAAGCTTTCACCCGCACATACAACGTACGGCGCCAAACTGGGATCTACACGTAGCGACAGTGAAACAAAGGGGGGAAAACAGAAGAACCTACGAAGCCTTCCCCGATTTTGACCCTTTTCGCGGCGATCCCATGGGCGCTGCCATGTTTGATCACGTGGTGACGCGTCCATTGCTTCCCTCAACTGCCTCCTTGTTTACAATGGAAGTGTATGACGCCGGCGCGGCTTAGAAAACCTGTTTTCGGAGATATCGTAGACGGTGACTAGGTGGACGACATGAAGCTTTGATCACAGCTTCAGAGAACATGCAAAAGCGCTTTCGGAGCTGATTAAGCTATGTCCAAACGGCGCAAGCAGCGTATATTGCGCTTCTTCTAAAAGCGGAGCTAAATATATATTCCAAGTTATCCAAACATTCCGCTCATGAATTCAGTCAGGATTAGTGTGTTTTGCTCTTTGTTCTTTATTCGGCAAATATTTTGAAGCGGTGGCTTGTCAGTTTCTGACTCAGTGAAGTTGCTCGATGCGGCCACTAGCTGATTATTTTCTGCCTAATCGCTCGCGGGTGTGCTCAGTTCCGATAGATTTGTTCTTGCTGCGCACAAGGCTTGAAACGTATACCTGTTTTGTACATTGTAATACCTTGTAGCAAATGTATATTACAGCTAGTAACTCGCTTACTCTTGTGGACCGTCGCGAAACATTCAGCTTCGACCACTCGTGTGGCATCGGTGTAGTCCGTCATTTATTGTGCGTATGCAGTGCGCATATATTCAAGTGTTCGCCCATTCACTTATTCTTGATACGTTGGCGATAGAGTGGGCGTAAGTTTTCCTGGCATTTGGGACAGGTGTGTATATAGATAACGTGCGCGATACTTACTATGACAGGAAGCGGCGCTACTCCCTTTGTCATTGTTTAACGAGTGGTACTACTCTTGCCGACGTTCTGGCGATGAAGCCCTTTCTTCGAAGGTTAGCGATACAAGGCTGGTCGATGAGCAAATTTCTGTATCATCGATTAATGTCGTACATCACGAAGTGCCGGTAACACGTTCGGACAGTTGCAGCAGCGGTCCGCGAACTTGGCCACACAGATTCATTATATTCCTCAACATGCCAGTCACTATTTTTGCAGCGAACTGCTGCACACGTCTTCAATCCACATGATTCAATGTAGCATGATTGGAGCACAGTGTGTTAGCGAAAACTGAGTTGCATTTCCGACAGCTGATCGCACAGAAGCAAGGTAGAAGCGGTAATAGTTTCGTATTTGTGCGCGGTCGCTGAGGAGACGTATGGCGCGCCGCCGTGAGCGTCATCTCGTTTCTCCAAAACAAACTGCTCCGCGAAAAGGGTCAATACGGTAACACGGCGTCATCGGCTAGTGAATGGATATTGCAAAGCACATACGCAGGAAACCGAGGGGAAAACACGCGCTTTAACCAGGTTACCGAGGTCGTGGTTATTTTAGCTGTGGAGTGCATCAGCGCTACTTGCCAGATTGAATATCTAGAATTGTAAAAGTTTTGTCATTGGAATGGTGCCAAATGTCTTATTCACGTTGCCCACATGCCGTGGTTGATTACATGCACTAAGTACACAATGTGCTTCATTGCTGCATGCCACAGCTTCGGTGCAGAAGGCTCGTGCCACAGCTACCAGATACAAGTATTGCACTACTACGTGCAATATATTAGAATCCCCCCCCCCCCCCTTGCTCCGTTAGGTTAAAAACTGATGAAAACAATCCACTGCGTTTCCTTTAAGGCGAGATGTTCACAAGCCGCAGCAATTGGTCCGTTTTGACAGACATAATAGTGTCTACATGCTTTTGAACAGGAGATAAAACTTCGGCACACCACAAGACGTGGTTGCGTTTAACGGTGCGAATGGGGTTGATGAATTCTTTTCGCTCACTGATGAATTTGTGGTACGGATAACCGATACCACAGAGGAGCCTTCTGCACAGATGACACCAATGAACGAACAACCTGTGTCGATATATTTATAGGAGGTTATAAAATGCGCATTAATAATGTGTGGAACGCGGCATTCGCTCGCTAGATTAATAAGACTCGAGCCACTAGGGCACTCAACAACCCCGTCAGCGTAAGGAGCGGCTCCGCGTTTAACGAAATAGCGCATGTAAGGGGTTTCCCTGCTACTTTCTTAATGTTTTACACGATTAAAGTCCAATTGGATTGGATTCTTTTTGCCAATGTGGCCTGCCAAAGCGCTGGACGCGCATAGGAACGGGACACAAGTGCAATTTCCGGGAGTCTCCCGGGTAATCCGAGCAGGTATGCAACAGTCCTTCAAGACTTACCTTTACTCAGTGCCGGCAGAGCCTGTTGTTGTCTAGCTACAAGCGGCGGCTGCGTCTGCCGCGGCTCCTCCTACCGGGGCTGCTGATTGTCGGGAATTCGATGGTGCGCTGGTCGGTCGCCTGAATATCACCAGTGATGGCAGAAGGATTCGACGGGGTCTGGTCACATAGGGTGAAGAGCAGCTGAGCAGAATGCTGTCCTGATTCTAATGCATGATAGGTAACAGGAAAATGTCAAAAAATATGTAAAGGTTTCTGTCAAAACAGAAACCTTTACATATTCCATTGTAAAGGCAGAATTGCAAGGCGGACACACGTGTTTAAGCTCATAAAGTTGATTTGCGTCAATAAAACGGGCCCATGCGTTGGCATCTTCGTTCTCATCAATGTACTGCCCAATTGACATTGCCGCGGTATTTTTTTTTAACTGCACCAAGCTTTCAAAATATACCAATATCAATCTTGGTGACATTGCGATCAATGGAGTGTGCAGATTGGAAACCTCTACATACGGAGTAAGTTAAGAAGTCTTGTGTGTAATTAACGAAGCTAGGTTGACTTTATAATAACTGAGGTTAGGTGGCTATAAAGCACATGAGTAGTTTGGAGACCGTCCTCGTCATTACCTAGCTGAGTGAAGTTATTTGTATTAAACAAGCTCCTATAAGCGCTACGCGCATATATGTTTTGCATTTAAGCTCTTTGAAAGCGTAGCTGACGCGCCGACCCTTTTGTGATGTTGTAATTGTTATCAATGGCATGGCCAAGTGGGTTGATTGCGACCAGTCCGCCTTCGTTATTATTTATTCACTTTGCTTTTATTGAAGGCAAGTAGTTTAATTTTTTGAAGTCGATCTAGCAGAGTGCGTGTGCCACCGAAAGTATGCGGGGCCGCAGAAGCGATATGGCGCAATGATGCTGCAGGTTTAGCGCGTCACCGGCATCTACACATTGCGCTGCCGCCGAAGAAAGAAAGACAACGAAGGTCAACCGCTAGACAGCTCCTCGCGACGCCGCGCCTATGGTGACGGTGCATGAATGTATTATTAACTCGATACACAATAAACTTCAAATTACTGCTTTTCGTCGCTGTGTCAAGCGAAATGAATAAAATGCGTAGGTAGGACACAGAGTGCCTCAATTTCCAGTATTTCATTTGTTAATTCGGGTTTAATGGCGCAAGAGGGACTAAGGTCATGCTGCGCCAGCCACAACATATTACAAAATCAAATGGTAAGGCAGCAAAAGCTGCGTTACCTTATAGTCTATGTAAATAACCGGTTTCATTTGAAAAGTTGTTGCACCAAGTTTGGGGCTTTGCATTCGTTTTGTGACTTCAAAAACCACAGCCGAAAGTACAAACATGCGATATTGCCTACACACAAGACTAATACCTTACTACTTGTTTCTGCAGTTATACAACTAGGTGAAGCTGTATTGCTGCACTTACCTTCACCTTCATCCTCCGTATGTTCCTTTGCTGGCGGCATGGTGACGCGGGAAGCCGTTGCTGGCATCTCCCTCTGCACGGCACTGGCTGCACTCCTGGGTGCAATTTTGGGAACGTAGTTCACGCACCTTGCATAATCCGACAGGTCCTGCAGTATTTGCTCTTTTGCAGCATATTTCTCCTCCTTCCGTGACCTGAAAAGACAACAGCATGGATGTTACAGCAGGTCCGCCGTTTTCTGAAACGCGTCGCTAACGCCTTGGCGACACGCAGGCGACACGATAGCGAACGTGTTATCAAAAGGTGCTGCATTAGCGAACGATTACGAACATAAACACATGTTACTTCATATTGGTGTTATACTGCATAATATGTACGGACAAGAAGTCGAAAGAACTCACTGTTTTAAGTTACTTGTGTCTTGTTGCCTCCAATGTCGAATTAGGAGGACCCCGAAGTGTCAGCTCGCGTCCGAGCGCTCGCTTCAGGTTCGCAATCGCAGTCATCCATTCCAAATCGTCGCCAAACAGTCTCGTTGCTGAAACGTCTCGCAGTATACAGAGGTCCTCTTCAGTGGTGAAACACCTCCGAGGTTTTTTCGCCCGCAAGCGAGCCAGCGCCGCGTCTGGAGACGGCGCCGACGAGATACCACTCCTGTCCGTGCGCATGGCCGCCATTCGCTTCTGAACAACGCTGGGCCGCTGCGCGCTCCGCTGGGGCTCGAGCAAGCGGCCCGATCCGTAAATACGCTGGCCGCCCCAGCGTACCGCAAATGCGCACTCGCCCGTGGGGCCCGCTGGCCCGTAAACCCGCTGAGGTTTCTGATATCTCCCCGAGAACGACCTACAGGTGCGCTGCGAGCGCCGCTCGCGTGACATCAGGGCACGGACTCGCGCCTGTCGTCTGCTGCCGTTCGGGCGCTTTCTGCAGTATTTCCGTTTGTTCGTTGTCGTTCCCTGTGCTTGTATACTTATGACGATCATCTCAAACAGATTTTTACGACGTCATCATTCGCGCAAACTTATTCAGAGCTTATTTCCTAGACGAGAATTTATTCCTCAAGGGCAACGCTGCAGTGGAAGGAGCTCAGACCAGCCCATTGCGTGTTTTTCATGCGCGGATCTAAATTTCGCAGATTGAGGGACTAATAAAAGAAGCATCAATAGCACGTGACTAATAAAAGCATAAAGGCATAAAAATAGCACAGAAGAGTCCAGTTAGGGTACCATATCTGCAGTGGTGCAACGAGCAATTAACTATGTCTGCTACATATTACTGCACATTAAAACGTGTTTGCTTATGACGAGTAGCTCATGGTATATTATCTAATTTTTCATTTCTTCACAGAAACGCTCAGCAGTAACACGAGCACCTGACACTGCAATACCCGAACATCCTACGAAACAAAAATTATGCGTGGCTCTGCTATCGCAAACACCAGACACGAGCGTTGCTGTTGAAAGCCTAGTAAAGTAGTGGCAAACCACACACTTAGGCCTACTTTTGCTGGGCTTCCTCCATCTCCGCTGGTCTCTGGTGTTTGCAATAGCAGAGCCACGCCAAATTTTTTTGACATGGCAGTGCAGATTGAGAATGCTAAGATTTTTTCGCCTACGCGAACTCTCGGTTGCCCTCTATCTAAACTCGGAATATTTTTTTCTGCGACACTTGGTTTCAGCTTCCCGAACTCTCGCTTCAGGATCGGATCTTTGTCGACGCTTCCGTTCACGATCACCTTCTCCACGGCGAATGCCACTGAACGTACCTGCTATTTCCGGTTGCATTTATCGCACAGTCAGACATACTTTTTTGCTACCAGCACTAAATGACATAAAACCGATGTGCTATTGCGCAATAAAAGCACGTCAAAAATACTTGGACTGATGTCAAATTTAGGTAGGTTCTTGTAAACAAAGCAAATTAATTGCAAAGGAAATTAATTGCTTTAATAAGAAAGTTTGGTAGACTGGGTGGGAATGAGAACCTCGGGTATGAAAGGAGCACGCTTCCCTTATGCCACGGCAGCTCTTTGGTTCTGGCTGACTTAAAGTGTGCCTAGTGCGTGTGCCACATTGCGCACATCACATTGCAGCCATTTGGTTGACTAATTTCACGTTCCCAAGAATATATTTCACGTTCCCAAAGCAGTCTTAATCATTTATTGCAGGTACACCTAGTAAGTGTTGTATACATTGACAAGGAGAGGTGAGACCTGCTCCAGTGCCATGGCCGGGACTCCCTTTTCTGCAAAGAACGGGCGAAACTGGTGTGGGGAGTCCTCACGCGCGGGGTAGGAGCGTCACAGGGGCTCATTGTCGGCGCTTCCTGAAGAACGGCAATGCCGTTGAGAAGTCGACAATGAGCCCCCGTAAATTGGAAGCTGTGGGTAGTAAGCATCATTCACATTCTTTCAAGTTTGGTTTTGTAATGTTTATAACGATACATGTATTACACTGAAATGAATAATTTTTTCAGATGCATTTGATGCATATCTTTCGAGATGTGGTGCCCCTGAGAAGAAATCGCGCGAAAAAATGAATCGTTGCCTAGCAGACATGCTGAGAGACATTAAGTAAACGTGGAATTGTAAACATTTGTACATGCAGTAAACCTTCGGTAATTTGAAGCCGCAGGTGCCAAGGAAAATCGTAGGATTAACCATAAACAAGGACACGATCCAGGGAAAAAAGTTCATTGCTACTTTTCTTCGCTACAACAGGCTACTTCTAGTTGACAAATTTTGGATTACTGAAACTAATCGGTGATCCTGTCTTGTTACGTCCAGTAGTTCATGGCTCCAAGGGTAATGTGTTCCACCAGGATAACTACCATATTTACTTGCATAATGACCGCAACCCGGAACTGTGTACCATCAAAATTTGTTTTTCCCCTTCATGCAGTGATGGCACCCCATATGTATCGTTGCAGCAAGTGACGATGTATGCTATTGATGATATATGGGGTTTAATGGCGCAAGGGCCAATAATGGCCAAAGAGCGCCAGGCCAGTGTTAATGAGTTTGAATTGATGCGATGAAATACGAGTTGTGGATATGACGTGGCTGTAAGGGGGCCTAAAAATAGTCGCTGTAAAGTGCATAAAATCTACAGGTAATAAGATTATGGAAATGACTGATGGCGTGTGCTATGAGCATGAAATATGCATTGCAAATAAATGTTACTATTTGCAAAGTAAGTCCGATGCGAAAATTGGCATGAAGCACTATTGCCTCAACAGAGCCCTTGAACATAAAGGCCTGTAGGCATGCGCTATACTGAGCACTATCGCAACAGCATCCTCTGGCGGGAGGATGTGCTACGAATATCTAGGGCTAATCACATGTAGTACCACGTCATTCAAAAAACCTAGGACTGCTTTGGTATTAAAAAGTGGTTCTTTGCCAAGAAACATACTGGGATGGAGAGGGATATGGTAGCGGTATGCAAGAGGAAAGTGTTTCCTTCTCTCTGTTTCGGCTTCCCGGCACTCCAAGAGGACATGGAGGACGGTCAGCCTCTGACCACATCGGCCACAGGTTGGAGGCTCGTTACCAGTCAACAGAAAGTTGTGAGTACCATATGTGTGTCCTATTCTGAGACGGCAGAATAGGACATCAGTTCGTCGTGTTTTAGTTGTACAGGGCCAGAAACCTAACTGTGGCTTAATCAGGTGGAGTTTATTATTTGTTTCACTGTCCCACAGGCGTTGCCAGTGGTTTCGCAGTTTCCTTCGCAAAAAAGGCTTCAGATCTGTGGCGGGAATAGTACTGCTAAGATTAGTAGCTTCAGATGTAATTGATGTGGCCATTTGGTCTGCAAGCACATTACCTTCAATGGATCTATGACCAGGAACCCAGCATATTGTCACATGTCTACCAGATGAGTAAATATTGCACAAATATGAGTAAAGTTCAATGAAAACAGGATTTTTGTGTTTCCTTAAAGACATTAGTGCCTTTACGACACTTAAGGAGTCCGTGAATATTATTGCCTTCTGTAGTTTTAATTTCCTAATGTGTTTAATCGCAGACAGTACTGCATAGGCTTCTGCAGTGAAGATACTTGTATAAGGGTTCAATACGTCTGATTCAGAGAAAGATGGACCGACGGCCGCGTAAGATACACCAGCATGGGACTTTGACGCGTCGGTGTAGAATTCAGGGCAACAGTACTTCGATTGGAGTTCACGGAAATGTATTGCGATTTCGAGTTCAGGAGCGTGCTTTGTGACCTCCACAAAGGATACATCACATGCTATCACCTGCCACTCCCAGGGTGGTAAAAGCTTACCTGGAGGCATTAAACGATGTTCGAGAAGTGGGACATCCATTTCTTCGCTAAGTTCTCTCACACGTAGTGGGAAAGGTCGTCTCACAGAGGGTCTATTATGGAAAAGTGTAGTACACGTCAAATCGTTAACGGTTTGAGAACATGGATGTTCATGATCAGAGTGAACTTTGAGGAAGTATGTGAAGCTGATGTACGATCTCTGGAGATGAAGTGACCATTCATTCGATTCTGCATATAGGCTTTCTATAGGGCTCGTTCTGAAAGCACCGGTGGCCAAGCGGATACCTAGATGGTGAACGGGATCCAGCATCTTTAGTGCACTTGGGGCAGCAGAGTTGTATACTACAGCACCGTAATCCAGTCGCGAACGAATGAGGCTCTTGTAAAGATTCATTAAACATTTCCTGTCGCTGCCCCATGATGTGTGAGATAAGATCTTCATGAGGTTCATTGTTTTTAGGCATTTTGCTTTGAGATATTTTATGTGGGGGATGAAAGTTAGCCTAAAGTCAAGTATGATGCCTAGAAACTTGTGTTCTTTGTTCACAGGTATTTGCTGTCCATGCAGTTCTACACAGGGATCTGGAATGAGGCCTCTCTTTCTTGTGAACAGAACACAAGAACTTTTGTGTGGGTTAACTTTAAACCCGTTTTCGTCTGCCCACTTCGTTACCTTGTTTAAGCCCTGCTGTACCTGTCTCTCACACACTGCGAGGTTACATGACTTGAAGCCTATTTGTATGTCGTCTACGTAGACGGAATAAAAAATAGCCGGTGGTAATGAGGCACGGAGTGTGTTCATCTTAACGATAAACAGTGTGCAGCTGAGCACGCCTCCCTGGGGTACACCAGTTTCCTGAATGAATGGGCGTGAAAATACATTCCCGATTTTGACGCGGAAGGTACGATTGGACAAATAGCTTTGTATTAGGCTTAGCATATTGCCATGGATGCCTATTAGCGCCAAGTCTCTCAGGATTCCGTAACGCCATGTTGTGTCGTACGCCTTCTCCATATCGAGGAATACCGATAAGAAAAACTGTTTATGTACAAATGCGTTTCGGATATTTTCTTCAATGCGCACAAGATGATCAGTTGTGGATCGGCCTTCTCTAAAGCCACACTGATAGGGATCAAGCATTTTGTTCAGTTCAAGGAAATGTATAAGGCGTCGATTAACCATTTTTTCAAATAGCTTGCACAGGCAACTTGTGAGAGCTATGGGACGGTAACTTGCCGCCAAGGAAGGATCTTTACCCTGCTTCAATACAGGGACCACAATCGCTTCTTTCCATGCGGATGGAAGATATCCGGCAGCCCAAATAGTGTTGAGAAGCGCCAGTAGTGTTAGTTGTGTATCAGTGTGCACGTTCTTAATCATGTCATACACGACTCTGTCGGGTCCCGGTGCAGAGCTCTTACATGCGATCAAGGCAGCTCTCAACTCGGCAATATTAAAAGGACGGTTATATGGTTCGTTCTGTCGGCATTTGCGTATAAATGGCTTGCATTCTTCTATCTGTTTGTATTTGAGGAAGGATTTGGAATAATGGATTGAGCTTGACACATGCTCAAAGTGATCCCCAAGACAGTCTGCCTGGTCCTGCAAGGTATTCCCTTGGTCATTAACCAGAGGCAGCGGATGAATTTGTTGCCCCTTTAGCTTTCTTACGCCATTCCACACTTTTGCCTCCTGTGTGTAGGAATTTATACCCGAGATAAACCTCACCCAGCTTTCTCTCTTTGCCTGACGTCGTGTCCGCCTTCCCTGCGATTTAATCTGTTTAAATTGAATGAGATTTTCAGCATTTGGAGATCTACGTAATATGCCCCATGCCTTATTTTGCCTTTTTCGCAACTGTCTACAGTCTTCGTTCCACCAGGGAACACGTCTTTTACGTGAGCTACCATTCGTTTGTGGGATACACTTTTCAGCAGCATCAATAATAAAAGCGGTAAAATATGCAACAGCATCGTCGATACTAAAATTGTTTATAAAATCTCGTGGTAAATAAGTTGATTCTTTAAAATGCTCCCAGTCAGCAGATGCTAATTTCCATCGAGGAATACTGGGAGGGTTGTCATGCTGCGTTATTAAGTTTAAAGTTACAGGGAAGTGGTCACTTCCAAAAGGATTTTTGATGACATTCCATTCAAGCTCAGGCAGAAGGGAAGCGGATCCAAGTGCAAGGTCTATCGATGAATACGAATCGTGTTGGGCGTTGTAATACGTGGGCTCCTTCTTATTAAAGAGACAGGCACCAGAGGTCAGAAGAAAATTTTCAATGAGACGACCTCTCGCGTCACATCGCGAGTCTCCCCATAACGTGTTGTGAGCATTAAAATCTCCCACGAGGATGTAAGGTTCGGGAAGCTGGTCAATGAGGTTATAAAAGTCTGTTTTTTCAAGGCGATGATTGGGAGGGACATAAATGGAACAGACAGTTACTAGTCTGTTATACAGAATGGCCCGAACTGACACTGCCTCAAGGGGCGTCTGGAGGGCTGCATGTTGGCAAGCTACAGACTTGTCTGCTATTATTGCTACACCGCCGGACGAGGCGTTAGCCTCATTGCGGTCTTTTCGAAAGATGGTGTATTGACGAAGGAAGTTTGTGTTTGTGGGTTTCAGATGTGTCTCTTGAACACACAGCAACTTAGGATTATGTTTGTGTAGGAGTTCTCTTATATCGTCGAGGTTGTGAATAAGTCCTCTAACATTCCATTGTAATATTTGTGTTTCCATAATGAAGAAAGTGTTTGTGCTGTGTGTTCAGAAGATGAAGACTAGCTCACGGTGCCCTTTCCAGGCGCCGTGACGCGAGGTTTCTCTTTTCTGGAGCGGTCAAGGGATTCCCGCCGCTCCTTAGGCGCTGGCGGCGCCGTCTGGCCGATTGTTGTGTCCATCGCCTCTTGCGAGGCGCTGGACACGCGCTCTTGCGAGCGGTTGGCTTGACGTGAAGGCCTCGTCTCGAGGGACGAGGCCCTTGAGGCCACCAGCCCGGAGGTCGATGGCCCCTTCTTCTGGGGCGGCGGAGCAGCGTTGGCCGCAGCCACCGAGGGGGCGGATGGCGTCACCGCCGGCTCACCTTGTGTGGGCCGGACAGCTGCCGGATGCCGCTGTGGCGCTGCCCCCTGACGCGCCACCTCGGCAAAACTGACTTTAGGCAGGTATGAAACCCGCCTGCGAGCCTCTTTGAAAGTTATATTTTCTTTTACTTTGATCGTGATGACTTCTTTTTCTTTCTTCCAAGACGGGCATGACCGCGAGTATGCGGCATGCTCGCCATCACAGTTGACGCAGTGTGGTGTGTTTTCGCACGTTTCAGAGGCATGGTCATCGGAACTACATTTAGCACATGTCTGTCGGCCTCGGCAGTTCTGGGAACTGTGGCCGAAACGCTGGCACTTGAAGCAACGAAGAGGATTTGGAATATAGGGTCTGACCCGTAGCTTCACATAGCCCGCCTCGATTGTCTCGGGCAGGATACTTGATCCAAAAGTAAGTACTAGATGCTTGGTCTCCTTGCCGTCCCGCCTTAGCATAATTCGTTTAACATTGATCACGTTTTGCTCGCTCCAGCCTTCCAACAGTTCAGCTTCTGCCAGATGCATCAGGTCATCGTCGGAGACAACGCCACGACTGGTGTTCATAGTTCGGTGCGGGGATATTGTCACCGGGATTTCCCCGAATGACACTAGGTTTGGAAGCTTTTCGTGCTGTTTCGTATCGTGGAGTTCCAAAAGGAGGTCTCCACTAGCCATTTTTGATGCCTTGTAGCCTGCCCCAAGAGTTTCGGTGAGACACTTTGACACGAGGAAGGGTGAAATCATTCTCATCGTCTTTTCAGAGTTATCAGAATGAATAACATGGAATCGGGGGGAAATTTTGCAATTTGTTACCAAGGAATTGAAAGATATCTTCGGTGCGCCCTCGTTTATGAGGGCGATCAGGGAGTCGGGGAAATGACGAAAGAGCCATAAAGGGAACTATAACTTCGGTAGCTATGCCAGCCACCCACCACCGAGCCCAACATGGGGACGCTACGAAACCCGAAGGCAACGAAGACGCCAGCTGTACATAGCCACTATAACCTAATATAATACACCCAAGGCTGGATAAACTACACCAGGTTAACCCTTGCTGCCTGGAAAATTAGAAGTAAAACGAAGTGAAGAGAAGACAGGAGAGATGGAAAGTGAGAAAGAAAGACGAAGGTTGGAGGGAGAGAGAGACAGGAAAAGGCAACTACCGATTTCCCCCGGGTGGGTCAGTCCGGGGGTGCCGTCTACGTGAAGCCGAGGCCAAAGAGGTGTGTTGCCTCCGCCGAGGGGCCGTAAAGGTCCAAGCACTCGGCATCGGCTCAACCCCCAGGATCCCCTTTTCCCCGGACACGGCTAAGCCACGTACGGTTAAACGCGGGAGGGGCCAACCCTCATGTGCTCGGGTCCGTGGTGTCGCAACACACCAAACGCCTGCTGACGCAGACGCCCCTGCGGGTACGATGCATGCTATTAACGACGCGTGTTCGCTAGTCTGCGAGGCACGTATTGCACACTGCGCTTTAAGCCTTTCATGGACAAAGACGCGAATGCAAGCTGTGTTTGGTTTCGCGAACGAATCCGAACATCCGAAAAAATCCGCGAACATACGGTTCCGCGAACAAATCCAAAATGGTCGATGCCATCTATTTACGACGCCGGCTGCATCTTAAAACAGGCGCTAATTCTCTAACGTTTTTTTTTCCAGCATGTGCTGGCAGCAGGGGCGGATCCAGGTTTTTTCTGAGGGGGGGGTCAGCTTCTGTCAATGATGATGATGATGGTAGTAGCCTTTATCATTTACCGAAATTCACCGTTTCTGCTCACGATGAAACCGCGTTTTATACGGCTAGAGCAACAGCTGTAGCCCGCCGTGGTGGCTAAGTCAGTTCAGGCATTGCGCTGTTGAGCACGAGATCGCGCGATCGCATCCCGGCCGCGGCGGCCGCATTTCAATGTAGGCGAAATGCAAAAACGCCCGTCTGTTTGCGTTGTAGTGCACGTTAAAGAACCCCAGGTGGTCAAAGTTAATCCGAAGCCTTCCACTACGGCGTGTCTCATAATCAGAACTGGTTTTGGCACGTAAAACCCCAGAAAGAGGAAGAAGCCCTATAGCGAAGCCAGTTATCGGTTTCTCCGAGCTTATAGGAAAAGGACGTTACCCAATACAGCCATGTGCTTGGCGGCTGTGCCTGATAATGCAGGTTGTTCAAAACTAAGCTTTATGGTTTTCTTAAAATTAGGCACTGGGATGCACGCGAAGACCACCTGTGCAAATAAGTTATGTGGCCAGGGGGCACAAAGTGAGATAATTATCGCTGTGAGCAGCCCAATTAACTAAAATTGAACAATTATTTTTGTAGACTGCAGCAAGTGGGTATGTTTGTATTGAAAACTTAGAGGCAGTCGTGTTTCTACACAGTATCAGTCGGAAGAATTATTCTAGCGTGTTCGTGCTCCGAGATATCCGACTCCATATTTCAATTGCACTGCGCAGAGTTATCGACTCGACGCGAGAGCGGTTTATGCTTTGCGTTGCTGTGGAAGGGAGGCATTTTGAACATTTTTAGGGCATTGACGTCTTGATGGGTGAAGTGTTGTCATGAGATTTGTGCATGATAACACCAAAGTTAAAGCGGCAGAATGAAATATTCGTTAGCATAGCTAAAAAGGTTTCTGCTGTTGATGGCGCAGTTGTTGCTTTGATTTCAATAAGACTTACAATACTTGGAAATCAGCAGTCACTATTTGCGTAGCCCAAACAAGGACCACGCCCGGTCGTCTAGTCACCATTACGCACGCGCACTGCCCTCCGGCTTCTCCGCTTGCGCCATTATCTCGGCATGGCAGCTGCCGCCATCTTTACAGGCTGCGCGGTCGCATGTTACGACAGCGGTTACGGGTTCTTCGATTTTTTTTTATTTCGCCAGCCGTGAGGGGAATGGGGTTCGTTATTATCTTTGCCAATGCCTCCGCCGCGTTGTCAGACTAAACGCTGCACCCAACAGCCGCGTCACATCAGGGAGGAGCTTTGCGCTGATCCTCACTCTCTTGCATGCGTAATCATGCGAACGACAATTAAATTTTGTAGTTGGATACATCGGAGCATAGACATGCTAGAAGAATTCTTCCAAGTTAAACTGTGCAGAAACACGACTGCCTCTAACTTTTGAATACAAACATACACACATACTGCAGTCAATAAAAAGTTAATTATTCAATTTTAGTTAATTCGGTTGCTGACAGCGATAATTATCTCACTTTGTGTCCCCCTGGCCACAAAACTTATTTGCGCAGGTGGTCTTCACGTGCCTCCCAGTGCCTAATTTTAAGAAAACCATAAAGCTTAATTTTGAACACCCGGTATATCAGCCTGTATTGTTTCTTAAAATAAAATTTGGGATGGTCTATCACAGGTTCGTTATAAATGCGTAAGCACGGGTCCGTCTTTGGAGTTCTGTTGGGACACCTTGATTTCCTTAAGAAGATTCTTTGTGTTCGGCTGAGACGCCTTCGTTTCAACGCGGCAACCACTACGCTGGTTAATTTGTTTACGATATGCGAATCACCACGTATGAAAACTCACGACGCCACCTACAAGAAGAACGATGTGGCGTAGTAGCCGTGAGCGCGAGCCAGCGTCTTCATGTTTTGTTTCTCACGCGAAGTCATCCTTTTACACAAGGCGCGCATCTGCTCCCGTTTCTCTAACCACGCGACGCCATCCTAGGCCCGCGCGCTGGCGTTGGCCGCTGACGTCACGCTCCCCCACTTCGCAGCCCCTGCTCGAGGCTTCGCCCCGCTCCGCGAGAACGCCCACTCAGATAAACGGATCCGGTGGGCCTGAGCCTCCTATGCTTAATGTACGACAATAAAACTGCGAAGTTACAATGAAAAACTTGTAGCGTACGAACGGTACTGTGCTCGTACTGGATATTGTCAACGTGTAACTGTGATCACAATGAGTGCTACAGTGAAAAAAAGTTGTCTATGCGTAGTTCTTAGTTTAGCTGTTATTATTTATATACGGTGCTGGGTAATACGAACCCAACGACGGAAGCTCTACTCCCCGGTCTTCGCCGCAGCCGCCGCCTTGCCGGACTTCCGCCTTCGCCGATCGAGATGATGTCCCAACTCCCGACCTCTGATGCATCGGGGGCAACTCCTACGGCTCCTACGGGTCCCTGGCCGTACTACCGAGTGCCGCCAAACTTTGGCGGGACCTCAGGGGAGGACGTTGACGAGTGGCTCAATAACTATAAGCGGGTGAGCAGAAGCAACGGCTGGGACTCGGCAGCGCAGCTTAGCTATGTTGTATTGATGATATTTGGTGTTTTGTGGCGCAAGGGCCAAGTGTGGCCAAAGAGCGCCAAGACAATGAATGGTATGTTTGCCATGATCAGTGAGTTCCGATGACGGGATGCAATGTGGCTGTAAAGGGGCCTAAGAACAAATCGCGGTATAGAAGCGTAAAACATATATCGAATAGAATTATGGCAGTGACGTGTGGAATGATCTATGGGTAGTGAATGGATGAGAAATGGTCATGGTGCTTAGAGTATTAAGAGTATAAAAGTATCACGACGCCTACCAGTAGCCTTTGTAGACAAAGACCAGGAGGCACGTGCTTTCTTTAATAAAATACCGCAGCAGCGGCCTCTCCAGAGAGACCGTGCTACAAGTCACCTGGATATATAACACGAAAGTTAGGTATATCCTTTAAAAACGCGATAACGGATTGGTATTTAAAAAGAGGTTCATTGCCCAAAAACATACATGGATGCAATGGTAGATTCTGCCGTAACGATAATGAAAAATGTATTTTTCTCTGAGGCTCTAGTTCAGGGCATTGCAGGAGGACGTGAAGTACACTAAGTGGCTCGCCACATTCATCACAGACAGGCGGATGGCCACCGGACAATAAGTATGCGTGTGTACTGTATGTGTGTCCTATTCTGAGTCTGCAAAGTGTAACTTGTGTGCGGCGTGTCTTCGATTCTGGTGGCCAATGAGCGAGTTGAGGCTTTATAGTGTGTAATTTGTTGCTCGTTTCTCTGTCCCACAGACGTTGCCAGTAGGCCCTGACCTTTTTCCTTGAGAAAGGGTTTTAGGTCCATTACAAGGACAACTATGGGTGAAGTGGCAGCGTCTGTATGAGCAGATGTGGCTAGCTTGTCGGCCAACTCATTCCCCTCGATCTCGCGGTGCCCTGGCACCCAGCACAGCACAATTTGTTGCTTGGATGTATACGCGGTGCAAATTATGGAATAAAGAGCTATAATGACGGGGTTTCTGTGCCTACTGAGAGTTTTTAAACATTTCAACACGGATAAAGAGTCAGTAAAGATGATTGCCTTGGGTATGTCTAACCGTTTGATGTGTTTAACCGCCGCCAGGATGGCGTAGGCCTCCGCTGTAAAGATGGTTGTGTTTGGGTGTAGAACTCCGGCAGCCGAAAAGGATGGACCGACCGCCGCGTAAGACACGCCAGTGTGTGACTTTGAAGCGTCAGTAAAATATTCCGGACAAGAGTATTTGTGCTGCAATTCGAGGAAGTGCATACGGATATGTGCGACCGGCGCATGCTTTGTGACCTCAATGAAGGACAGATCACAGTCAATCAGCTGCCACTGCCATGGCGGCAGCTCTACAGGAGGGGGCATGACATCGTGCTAATGGAGCGACACATCCATTTCTTCGGCAAGACTTCTTACTCGCAGTGCGTAGGGCTTTCTCACGGAAGGGCGGTTCAGAAAGGTTTGGGCACTGGACAGATCATTTATACTTGTGTAGGCAGGGTGCGTATTGTTTGAGTTCACTTTTAGGAAATATACAAAGGATAAGTAAGTTCTCTGTAGATGTAGCGACCATTCATTTGATTCGGCATAAAGGCTTTCTACGGGGCTTGTTCTGAACGCACCCGTAGAGAGGCGGATACCCAGATGGTGGACAGGGTCTAACATCTTCAAGGCGCTCGGCGTCGCAGAGTGATATATGATGGAACCGTAGTCTATACGTGATCGAATGAGGCTCTTATATAGATTCAATAGACATCTTGTGTCACTACCCCACGTAGTGCGAGACAACACTTTCAAGATGCTCATTGTCTTCAGGCACTTGTTTCTTAAATACTTTAGATGTGGGATAAACGTTAACTTCGCGTCCAGAATTAGGCCTAGGAATTTGTGTTCAGTTTTTACAGGTAGACCCTCACCCTGTATCTCGATGTTGGGATCAGGGTGCAGAGCTCTCTTCCTGGAGAAGAGGACGCATGTGGACTTTTGTGGGTTAAGCCGAAAACCATTCTCGTCTGCCCACTTAGACAGTTTGTTCAGTCCAAGCTGAACCTGCCGCTCACAGATTGCAAGGTTACATGACGTGAAGCCTATCTGTACATCGTCGACATATACTGAATAAAATATGTTGCGTGGGATGTACAGACGCAGAGAGTTCATTTTTATGATAAAAAGGGTGCAACTAAGCACACCACCCTGTGGTACTCCAGTTTCCTGCACATATGGTCTTGATAGGGCATTACCCACACGAACACGGAATCTGCGGTTGGACAGATAACTTTCAATGATATTCAGCATATTGCCACGTATTCCAAAGTGTGCGAGGTCTCTCAGTATTCCGAACCGCCACGTGGTGTCGTATGCTTTTTCCATATCGAGGAAAACAGACAGGAAGAATTGCTTGTGGACAAAAGCTTCACGAATCTGAGTCTCTAGGCGTATCAGATGGTCAGTGGTGGATCGGCCGTCGCGGAATCCACACTGGTATGGGTCAAGCAGCTTGTTTGATTCTAGGAAATGTATCAGACGGCGGTTTATTATCTTCTCAAAGACTTTGCAGATGCAGCTTGTTAGAGCTATGGGCCGATAACTCGATACGGACGATGGATCCTTGCCCTGCTTCAGGATAGGGATTACTATGGCCTCTTTCCAGGCAGAGGGGATCTCGCCGGAGGTCCATATAGAGTTGTACAGGCAGAGAAGGGTTTTCTTTGTTTCAGAGGACAGGTTTTTCAACATTTCGTAGAGTATGCGGTCGGGGCCTGGGGCAGATTGTTTGCAACAGGTCAGTGATGCTTGCAGCTCTGCTAGGGAGAAAGGTAGGTTATATGGCTCGTTCCCAGCGCTCTTTCGGTCTAGTTTTTGTTTTTCTATTGCTGCTTTGTATTTTGTGAATGCTGGAGAATAGTGTGATGAACTGGACACATGTTCAAAATGTGCACCCAAATGGTTCGCTGGTCCTCCAGGCTATCTCCCTGCGTATGTACCAGGGGAGGAGGATGTGTTTGTCGTCCTCTTACTCTATTGACCCTGTTCCAAACCTTGGCCTCATCCGTGTATGAATTTATGCTTGATAAGAATGTTTGCCAGCTGTCTCTCCTGGCTTGTCTGCGCGTTCTCCTACCTTGGGATTTGATTTTCTTGAAATTGACGAGGTTTTCAGCAGTAGGAGAATCGCGAAGCTGCCTCCATGCTTTGTTCTGCTGCCTACGTGCGTTCCGGCATTGTTCATTCCACCACGGAACACGGCGTTTGCTAGAAAGTCCACTTGTTTGGGGAATACACTTAAGAGCTGCATCAATTAAGAAATTAGTAAGATATTCGACGGCACCGTCAATTCCGAGCAATGAAATGTCAGCCCACGAGAGCGTACTGGTAAGTGTTTGGAATTTCTTCCAGTCCGCTGCATCGACCTTCCACTGGGGGGCGCTGTGGTGGAGATTCGTATTGTCTTGGTGTTCTCAGCAGTATTGGGAAATGGTCGCTCCCATAAGGGTTCTTTATAACTTCCCATTCAAGTTCAGGTAGTATGGATGGAGAAGCTATGCTCAGATCTATGGAGGAAAACGTTTTATTTGCGAGACAATAATATGTGGCTGCTTTTTTATTTAGCAGACATGCACCGGATGAGAAAAGAAAGTCCTCAATTAGACGGCCTCGTGCATCAATGCGAGAGTCGCCCCACAGACCGCTGTGCGCATTGAAATCGCCAAGAACAAGATAAGGTTCTGGCAATTCGTCTATAAATGACTGAAATTCATGTTTGTGTAGTTGGTAATGTGGGGGTATGTAAAGCGAGCAAATGGTGATGAGTCTGTTTAAGAGAACAAGTCGAACTGCGCCACTGCTTCGAGGGGCGTTTGTAGCCGCAAACGTTGACATGCTATGCTTTTGTGGATTACGATGGCAACACCGCCTGATGATGCGAGGGCATCATCACGATCTTTACGAAACGTAACATACTGTCGGAGAAAGTTTGTATGTGTCGATTTTAAGTGAGTTTCCTGTACACACAGCACTTTTGGGTTGTGTTCGTGGAGAAGTTCTTGGACATCATCGAGGTTCCTAAGAAGACCTCTGACGTTCCATTGTATGATTTGTGTATCCATAATGAAAGTAAATTGGTGCTGTGTGTACTAGAAAAGGAAATATTGCTTTAGATTACAGAGCCCTTTCCCGGGCCCTGTAACGCGGGATTTGTCCTTTCTGAAGCGGTCGAGGGAGCCTCGCCGCTCCTTAGGCGCTTGGTGCGCCTGTCGGGATGGGTGTAGTGTCCATTGCCTCATGTGGGGCGCCTGGACACGCGCTCTTGCGAGCGAGAAATTTCGCGAGAAAGTCTCGCCGCGAAGGACGAGACCTTTGCGCCCACCAGCCCGGAGGTTGATGGGGCTGTCTTTGGGCCTGAGCTGCGCCGGCTGTTGCCAGCGCAGCAGGGGCCGGAGAGGGTGAGGCAGCCTTGACTGCACCCACCGTGGGCGCTGCTGGCGGCCCTGCCGGTTCGCTACGCGAAGAGCAGGATGCTGCCGTGGACTGTTGTGGTGCCGGTAACCCAAGGGTAACCGGGCTTGTTTGATGGTTGGGTGGGGTAGGCTTAGCGCCTTCCACGCAGGGGGCAGGGGCCACAAGCGGCAGCTCGCTGTGTGCGGGCTGGGCAGGTGGCAGTGGCCGCTGCGACGCTGCCCCGCGACGCGCCGCATCAGCATAAGATGTGTTGTGGAAAAGTGAGCACCTCTTACGGGCTTCCTTGAAAGAAATATTTTCTTTTACTTTTAGGGTGATTATGTCCTTTTCTTTTTTCCAGTTTGGACAGGAACGTGAGTAGGATGCGTGGTCACCACTGCAGTTCACACAGTGAGGAGTGCCAGTACAGTTGTCGGAGGAGTGGCCCTGTACTCCACACCTTGCACAAGTTATTTGACCACGACAGCTCTGTGAGCCATGGCCAAATCTTTGGCATTGGAAGCACCGTCTAGGGTTAGGGACATATGGTCGAACAGTTAACTTAATGTATCCTGTTTCGATGGTTTCAGGCAGAACGCTAGATCCAAATGTTAGCACAAGATGTTTGGTGGGGATTTCTTTGTTGTCCCGTCTGATGATGATACGTTTTACATTGGTGACATTTTGATCTTTCCACCCTTCCAGGAGTTCTGCTTCTGATAATTCTAGGAGGTCTGCTTCTGATACGACTCCACGTGAGCTATTCATTGATCGGTGTGGTGATACAGAAATTGGTATGTTGCCGAAAGTCACAAGGTTGCCGAGTTTCTCGTACTGTTGTTTCTGAGGGACCTCAAGAAGAAGGTCTCCGCTAGCCATTTTGATCACTTTGTAACCTGAGCCTAAAGCTTCCGTCAAAGATTTCGCAACTATGAATGGAGAAATGGATCTGGCCGGTTTTGAAGCATTTTCGCTGTGTACAACATGGTATTTCGGATAGATTTCTTTTGGTCGGTTGGAATACAGGCTAAGTTCATCGGTGCGTCCCCTCTTTAGAGGGTGACGATCAAGTAGGCGGGGAAATGCTGGTGTTCCCATAACGGTTTGTTTTATTTCGGCGGCAATGGCGGCCACCCACCACGGAGCCCAACTAGGGGACGCTGCAGTGCTTAACGCGTAAGGCTGCAGGCGCCAACCGTACATTGCCACTATAACCTAATATATTATACCCAAGGGAGGGCACATACACAAGGTTAACCCAAGCCGCCTATGAATATTAGGAAGTGACAGAAGAGAAGAGACGATAGGATAGTTAAAGAAAGAAGACAGGAAAGCAAAAGGTTAGAGAGGGGGATAGGAAAAGGCGACCACCGATTTCCCCCGGGTGGGTCAGTCCGGGGGTGCCGTCTACGTGAAGCCGAGGCCAAAGGGGTGTGTTGCCTCCGCCAAGGGGCCATAAAGGTCCAAGCACTCAGCATTGGCTCAACCCCCAGGATCCTCTTTTCCCCGGACACGGCTAAGCCGCGCACGGTTAGACGCGGGAGGGTCCAACCCTCGTGTGCTCGGGTACGTGGTGTCGCAACACACCAAACGCCTGCTGACGCAGACGCCCCTGCGGGAGCCGCCCCCCGCGTTGCACCACTTCGGCGAAAGATGTTTTAAGCAAGAACAACGAGGAGATACGTTGACGTGCTTCGCGGAATGTGATATTCTCCTTCACTTTTACAGTAATTATTTCTTTTTCTTTCTTCCAGGCTGGACAAGCTCTGGAGTATGCCGGGTGACTGCCGTCGCAGTTCGCACAATGTACCTCGTCATTATTGCAATCGTCAGAAGAGTGACCAGTTGTGCCGCACTTTGCGCACATAAGCTGCCCTCGGCAGCTCTGGGATGCGTGACCAAATCTTTGACATTTGAAGCAACGTCGCGGGTTCGGAATGTATGGTCGAACATGAAGTTTTACGTAGCCGGTTTCCAGAGTCTCGGGTAAAGTAGTTGAACTGAAAGTGAGTATTAAATGCTTTGTTGGGATTTCGTTGTCATTCCGTCTGATTTTGATGCGCTGCACATGGATTACCCCTTGGTCCTTCCATCCATCCAGGAGTTCTTCTTCATTCAATGTCATTAGGTCTTCGTCTGATACTACACCTTTTACTGTGTTCATTGTTCGATGTGCGCTTACAGAAACAGGGATGTTACCAAAGGCTACGAGATGTGCGAGTTTGTTGTATTGTTCCTTGTCTTTTAGTTCGAGTAGCAAATCTCCGGTTGCCATCTTTGTTGCCTTATACCCAGCTCCAATGGTCTCTTTTAGGCACTTGGCCACAAGAAATGGGGAAATTGCTCTAGCTTTTGTAGATGATTGTTCGCAGTGGAGGACGTGGAATTTCGGGAAAGGTTCGTTGTTTTTGTTCAAGAATAGTGATGTTGCATCGGTGCGTACCCTTTTCGAGGCACGATCAGTTGAGAAAGGGTTCGGGGATCCCATGGAAAGAAACTACTTGTTCGGCAACAGCGTCTGCCACCCACCGCGGAGCCCAACAAGGGGACGTGGCAGAACATAGAGACAAGTCTGCACAGCGCCAGCAGTATGCCATTGCTATAACCCAATATGGTATACCCAAGGTAGGACAGCCACACCAGGTTAACCCTTGCCGCCAGGAAAAGTCGAAGTGAATGGAAAAGATGAGAGGACAGGACAGATTAAAAGTGGAAGGGAAAGACGAAGATGATGCTAGAGAGAGATAGGAAAAGACGACTACCGGTTTCCCCCGGGCGGGTCAGTCCGGGGGTGCCGTCTACGTGAAGCAGAGGCCAAAGGGGTGTGTTGCCTCCGCCGAGGGGCCTTAAAGGTCCAAACACCCGGCTTCGGCTCAACCCCCAGGATCCCCTTTTCCCCGGACACGGCTAAGCCACGCACGGTTAAACGTGGGAGGGTCCAACCCCCATGTGCTCGGGTCCGTGGTGTCGCAACACACCAAACGCCTGCTCACGCAGACGCCCCTGCGGGGTTGGTCAAGCTTTTTGCAACTACAAATGGGGATATGGTTCTTGCTAGTTTTTCGGTTCTTTCACTATGTACTACTTGGAATCGGGGGAAAATGTCTTTTGGTCTGGTGAACAAGTTCAGAATCTCATCGGTGCGTCCCCTCTTCTGAGGGAGACGATCAAGAAGTCGGGGAAAAGCGGGTGTTCCCATAGCAGTTTGGTGTATTTCGGCAGCAATGGCAGCCACCCACCACGGAGTCCAACAAGGGGACGCTGCAGCACTTAACGTGTAAGGCTGCAGGCGCCAGCCGTACATTGCCGCTATAACCTTATATATAAACCCAAGGGAGGGCACGTACACAAGGTTAACCCAAGCCGCCTATGGAAATTGAGGAAGTAACAGAAGAGAAGAGATGACAGGACAGTGAAGACAGAAAAATAGAGCAGAGAAAGATCGGAGAGGGGGACAGGAAAAGGCGACCACCGATTTCCCCCCGGGTGGGTCAGTCCGGGGGTGCCGTCTACGTGAAGCGGAGGCCAAAGAGGCGTGTTGCCTCCGCCGAGGGGCCATAAAGGTCCGAACACCCGGCATCGGCTCAACCCCCAGGATCCTCTTTTCCCCGGACACGGCTAAGCCGCGCACGGCTACACGCGGGAGGGGCCAACCCCCATGTGCTCGGGTCCGTGGTGTCGCAACACACCAAACGCCTGCTTGCGCAGACGCCCCTGCGGGTGTAGGATTTGTGTGCTCATTTTGATAGATTTTTATGCTGTGTGTGTTGTGTTGTGTTTAATGGCGCATAAGCAACTAAGGCTATCATGCGCCAACCACAAGGTGAAGTTTCTTTTCGACAGTTGGGTCACCTGATCAACAGTCCTTGTCTAGGCAAGAACCCCCAGGATCCCAATAAATTAAAAAACCTCAGTCTTCTTCTCGGAGAAGAGAAGGTGAATGAGGTGTATTATAATGTGAAATGAAGCGCAGGGTCAGATTCATAGTTTTTCGAGGACACCTGCTTCCCTTAAGAAGCTGAAAACGTATGCCATATTTACTAGTGCGTCTTCGCCTAAAATTAATGATGGATGAAAAGGAATGTGTTCATTGTAAAACAAAGTAAAATATTTTTTCTCAGTGTTTCGAGTTTCGTGCATGATATTAATATGTGAATTACGGTAAGTTCATCTCCGCATTTTTCACAAACAGGCTTGTCTTGTTTTGTCAGTAGGAAATTGTGAGTAAGATGCGTGTGTCCAATGCGGAGGCGACATAATATGACTTCGATGAAGCGTTTTTGGTGTGAGCATGACTTCCATTCTTCTATGTTAGGTTTTACTAGATGTAGTTTATTGTTTACTTCTTTTTTCCATGTAGACTGCCATTTATTTCGCAGTTTATGGAACACTAATTTCATGGAATCTTTGTAAGGAATTCTCACATTTATGATTTCTTTATGCCGCGCTTTCGCAGCACATTCATCTGCTTTCTCATTGCCACTGATTCCGACGTGGCTCGGCACCCAACAAAATTTTATGTTGTGTCCTTGGCTTGTGGCTCTTTTTATGTTATGTAGGATGTTGCCGATTAATGGTGTAATTGCATTTCTAGGCTGAAGTGCTGTGAGTACACTTAGTGAGTCTGTGTAAATGATGCTGTTCTCAATGTTTTCATTTATTATTTTTTCTACAGCCACAGAGACTGCGTAACACTCGGCAGTGAAAATGGATGCACACTGAGGTAGGCGTACAGTTTTTTCCCAATTGCCTTGTATCATGGCACTTCCAACGTAGCCTGCTGTTTTTGAACCATCGGTATAAAATGCTGAGTGTTCCGCGTATTTTTCGTTTAGTGCTAAATATTCTTGTAATATATGTTCATGCGGTGTTTGTTTTTTCTGAAATTGCGTTAATGTGAAGTCGCACACAGAGGGCAGGCGATACCAAGGCGGGAGTGGATCGGGATTCTGGGCTATATGAGGCAATGTGTCCATTATATCTAATTCTTGGCATCTCTCTTCAAAGCGGAGAAGGAGTGGTCTTATTGCATGGGGTTTGTTGGTAAACAGTGTTCGCGATGGGCACCTTGTAACTATTTGGTAACAGATATGTTTTGGCAGTGAACGGATTTTTAGAATGTATGAGCATGTGAGCATAGTTCTTCTGTCTGAAAGTGGTGGTTCATTGGTTTCTACATACAGACTGTTTATGGGCGAGGTCTTGTATGCACCAGTTGAAAGACGTAAACCTAAGTTATGTACTGGGTCTAGGCGGTTCAAGTATGACTTCCTTGCTGAACCATACACTATGGAACCATAGTCTAAGCGGGAGCGTATAACGGAGCGATAAATTTGTAGAAGGCATAGCCTATCAGAACCCCAGTGTTTGTGTGAAAGGACTTTAAGTATGTTCAGGGACCGAGATGCTTTCTTTTTAAGCGCGTTTATGTGCGGAAGGAAAGTGAGTTTTTTGTCAAAAGTTATACCGAGAAATTTGTGCTCATTTTGGACAGGTAATTCAGTTTCGTTCAGGTGTAGGGTGGGGTCTGTCTGTAAGCCTCGTTTGAGTGAGAAAAGAATGGCCACTGTTTTCTGTGGAGAAAAGCGGAACCCATTTTTGTCTGCCCATGTTGCCAGTTTATTTAGTGTTAACTGTACTTGTCTTTCGCATGTTGATATGTTGGAGGACGTGCAGGCTATCTGAAGATCGTCGACGTAGACTGAATACATAATGGATCTTGGGATAATTTTGCTAATAGAGTTCATTTTTACAACAAAGAGTGTTGTGCTTAAAATACATCCCTGGGGTACTCCGTTTTCCTGAATGAAATTCTTTGAAAGGGTTGAGCCTAGGCGTACATGGAACGAGCGATTAGATAGGAAGTCTTTTAAGCAGTTCAGCATCCTGCCGCGGATGCCAAGCTCAGCCAGGTCTTTGAGAATCCCAAACCTCCAGGTTGTGTCATATGCCTTCTCTAAATCGAAAAAGACAGCAAGACAGTGTTGTTTGTGTATAAAAGCTTCTCGAACTGTATTTTCAAATCGAACAAGATGGTCAGTTGTGGAGCATGCCTTTTTAAAACCACATTGATGAATGTCGAGAAGTTCGCGAACTTCTAGCACAAAGGTTAGTCTAATATTCAAGACACTTTCAAATGTCTTTGCAAGACAGCTGGTGAGGGCTATGGGCCTATAACTACTGGGGGAAGTTGGTGGTTTTCCGGGTTTCAAAAATGGAATGATAATGGCTTTCTTCCAGGCTTCAGGTATATTCCCCGTCACCCAAACTTTGTTAAAAAGTCCTAAAAAGGCCTCTACGGCAGGTTCGGAGAGATGAGCTAACATTTGATAATGTATCTCATCCGGACCCGGTGCAGTCTGTTTACCAGCGGACAGTACTCTATGGATTTCATGAACTGTAATTAAAGTATTGTAGGGCTCATTTGTGCTACCATTTACCGGCAGTCTTTGTTTCTCAGCGGTATTTCTGAATTTTAAAAATGATTCTGTATAGTGTGATGAACTGGAAACTGCCGAGAAGTATTCCCCCAAAATGTCTGCCTGTTCTTCAATACTTGTCTGTATACCTGGGGCTGTGAGGAGGGGAATAGTGAATAGGGAGTAGCTGCCATTTAGGTTTCGAACCTTCTCCCACATTTGTTTTGATGTAGTTGAGCTGTTTATGGAAGACACGTAGCTTTGCCACGAAGATTTTTCGGCATTGCGGCGGATGTATCGGGCTTTTGCTCTTGCTTTTTTAAAACTGATAAAGTTTTCCGCCGTTGGGTATCTGCGAAAAGTCCCCCAGGATTTGTTTTGTTTCTTTTTCGCTTCTCTACATTCTTGCGTATACCAAATTTTGTGGTTTTGTTTTACTACTCCAGAGGATTGAGGGATAGCTAGGCGCGCTGCGGCGATAATACAGTTAGTGAAAGCTTCATTAAGTTCGTCTATACTCAGATTATTCGAATTTATTTTTTCTAGGCTGGCCTTTTCTCGAAACAGTGCCCAGTCGGCTAAACGGAGCATCCACCGTCGTGGTTTCGTCGGGATTACTTCCGGTGAAGATGTTAGGCTGATTAGTACAGGTAGGTGATCGCTTCCATATGGGTTGTCTAGGACATCCCACTTAAGATCGGTAAAAATTGAGGGCGAACTAAACGATAAATCAATACAGCTCATTTTTCCTGAGCTAGGTGAACAATAGGTTGGTTTTCCCGTGTTTAGTAGACAGAGGTTATTACTCAGTATAAGATCCTCAATAACTTGGCCTCTTGTATCGGTTTTGTCACTGCCCCAAAAGCTGGAGTGTGCGTTAAAATCTCCGACTATCAAATATGGCTTCGGTAACTGTTCTAAAAGGTCTTCCAATTCATGCATAGTTATTCCAAGATGTGGCTCCAGGTATACACAGCATACTGTAATTGTTTTGAATGTGTGCAGGATGGCTGCCACAGCTTCTAATCTGGTTTTAAGATGATGTTCTCGAGCTGCGACCCCATTTTTAACTATAATAGCAACGCCACCCGAGAGCCTGCTTGCCTGCTCTCGGTCGCGGCGGAAGACTTTATAGTTTTTGAGTATGTTTTCGTGTTTAGGACCTAAGTTTGTTTCTTGTAGACACAAGGCTACGGGTGAGTGTGTGGCTAGTAGGTCTTTTATGTCATTTAGGTTATGTAAAAGTCCCCTGCAATTCCAGTGTATGAAAGCCATCTTGTAATTATATGTGTCGAGTAAAAGAAGACTTAGGTAGTGTTTTTAGGCCCCGTGATTCGGGGCTTCTCTCTTTTGTGGCGTTCTAGGGAGCCCCGCCGTTCATTCGACGTCGACGGCACAGGGCTGCCTTGACTTGTGTCCATTGTATCCTCAGATACGCTGGACGTCCGTGCTGGACGCACGCGTGTGTTCAAGCTGGGCCTCGCCGTGTGGAGAGAGGCCTTGAGGCTTGCTGACCTGGGGGTCTGCACAGCCTGCTTTTGATGGGGTGGCGCAGCGCTAGCTGCTTCCACCGAAGGCGCTGGAGGCTCTGCCCCAGCCTCACTGCGTGTGACTTGGGCAGGCCCTGGGAGCCGCTGTGCTGCCGCGCCATTTTGCAGTACAACGGAATAGCTTTTTTTCTGCACCAACGAAAGTCGCTTCCGCGCTTCTCTGAAAGTGATATTTTCTTTTACTTTGAGTGTGATGATCTCTTTCTCTTGTTTCCATGTTGGGCAAGCACGCGAGTAAGCAGGATGACTGCCCTCGCAGTTTACGCAGAGGTGTGGTTGAACTTCACAATTGTCTGAGGGGTGGTCATGGGAAGCACACTTAGCACATGTGGTTTGGCCCCGGCAGCTCTGTGAGCCGTGGCCATACCTTTGGCATTTGAAGCAGCGTCGCGGGTTGGGGATGTATGGTCGAAGTTTCAGTTTGGAGTAGCCTACCTCCACAGAGTCAGGCAGTATGCTCAATGCGAATGTTAGGACGAAGTGCTTTGTTTCGATTTCCTTGCCTTCCCGTCTGATTTTTATTCTGTACACATTTGTGACATGTTGTTCTTTGAGTCCGTTTAGGAGTTCTTCTTCGGTCACATACTTTAGGTCATCGTCAGAAATGACGCCACGAACAGTATTCAGTGATCGGTGGGCGCTGATAGCTATAGGAATGTCCCCAAAGGCTGTTACTCCTGAAAGCTTCTCGTATTGATGCTGGTACAACACCTCCAAAAGAAGGTCCCCATTGGCTAACTTCTTTATTTTATATCCTTGTCCTATGGCGTCAATTAGGGTTCTTGTGACATTGAAAGGAGAGACATGTCGTGCAGTAATTTCTGAGTGCTCACTATGGATTACGTGGAATCTGGGGAAGTTGGTTTTGTTCTTCGTGAAGAACTGAGCAGTGACATCGGTGCGCCCCCTTTTGTGCGGAGGGCGATCAGTTGAAGAAAAAGAACTAGCCATAAAAATTATGCCTTCTTCGGCCACGGTACCAGCCACCACCACGGAGCCCAACGAGGGGACGCGTCGGGAACTTGCAAGCAAGTCCTGCCCACGCCAGCTGTATACCGTAACTATAACCCAATATGGCGTAACTCAGGGTAGTTAGCCACACAAGGTTAACCCTAGCCGCCAGGAAAAAGAACTAAGAAGAGAGGAGGAGACAGGAGAGTTGAGGAAAAGAGGATAGGAAAGTGAAAGGTGGAGAGGAGGACAGGAAAAGGCGACTGCCGATTTCCCCTGGGTGGGTCAGCCCAGCTCTGTGTGAAGCAGAGGCCGAAGAGGTGTGTTGCCTCCGCCGGGGGGCCTTAAAGGTCCGAACACCCGGCATCGGCTCAACCCCCAGGATCCCCCTTTCCCCAGACACGGTTAAGCCGCGCACGGCTACACGCGGGAGGATCCAACCCCCATGTGCTCGGGTCCGTGGTGTCGCAACACACCAAACGCCTGCTTGCGCAGACGCCCCTGCGGGTGTAGGATTTGTGTGTTCATTTTGATAGATTTTTATGCTGTGTGTTCAAGAATATAAAGTTAGCTCACGGGCCCTTTCCAGGCGCCGTGACACGAGATTTTTCTTTTTTGGAGCGGTCGATGGAATCGCGCCGCTCCTTAGGCGCTGACTGCGCCCTCACGTTCGGTGTTGTGTCCATGGCCTCTTGCGAGGCGCTGGACACGCGCTCTTTCGAGCGATGTGGTTGCCTTGAAAGCCTCGCCTCGAAAGACGGGGCCTTGGAGCCCACCAGCCCGGAGGTTGATAGGCCCTCTTTGGATGGCGGAGCAGTACTGGCTGCACCCGCCAAGGGGGCGGATGGCGTCACCGCTGGCTCACTACGCGTGTGCCAGGCAGCCGCCGAAGGCCGTTGTGGTGCAGCCTCCTGATGCACCACTTCGGCGAAGCTGGTTTTTGGCAGGTAGGACACCTGCCGACGTGCCTCTTTAAACGAAATGTTTTGTTTTACTTTAATTGTAACAATTTCCTTTTCTTTCTTCCAGCATGGGCAGGACCGCGAGTACGCGGCATGCTCCCCATCACAGTTCGCACAGTGAAGAGAGTTTTCACAGGATTCAGAGGTGTGTTCATGATTACTGCATTTCGCACAAGTTTGCCGCCCTCGGCAGTTCTGTGAACTGTGCCCAAATCGCTGGCACTTAAAACATCTCAGAGGATTTGGCCCGTATGGCCTTACACGAAGTTTGATGTACCCCGCCTCGATGGACTCGGGCAGAACACTTGAATTGAAAGTGAGTATCAGGTGCTTGGTCTGGATTTCTTTTCCGTCACGCCTCATCTTAATTCGCTTAACGTTGATAACATTCTGTTCACTGAAGCCCTCCAAGAGTTCAGCTTCAGTGAGTTCCAACAAATTGTCGTCTGAGACAACGCCACGGGTGGTGTTCATGGTGCGGTGCGGGGTTACAGTTACTTGGATGTCCCCAAAGGACACTAGATTAGGCAGCTTTTCATATTGCTTCTGATCATGGAGCTCCAAGAGGAGATCACCACTGGCCATCCTCGATGGCTTATAACCTGGCCCAAGAGCATCAGTAAGGGATTTAGAGACTAGAAAAGGGGAGATTGTTCGTACTTGTTTTCCTGCTTTTTCCGAGTGAATTACATGAAATTGTGGAAAGTTTTGTTTTTGATGTCCAAAGAACTGGAACACGTCTTCGGTGCGCCCTCGTTTCAGACGGCGATCAGGAAGTGATGGATATATGGATTTGTCGGCAGCAACGCCAGCCACCCACCATGGAGCCCCCAACACAGGGGACGCTGCAGGGCCTGTAAACACAGGTCCCGCAGACGCCAGCTGTACGTCACCACTATAACCGAATATGAAATAACCTAGGTTGGTTACTCACACAGGGTTAACCCTCGCTGCCAAGAAGATCGGAAGTAATATGGAAGTGAGTAGAAGACAGGAGAGATGAAGAGGCGAGAGAGAAAGACGAAGATTGGAGAGAGAGACAGGAAAAGGCAACTACCGATTTCCCCCGGGTGGGTCAGTCCGGGGGTGCCGTCTACGTGAAGCCGAGGCCAAAGGGGTGTGTTGCCTCCGCCGAGGGGCCTTAAAGGTCCAAACACTCGGCATCAGCTCAACCCCCAGGATCCCCTTTTCCCCGGACACGGCTAAGCCGCGCACGGCGACGCGCGGGAGGGTCCAACCCTCGTGTGCTCGGGTACGTGGTGGCGCAACTCACCAAACGCCTGCTTACGCACACGCCCCTGCGGGGTAGAAGCAGCGTTGACACAAGGACGTAGGTCAGCTTAGGTACCACTATTAGACGGAACATGCACGCGTGTGGCTGTTGTTCTTTAAAGTGCCATCTGCTAGCGCCCGCTCGGCACAGGCACAGAGTGCGGCTGAGGCAGTACGCTCCATGCATTGTCTGCAATTACACCGCGCAGTGCTTGGTAGTAGCAGACGACGCACAGAGCGCCAGTGGCTTTCTGCACCAAGCGGGTGCCAGGCACCAGCAGATGGCACCTCATGGAGCATTGGTCACATGCTCGATTGTTCCCTCTTACAATGATAAATCCTGTACGTTGCATTGTTCCAGGCTAAGATCGTTGCTGTTACACGTGAATGATTCAATAAATTTTATGGCACGTCCTTCCAAAATAAATCGCGCTACCATAAACCCTCCAAGATGTGTTACCAAAAAGCCCACATTGGAACCCTCGTGATCCTTCGTTGCAAGCAACGTTGCTTGTAACTGCACTCAAAATAAACGTGCGCGTCACGATCGAGTGCTAGCACGAAACAATTCCCGCTTTCCCCACGTCGTGACCGATCGATGCGCGAGGCAGCACTCAAGACTACGCGTTTCTTGGCTCGGGAAGCACACCGGCGGCTTTGACGCGTCATAGTTTGCCCCTCACGCAGTAAGACTTGTAGCTGCTTTTTATTATTCGCAGTATGAAATACTGAAACTTACAATAATGACACGTACCTGAGTTGCAGCAGTGGATGACCTTGGTCTTTTCAGCATGTATACTCTCGAGTTTGCTGTGGCACTTGAACGTTCGAGTCCGGCTGCAGGTACTGCCTATAATGCTTCCTCTGATTTTGGGACATTGCGACGTTCGAAGCCAAAATTTTTCACTGGGGCGAACACTGCGGGGCAGTTCAATGTGACTATACGGACTATATTAATAGAAAGGTGTAAGCAATACCTAGTCGCGATCACGTCAACTGCAAGCTTTTAGTAAGCTTTAGTAAGCTTGGCTTCGCCTCGCCTTAGTGATCAGAATCACGGTATTACTGACGACATCACACAATGCTAGGCCAATGTCAAATCATAACGGGTTAGATTATAAAGGTCCTTATGTCACTAAAAATGCGAAAAAAATGTTCTAATTTATTTGTTTGGCGTGATTACAGCCAAATGCCTCATACGCAAGGATGTTATTGAACATCGTTTGCCGTGAAAGCTTGTAAAGTTGCTGAAAGCCGTGAAAGAATTAAGAAAAATGACGAACTGATAAGTTGTTCATTTTAAATAACCTTATAAATAAAGGATTTAGAAAACTGACATGGAGTGCGGAGGCATACATATCAAGAAACAAGGAATGCATGCATATACGATTGATTGATTAAATGTTTTTGCTTATGGGATGGCGAAAGGGTAAATGTGCTTTGCGTTTCTGTTTCTTCGTAAGTCTTATTTTGCTAGCACAAGATGCGATGTAAACAAGCTAGAGAAACACAACAACTGAGAAGATGGTTTTCGGATATTGCAATAGAGAAAGATACTATATCTTAATTTTACTCATGCTTGCTCATCAATTAAGATGCACACACACATGCCAGACAAGAAAATGGCTAGATGAATTTTTGTGCCATGTGAACTGATCCTACCACAGAGTCAACCATGATCGATGTCATTGCATATTTAGTGGCAATGCTACCATAATTTCGTGTGGCAGCACATTCCTAGAAGCGGCGCGCACAATCTAAACTTTAATAAAGCATGTCGTACCTATGCTATATTTACTCGGCAAGGATCTGAGTGGCGTTGCAGAAGTCGTGGGCAGCTTTTTTCGTTGCGGGGTGCTCTTTTCGTCGCAACAATAGACTGGATTTTTTTACAAGTACTGCTCCAAGAGGGCACATATGTCAGTGGCAAATGGAGGCCTTAGGAGAACACTTGACATTATATAAAGCAGGCAGCGCAGCATCTCTAGGGCACCCAAGGGGCAGCGGGGGGATCAAAGTTGGAAGCAAGTAGGTCCGCGAGTAGGGGCCTCGGCGAGCCCCAACCCATGGAGCAATCTGGATTGTGGTTTTGGTGTCCCCATTGCCGCTTCCGTGTTCTTGAGGCGTGTGGTGTCGCGGCAACTGCACTCCAATATAATAAGAAATAATGGTACGTTGTTACAACTAGTAAATAAAAACTATTAAAGAAATATCCAGCCACCACTAAATTGCTATGCTGAGTTCTGCCCCACCGCGGCCAGTTAATCCCCGCTATAATGCTCTGCTTGGAGTGCACCTGCTGCTTCTAGAACAATTACTTTTGTATAATTCTGGTTCTTCAGAAACCTTGTGCTTATGATCTGTATTTCAGCGCCCAATGTGTCACACGCAGCTTCGGTGCAATTACAATTAAGCTTGTAATTCCTCTTCATTTATCACTCGAGCAGAAATGTGCAGTCTTTTGTTAATTAGTTTGTATGCATGATCACCGTTTCTAAACAGAAACAAGCTGTTTAAGGTTTCATTGTTTCGGCGGTGTCATTTTGCATAATAATATCCATGTGCATATATGTAAATGATGAGCTCCTACGTTAACGATGCGTGTGCTGCATTGCTGCGGCATGAAAAGCAGTTTTTTTTTCTTTTCTGTAAGCCGCATTGGCCGCGCGCTCTTGGCCTTCGTATAATATATTTTCCGGCCTAACAGATGCGGTCAGCTGCTTGACAATGCATGACAGAGCGATGAACCTAACGTGCATGCCCAGGCAGAGAAGTTGCAACGCAAACGCTTACTTCCAAAACTCTTTTTGATTACTGCTGGGCCACGATTTTGTAGCGATGCCTTCCGCTCGATCATATGCCCCTCTTATCATCCACCGCTCATGGCCGGCTAGGCCGGTATTTTGTAGCGATGCCTTTAATGTAATGTCTTTACGCGCTTATCGCGCTTTGTCAGTGGTCGGAGCGACGGTCCGCTCGCATTATCAACGGGATCAGCCGGCCGTGAGCGGTGGATGATAAGACTAGAGTAGAATAAGTCATAATGCCTTGATACAAAATCGCGGCCCTGATCGCTTTGATAACGCGGGCGGGGCGTCGCTCTGACCCCTGACAAAGTGCGAAAAGGAATATCATCGGATATTCCTTTTCGCAAAATCGCGGCCCGCGCGCGCTGAAATTTTTTTATTGCGCTCAGAGAAATCTGATCATGCCACTCTACATGACGCGGTGGGCAAAATGAATGAACGCCAACAACCGTGTTCATTGGCCACGTATACAAAACACACAAACGATTGATGTCAAATTCATAATTACTCTCATGAGTTGGGATGTCATTTTAAGAATGCTTAAGCCTAATGCAGTTCTCAACATTTTTTATCATTAAGCTTCTGTACAACTGTACAACTTTGTGCCTTCCACCCATGGAGGAAGGAAAAAACTTGAAAAAAAGGATTTTTTCCTTCCTCCATGCTTCCACCCACTACTGTTGTACGGCACTGCTTTAGTAGTATTTTTCTTTTCTATTTTGGTTTGGGTGATGCAGCGGTCCAGTCGAAGTCGCATGCCAATCCGCATCCATAGAGTCCACGGTCATAGCCACAGCTGTCATCTAAGCGAGAACGACTGCGTTGCACTGTGTTAAGCTCGAGATGCTTGTATTCGTTGAATATGAAGTGGACATGACCACTGCGGTTGTCAGGCACACCGGAGTGCAAACTTTAACCCAGAGAATGTCGTGGATTTCGATCCAATTTTCCCCTACGACGTGTGGTGGAACGGCGATGCGGCGGAGTGCTGCACATGGCTGGTAAGTTCCACTCATTCGTTAATAAGCACACCTTAAATGTTTATACGACTAACATTTCGAACAATTTAATCTTCACCGGCATGTGCTTTGTCCCGCTCATTGTGCAGTAAGCATATGGCAGATGCAATCTCGTAGCGTGACTTTGGGGTTTAGGCCTGGCTGCTCGAGACGTATCTCCTTTGATTAGAGTCTCGGGCAGTCTGCGACATGTGTGGAAGTGTCGGCGTTATGAAATGGGGAGGGGGTGAAGCACGCACTGCCGCGGACGCTCAAGGTAGACGCTGCTTCGCAGGAGGAGCCATCGGCGTAAATGTGTGCTTTTGGCAGTTATCAGCAGAATTTTGGTTTTGGACACAATTTTGGGCGCAAATGTTAAGCGGCTCCATATTTAGTCTGATGGAATGACATATGCCACATGAGAACCCGTCTACTGCATGAACGGGTATCTGTCGTGTAGTGGACATGAGAGCCACGCTTGCAAATGCTTTGCATTCATGAAAGGATGAAACGACAGTAATGCCAGGGGGAGACCAGAGTAACTGATATTCTGGCCTGATTTGTTATTATGACACTTGAATGTTTATCACCTAGCATTGCTGCCTGTCGGCAGTGTCAGCTTTGTAATGCTTTGTTAAATGCAATGCAGAAACTGAAGAAATGGTGCTGCACACGTCGAAAAGGCTCAGGAAGCCTGTATTGTCCTTAGAAAAGGGCAAGAAGAGCACCAAAGGAAAGGTGTGGCAACTGAAAGTTGACAAGATTTTAGATTTATATGTTGTTACTGATTTGTGTCATGTGGCTGTGCTTTATATAAAAAAATGGCGCTACATGCTAGCATTTTTTACCCAAGCCCAAACCGCATGAGAGCGATTGTGTGCGCGACGGCGACGAGCGACGGCTTCGAGCGACGTAACAAGCCGTCGCGCAAACTGATCGCTCGTTCTTGTCGCTTGATCGCTCGGTTCTGGAAATCTACAATTCGTCGCCCGGAGCGACTAGCCAATAGCGCGAAGCCAGAACAGGATGTACATCAGTCAAGTACAACCGATTGTCGCACGGAACAAGCGAATGACTCAATTTTGATACGCACAAAGAACCTAGTGCAAGACCTTAAGAAATATTTATGGTGCTCTTTACAGTAAAACGCATCAAGTTAAACTAATAGAGCATGCGTCACACCACTTACGGCGCGTATTTGCTGCCCTCATACCAGCAACACCGGGGAGACAACGCTCAAAGTCATCGCTCGCGTGTGGTACGATTTCTAGGCGACGAGCGAACGCGACCGCCATCTCCGTCACGTCACTAGTCGCTGTCGCGCGCAAGATCGCGTGCATGCGGTTTACACTTAAGGCTTGTTGAAGGCCTTACAAGAGCATTGCATCTCTTTGCAAAGGAAGTGAGCTCTGCAGTGGACACAATGTAGTGCATATTCGTGCACGAAGACATTTGTGTGTGGCTTTCTATGACCTCAAATTGCACTTCCATGTCTGTGCTCATGTTATTGTGCAATTTTTACAGGAATTATAACTGCCATGGCCTCTATGGCACCTTTGTCACAGGACCATGGTAAGAGTATATTTTTTGTACAGCACTGTCCAGTTTCAAGCACCAATTTTTTCTAGTTGTGCAGTACTTCACACTCACTGATATTCGTCCATGCTCAGCAGTGCTCACTCACTGCCACTACCTTACAAATGTACCTTTTTCCAGCAAGCGACCCCTCTGGCAGCCGCCACTTCAACTAAATTTGATGGGCAAGACACACACGCACCCGCCGCTTCTCGCCTCTACGCAAACCATGGTAGCGTTTGACCAAGCAGTCTCTTGCGACGGCTGTCCCTGCTTTTTTTTTTCCTTCTGTCGCTTGTGTTGCTGAAGTAGCTTCTCATTGTCCTGCTTTAGCGCGCGTGTATTTGCTCACATCTAGCAATAACACGTTTACATTTACCGACGCAATGGCAGCATGCTGATGCGATGTGCAGGCCATTTGTAACCAAGATTTGAGAGATGCGCCGGCGTTTGTTCTTCAGCAGCTTGGTCAGTACTTTGACTCAACTGGCGAAGGCATGTGTGAGCGTCAAACGCGCCGCGGAAGGACTTTCTTCAGGATAAACTCGACCGTCGTTTTGAGTGGCTCGACTTGAAGGAGGCGGTCAACAGACGCATACATGTGCGTACGTGCTTGCCCTCAAGAGCGGGCATGCAAGCAGCTCACCATGATGAACAAACAACATGCAAAACTTCTGCACACGTACTACGAGTGTACTGCAGGGCAAGTTTTGTTTTATATCGAGATATGTATCGTATATGGCATGGTACTGGGGACTAAGTGGACGCAACACATACGGGGGGTAAGCAGAATGTAAGTGGATGCAACACGTTGTTTTGTCAGGTGCGTAAAGCTTCATTTGCCTGCAAAAAGTAAGACTCCAGTTTTGTATAATGCGGCACCGCGGGTGCGTCGCTTTGGCCTCGCACGATGCATTCTGATCGGCTGTGTGGCGAGATTCTTTTCGTTTGGCCCCACGTAACTGTACAGCTATTTCCGCCTGCATGCGGTAGCACGTTCTTAATCCAATAGTAAAATCCGTGAGGTATACATACCCGTAGATTAAAACATCGCCGTGACTTCTGAGTCGGTCGTAGGGCGAGAAGTGCAATAATCACAGCGCTAGCGTCATGCTGTTACCAGAACGCAGGCTTACCTCACTCAGCAAGAATTGCGTGATAACTCACTGATAACATGGGGTATTTTTTTTAATTTGACCGTGCTCGCCACTCCAGTACAATGTTCACCATTCCACGCCGGTTTGTGCAATCGACGGTAGAGAAAGTGCCTGCATGAGATTTGTCGCAAACGCTGCGCCTATCACTCGAGCGTTAGTTCACAGAGCCTTTTCATCGACAAAAGTGCTTGCAGTCTTTCCCACGAACAGCTAAGTGTTTCCTTTAACCAATATTCTTGCCCAGATCACGAGAAAAATTATTGATCAGCAACTCAAGCTCAGGAAATTGCCGCGGATCATGCAAGGGTTCACGCACTCACTTCGCACACCTGCCCTGCGATAATGGCGGCGCGGCATGGAATGCAGCTGGGGCATGCGCATGCGCATAGCTGAATTGGAAAAAGGTCTATTCATTTGAGCCTACAGGCACTCATCATCATAGATTTCCAACCGTTTTCACTTTTTCACATTTGCTCTTATGGTGTCACTGATGCCTACTCATGCTAACATTGATTCATGCCCGGTCATGTCAGAAATTTCACGAGATCGAAGCGGGTTCTATATTTCACTTTTTTTTCTTGACCAAATAGATATGGTGGGCACGCCATTCAAAAGCATGCAACTGAATTTTGTTTTTAACAGAACCTAACAGTTTACCAGAAAAAGCTACCAAAGACCAACTGCTAAAGGCTACATTTTCATGCGGAATGCTTTTTCTCAAATTCGAAAGTATCTGTGAAGCAACATAAACGGAACATGGACACATAACTATTATTATATAGTATATACAAACATAAAGGATATAGGTTGTATGGTCTCCCTCTTTAAAAGAAAATTAAAAATTTCTAAAAATTTGAGAAATGGTACATTTTACAATATTGTAAAACCGATTTCACCTTTCATTTTTCAGTGCCTGAAGATGGCTTATGTAGCCATATGAAAAGCATGATGCCGAAAGACTTTGGTAGGAAAATGTTTTGTTTGACCTTAATTGTAGTTAGGGGTGTGCTAAAATTCGCAACTTTCAAATAATGAATCGAATCAAATAGTCACTATTTGTAAATGTGAATATTTTATTAATGCTTTTCAAGTATATGAAAACGTCAGCTATGCCCAAATTGGAGCAAAAGTATGGTAAATTCTCACCCCCGCGGGCATAGTATAGGCAAAGCATAAGAACTTGCATAGTAGAGCAGGCTACGCCGCTTAGGTAGCCATACTTTACAGGCTATACAGCGATGATTTGCACTCTGCAGAGTCCTGTGCATGTGAATATAATGCTCAATTTCTGCATTTAATAAACGCTTCATAATGTACTATATCTTCTTTCTGGGGTTTTACGTGCCAAAACCAGTTCTGATTATGAGGCACGCCGTAGTGGAGGGCTCCGGATTAATTTTGACCGCCTGGAGTTCTTTAACGTGCACTACAACGCAAGCACACGGGCGTTTTTGCATTTCGCCTCCATCGAAATGCGGCCGCCGCGGCCGGGATTCGATCCCGCGATCACGTGCTCAGCAGCGCAGCGCCTTAGCTGACTAAGCCACCGCGGCGGGTATAATGTACTATATAATGACAGAAACATGCTAATAGAATGTGAACACCATTTGATGATGTATGGTGCTTAATGGCGCAAGGGCCAGATATAGCCAAAGAGCGCCAGGCTGGTGTTCATGAGTTGACAATGGAGCAATGAATTGCGAAAGGTAGATGTGTCGTGGCTGTAAAAGGGCCTAAAAACAGTCGCTGTAAAATGCGTAAAATGTATATGTAATAAAATTGTGGCAATGGCTAATGATTGATTGATTGTTGGAGTTTAGTGGCGCAAGGGCCAGGTATGGCCAAAGAGCGCCATGACAGTATTAGTTCGCGCCAAGACGATGGTAATGGCTTGTTAGTGGTAGATGAATAGGGAGTTATATGAACATTAGATGTGGCATGGCTGTAAAGGGGCCTAAAATCGGTCGCTGTAAAGTGCGTAAAATCTATAAGTAATAAGATTATGGCAATGAGTGATTATGTGTACTATGGACATGAAGAATGCATTGCGAAAGAATGATATGAGTTACAAAAAATTAAAGATACAAGTATTGGCCAGAAGCACAAGTGCCTAAACAGAGCCCTTGAAACACAAGGGCCTGGAGGCATGTGCAGTTAAAAAACTATCGCAGCAACATCCTCTAGAGAGAGGATGCACTACGAACTTATTGGGCTAATCACATGTAGCACAACATCTTTCAAGAAAGCAAGGACTGCGTTGGTGCTGAAAAGTGGTTCATTACCGAGAAACATAGCGGGATGCAGAGGAACACAATAGCGATATGCGAGAGGAAAATGTTTCTTTCTTTCTCTTTCGGCCTCCCGACACTCCAAGAGGACGTGGAGGACGGTGAGCCTGTCGCCACATCTACCACATGTTGGAGGATCATTTCCATTCAACAGAAAATTGTGAGTACCATATGTGTGTCCTATTCTGAGACGACAGAATAGGACATCAGTACGTCGTGTTTTAGTTGTACAGGGCCAGAAACCTAACTGTGGCTTAATCAAGTGGAGCTTATTAGTTGCTTCAGCGTCCCACAGACGCTGCCAGTGGCCTCGCAGTTTCCTTCGCAAAAAAGGCTTCAGATCTGTGGAGGGAATAGCAGCAGCAGGATTAATAGCTTGTGATGTAGTTGATTTGGCCAACTGGTCTGCGAGCACATTGCCCTCGATGCCTCTATGGCCAGGCACCCAGCATATTATTACATGTCTATGAGATTGGTAAATGTTGCACAAGAGTGAGTAAAGCTCAATAAAAACAGGATTTTTATGCTTTTGTAAAGATGTTAGTGCTTTTACAAGACTTAACGAGTCTGTGAATATTATTGCTTTTTCTAGTTTTAATTTCTTGATATGTTTCACCGCAGACAGTACTGCGTATGCTTCTGCTGTGAAGATACTTGTTAGGGGGTTCAATACATCAGATTTAGAAAAGGAGGGGCCAACAGCTGCATAAGATACGCCAGCATGGGACTTGGATGCGTCGGTATAGAATTCCGAGCACGAGTACTTCGATTGAAGTTCGCGGAAATGCATTGCAATTTCGAGCTCGGGAGCGTGCTTTGTGACCTCTACAAAGGATAGATCACATTCTATCACCTGCCACTCCCAGGGCGGTGAAAGCTTAGCTGGAGGCATTAGGCGATGTTCTAGAAGTGGGATGTCCATCTCTTCGCTAAGTTCTCTTACACGCAATGAGAAAGGCCGCCTCATAGAGGGTCGATTATAGAAAAGCGTTGCACACTTCAAATCATTAAGGGTTGCAGAACAAGGATGTTCACGATCGGAGTGTACTTTGAGAAAATAGGTGAAGCTGATGTATGTTCTCTGGAAATGGAGTGACCACTCATTGGACTCTACGTATAAACTTTCGACGGGGCTTGTTCTGAATGCGCCAGTGGCCAGGCGGATACCTAGATGGTGGACGGGGTCTAGCATTTTTAGCGCACTCGGGGCGGCAGAGTGATATACTACGGCACCATAGTCCAATCGTGACCGAATGAGGCTCTTGTGAAGGTTCATTAAACACTTCCTGTCGGTGCCCCAGGATGTGTGAGATAAAATTTTCAGTAAGTTCATTGTTTTTAGGCATTTCGCCTTTAGATGTTTATGTGGTTAATGAAAGTAAGCTTAGAGTCAAGTATGATGCCTAAAAATTTGTGTTCTTTGTTCACAGGTATTTGTTGTCCATACATTTCGATAGTTGGATCTGCAACAAGACCTTTCTTCCTGGTGAAAAGAACACAAGAACTTTTGTGGGGGTTTACTTTGAACCCGTTTTCCTTTGCCCACTTGGACACTTTGTTGAGCCCCTGCTGTACCTGTCTCTCGCACACTGCGAGGTTACAGGACTTGAAGCCTATCTGTACGTCGTCCACGTAGATGGAATAAAAGATAGCTGGTGGTAAAGAAGCACGCAGCGTGTTCATTTTAACGATAAAGAGTGTGCAACTGAGCACACCTCCTTGGGGTACACCAGTTTCCTGCACAAAAGGTCGTGATAAAACATTGCCAACTCGAACACGGAATGTGCGATTCAGTAGATAACTTTCAATCATATTTAACATATTACCACGTATACCAAAGTGGGAGAGGTCTCTCAGTATGCCAAACCGCCATGTGGTGTCGTAGGCCTTTTCTATGTCTAAAAATACAGACAAGAAGAACTGTTTGTGAACAAAAGCTTCGCGTATCTGCGCCTCAATACGTATCAAGTGGTCAGTGGTGGATCGACGCTCGCGAAAACCACACTGGTATGGATCAAGCAGTCTGTTTGATTCTAGGAAATGTAATAGGCGACGGTTTATCATTTTTTCGAAGACTTTGCAGAGACAGCTTGTTAGTGCTATGGGCCGATAACTCGATACAGAGGATGGATCCTTCCCCTGCTTCAGGATAGGGATCACTATGGCCTCTTTCCAGGCAGATGGGATCTCGCCGGAGGTCCATATAGAGTTATACAGACAGACAAGGGTTTTCTTCGTTTCAGAGGGTAGGTTCTTCAACATTTCATATAATATGCGGTCAGAGCCTGGGGCAGATTGGTTGCAACAGGCGAGTGATGCATGAAGCTCTGCTAAAGAGAAAGGTAAATTATATGGCTCGTTCCCGGTGCTCTTCCGGTCTAGTTTTTGTTTTTCTATTGCTGCTTTGTATTTTGTGAATTCCGGAGAATAGTGCGATGAACTCGACACATGTTCAAAATGTGCACCCAGGTGGTTCGCTTGGTCTTCCAAGCTGTCGCCCTGCGTATTTACCAAAGGGAGTGAATATGTTTGTCGTCCTCTCACCTTGTTAACCCTGTTCCATACTTTGGCCTCATCTGTATACGAGTGTATACCTGATAAAAACTTCTGCCAACTCTCTCTTCTGGCCTGTCGGCGCGTTCTCCTGCCTTGTGACTTTATCTTCTTAAAGTTGGTAAGATTCTCCGCAGTAGGTGAATCACGTAGCAACCCCCACGCTTTGTTCTGTTTCCTACGAGCGTTCCTACATTCGTCGTTCCACCATGGGACACGGCGTTTGCATGCCACACCACTTATTTCGGATATGCATTTAGAAGCGGCATCAATTATGAAGGCAGTGAAATACTCTACAGAAGCATCAATTCCTAACGAAGACATGTCAGCCCAGGAGATATTGCTAGTAAGAGTTCGAAATTTATCCCAATCTGCTGTATCAACCTTCCATCGAGGGGCTTGTGGTGGAGACTTATTTTCTGTGGTTGCTCTCAGTAATATGGGGAAGTGATCGCTCCCGTAAGGATTTTTGGTAACTTCCCATTCAAGTTCAGGAAATAGACACGGGGAAGCTATGCTAAGATCTATAGACGAAAAGGTTCTGTTTGCGAGACAGTAAAATGTAGGTTCCTTCTTGTTCAGGAGACACGCGCCAGAGGAGAAAAGAAATTGTTCAACAAGACGACCTCGCGCATCGATACGAGAGTCGCCCCACAGACTACTGTGCGCATTAAAATCGCCAAGAACAAGATAGGGTTCTGGCAATTCATCTATAAGGGACTGAAATTCATGTTTATGTAAGGGGTAATGGGGGGGTATGTAAAGTGAGCAGATGGTGATGAGCTTGTTTAGAAGAACAAGTCGAACTGCCACTGCTTCAAGGGGCGTTTGTAGCTGCAAACGTTGGCATGCTATGCTTTTGTGTATTATGATGGCAACACCGCCTGATGATGCGACAGCATCATCCCGATCTTTACGAAACGTAACATACTGTCGGAGAAAGTTTGTATGTTTTGATTTTAAGTGTGTTTCTTGTACACACAGCACTTTTGGATTGTGTTGGTAAAGGAGTTCTTGGATATCGTCGAGGTTCCTAAGAAGGCCTCTGACGTTCCACTGCATAATTTGCGTGTCCATAGTGAAGGTAAGTTGGTGCTGTGTGTACGAAGAAGAACGTGTTTTAGCCTACAGAGCCGTTTGCGGCCCTGTAATTTTGGTTCTGTCTTTTCTAGAGCGGTCCAAAGAATTTGGCCGCTCTTTAGGTGCTGACTGCACCACCTTGCTTGGAGTAGTGTCCATAGCCTCTTCCGAAGCGCTGGACACTCGCTCTAACGAGCGATGTGTACGTCGTGTAGCCTTCGCCTCGAGGGACGAAGGCTGTGGCCCCACCAGCCCGGAGGCCGATGGGTCCTCCTTAGCCTCTGAGCTGCGATGGCTGCTGCCAGCGCTAGTAGAGGCCTCTGGTGTGGCCGATTTCGAGAAGGGCAGGGCAGCCTTAGCTGCTCCCACCATGGGGGCGGGTGGCAGTCGCTTCAGTACGCTGCGCGTACCTTGGGCGACCGCCGGGGTCCGTCGTGATGCTGCCCCCTGTTGCACCACTTCGGCAAAAGAAGTTTTCATGGAAAATGAAGGCGAAAGACGCTGTCGTGCTTCCCGGAAAGTGATATTCTCTTTGACTTTGATCGTAATTATCTCTTTTTCTTTCTTCCAGGCTGCGCAAGATCTGGAATATGCAGGGTGGCTGCCATCGCAGTTTGCGCAATGGGCCTCAGCAGTACATTCATCGGCAGAGTGATCTTTTGCAGCGCATTTCGCACAAGTTAGTTGTCCTCGGCAGCGTTGAGAGGCATGGCCAAACCTCTGACACTTGTAGCAACGTCGTGGATTCGGAATGTAAGGTCTTACACGCAGTTTAAGGTAGCCTGTTTCTATTGCATCTGGGAGTGTGCTAGAGCCAAAAGTAAGTACTATGTGTTTGGTTGGTAGTTCTTTGTTGTCGCGCCTGATTTTGATGCGTTGTACATTTATAACGTTTTCTTCTTTCCATCCATTCAGGAGTTCTTCGTCAGTCAAGTCCATGAGGTCGCTGTCTGAAACCACACCCTTGACGGTGTTCATTGTTCGGTGTGCGCTGACAGATATGGTTTTATCGCCAAATGCCACCAGGTTTGTGAGTTTTTCGTACTGCATTTTGTCTTTTACCTCAATCAGAAGGTCACCACTTGCCATCTTGGTGGCTTTGTAGCCACTTCCAATGACCTCCGTAAGACATTTTGACACTAAGAAGGGTGAAATGTTTGTCGCTTTTTTGTCGGCGTTTTCACAGTGAATCACGTGGAAACGTGGAAAAATTTCGGTGGCCTTTGTGAAGAAGTTGAATGATTCATCGGTGCGCCCTCTTTTTATGAGAGGGCGATCAGGGAGTTTGGGGTATGAAGAAGCCATACAAATTAGTGACTTCGGCAGCGGTGCCAGCCGCCCACCGCGGAGCCCAACAAGGGGACGCGACAGGGTTGTTATGAACAAGACCTGCCAACGCCAGCTGTACACAACCACTATAACCAAATATGATATAACCAAGGTTGGCTATCTCACACAAGGTTAACCCTAGCTGCCTGGAAAATCAGAATATAAGAAGTAAGAAGGAGACAGGAAAGATTGAAAGTGAGAGAAAAAGACGAAGATTGAAGAGGAGGATAGGAAAAGGCAACTACCGATTTCCCCCGGGTGGGTCAGTCCGGGGGTGCCGTCTATGTGAAGCCGAGGCCAAAGGGGTGTGTTGCCTCTGCCGGGGGGCCATAAAGGTCCGAACACCCGGCATCGGCTCAACCCCCAGGATCCCCCTTTCCCCAGACACGGCTCAGCCGCGCACGGCTACACGCGGGAGGGTCCAACCCTCATGTGCTCGGGTCCGTGGTGGCGCAACTCACCAAACGCCTGCTTGCGCAGACGCCCCTGCGGGGAGCAATGGCTAATGAGGTGCACTGTGATCACGAAAGAACAAATTGCAAGATAATGACGATAGGCGAAAATATATCACAGATAAATCTTTTTTTTAGCACTACTGCCTTGACAAACCCTTTGAAAACGTAAGGGCCTGGAGGCGCGTGCTATGCAAAACTACTGTCGCGGTGACATCCTCTGAAGAGAGGACGCGCTACCAAACTATTGGGGAAATAACATGCAGTACAACATCACTCTGAAATTCCAGAACAGCTTTAGTGCTAAACAGAGGTTCGTCGCCAAGAAACATAGCAGGGTGGAGAGGGAGACGGTACTGGTACGCTAAAGGGAAGCGTCTTTTTCTCTCTCTTTCGGCTTCCCTGCACTCCACGAGCACGTGTCGCACGGTAATCCTCTCTCCACATCTACCACAGGTTGGAGGCTCATTACCCGTCAACAGAAAATTGTGAGTTTCATATGTGTGTCCTATTCTGAGACGGCAGAATAGGACATCAGTTCGTCGTGTTTTAGTTGTACAGGGCCAGAAACCTAACTGTGGCTTAATCAAGTGGAGCTTATTATTTGTTTCACTGTCCCACATGCGTTACCAGTGGCTTCGCAGTCTCGTTCGCAAAAAAGGCTTGAGATCTGTGGCAGCAATAGTACTGCTAAGATTGGTAGCTTGAGATGTAATTGCTGTGGCCATTTGGTCTGCTAGCACATTACCCTCGATGGATCTATGACCAGGAACCCAGCATATTGTCACATGTCTACCAGATGAGTAGATATTGCACAAATATGAGTAAAGTTCAATAAAAACAGGATTTTTGTGTTTCCTTAAAGACATTAGTGCCTTTACGACACTTAATGAGTCCGTGAATATTATTGCCTTTTGTAGTTTTAATTTCTTAATGTGTTTAACCGCACACAGTACTGCATAGGCTTCTGCAGAGAAGATACTTGTATATGGGTTCAATACGTCTGATTCAGAAAAAGATGGACCGACAGCCGCGTAAGATACGCCAGCATGTGACTTTGACGCGTCGGTGTAGAATTCAGAGCAAGAGTATTTCGATTGGAGTTCACGGAAATGCATTGCGATTTCGAGTTCAGGAGCGTGCTTTGTGACCTGTACAAAGGATATATCACATTCTATCACCTGCCACTCCCAGGGCGGTAACAGCTTACCTGGAGGCATTAGACAGTGTTCGAGAAGTGGGACATCCATTTCTTCGCTAAGTTCTCTCACACGCAGTGAGAAAGGACGTCTCATAGAGGGTCGGTTATGAAAGAGTGTAGTACATGACAAATCGTTAACAGTTTTATAACACGGATGTTCATGATTAGAGTGGACTTTGAGGAAATATGTGAAGCTGATGTATGATCTCTGCAGATGGAGTGACCATTCATTCGATTCTACGTATAAGCTTTCAATAGGGCTTGTTCTGAAAGCACCGGCGGCCAGGCGGATGCCTAGATGGTGAACGGGATCTAGCATCTTTAGTGCGCTTGGGGCGGCAGAGTGATATACTACAGCCCCATAATATATTCGCGAACGAATCAGACTCTTATAAAGCTTCAGTAGACACTTCCTGTCGCTGCCCCATGTTGTGTGAGATATAATCTTCATTAGGTTCATGGTTTTTAGGCATTTTGTCTTGAGATACTTTATCTGGGGAATGAAGGTAAGCTGAGAGTCAAGTATGATGCCTAAAAACTTGTGTTCTTTGTTCACAGGTATTTGCTGTCCATACAGTTCTACACAGGGATCTGGTATCAGGCCTCTCCTTCTCGTGAAAAGAACACAAGAACTTTTGTGGGGGTTAACTTTAAACCCGTTTTCATCTGCCCACTTGGATACCTTGTTCAAGCCCTGCTGTACCTGTCTCTCGCACACTGCGAGGTTACAAGACTTGAAGCCTATTTGTATGTCGTCCACGTAGACGGAATAAAAAATTGCCGGTGGTAATGAGGCGCGGAGTGTGTTCATCTTAACGACAAAGAGTGTGCAGCTGAGCACGCCTCCCTGGGGTACACCAGTTTCGTGTATAAATGGACGTGACAATACATTGCCGATTTTGACGCGGAAGGTACGATTAGACAAATAGCTTTCTATTAGGCTTAGCATATTGCCATGGATGCCCATGCGCGACAAGTCTCTCAAGATTCCGTAACGCCACGTTGTGTCGTACACCTTCTCCATATCGAGGAATATCGATAAGAAAAACTGTTTATGTACAAATGCGTCCCGAATATTTCCTTCAATGCGCACAAGATGATCAGTTGTGGATCGCCCTTCTCTAAAGCCACACTGATAGGGATCAAGCATTTTGTTCAGTTCAAGGAAATGTATGAGGCGTCGATTAACCATTTTTTTCAAATAGCTTGCACAAGCAACTTGTGAGAGCTATGGGACGGTAACTTGCCGCCAAGGAAGGATCTTTACCCTGCTTCAATACAGGGACCACAATCGCTTCTTTCCATGCGGATGGAAGATATCCGGCAGCCCAAATAGTGTTGAGAAGTGCCAGTAGTGTTAGTTGTGTATCAGTGTGCATGTTCTTAATCATGTCATACATGACTCTGTCAGGTCCCGGTGCAGAGCTCTTACATGCGATCAAGGCAGCTCTCAGCTCGGCAATAGTGAAAGGAAGGTTATAAGGTTCGTTCTGTCGACATTTGCGTATGAATGGCTTACATTCTTCTATCTGTTTGTATTTAAGGAAGGATTTCGAATAATGGATTGAGCTTGACACATGCTCAAAGTGCTCCCCAAGACAGTCTGCCTGGTCCTGCAAGGTATTCCCCTGGTCATTAACCAGAGGCAACGGATGAATTTGTTGCCCCTTTAGCTTTCTTAATCCATTCCACACTTTTGCCTCCTGTGTGTAGGAAT